>NC_081405.1:390776566-391108650 GCF_030272615.1 Cryptomeria japonica
TTAGATTTTGATTCATTTATTTACATTGAATCTTAAACTGTACTAGACAAAATTAAAAAATTTGTTTGGATCCTCATTTTGTGTTCTTGTCAATATATAGAAGATTGACTTTTGATATCTAATGACTTTTATCTAGTCTTCGTATGCAGTTCATTTCATAGATGTTTTGGTGGTCAATGTGTAATTTAATTTTAGAAAACATTAAAAGTTCTTTATCGTAAGTTCAGGGCAGTGGTTTGAGATGTTGTATTATTCTCTCTACACTGTATTCACTTACTATCACACATCTTGGTTGCAATGTTTGTAAGTGTTACCATCTGGGACTTTGCTTAATCAGATGGTTAATATTGGCATAGATGTGTTGGCTTTCAATGCATGCATAAAATGTTTGTGAAGTGGTCTCATCTTATAGTAATTCATTGCTTAAGCCATCAATTATATTGTACATGGATGTAAATACTTGACTACTGGCTTTCTAAAACTATGTATAGTTATCTTCATCTAGATGTCATAGCACATTGGTTGTATTAGTTTTATTCATGGTTTTTATATGTAATATTCTTGCAGGCATCCTTTCAACCTAGTTGAAGTTGTGCTATATAATTGCAACTAACCTGTCTTGTTCTGTCTTGTAAGCTTTTGATTTTCAATTAATTTAATCAGTTTAATAGATTGTTATTTTCTTTCATTGCTGGTATGATAGAAAAGCCAGGGCTGGTTCATTTGTTTATCACCATGCTAGATGAATACACAGTTGTCATTAGTATAAGTGTAAGGGGTTTGCTGGATGAGCAATTTGATTTATACACCATTCATATTCTGCATGGGATGTAAGCGGAACTTCTGGGTGGAGAGCCAGTATGCTGAGACACCTCTTTATAAAGCCCAATGTCTTTTTGTCTGATTTTAGTTGTGTACAGATTTAAAGATAAAATCCTGCAAATATTTTTTTTAATAGCTGGCTAGAGGTCAACAGAAGTACAGGAAACCTGTTGGATGGATCACCTTGTGTGGAAATCCAAGTGTATAAACCTGCAAAAACTCTTATGTAAAATTTCATCATCTATTGTCTTGAGTTTTGATGGTTGGTTATCTGACTTTTTCTTGTTGCAAATATGCAAGAAAGAGTCTGTGAACAATCTTCCAAGTTCCATGGCTGATGAGCAAATAGAGTAGACTCCACGGTATAGGGTAAAAGATACAAGCTCACATAAGAAAGTTGTAAGACTCTATATAGGGTATTGTTATTACATAATTAATATATTGCTTGAGGGATAGAGGATCCTTGCCTGTTTTATCAATCATCCTCTGACATGGATGCTCCTGTTATTGTGTCAGGTACCCAGAAAAATGATCGTTCAGATTTACAACTTGATGCATACTATGCTAAGAAGTGGAAGGGACTATGAATTCTATCATCGGTAGGATCAAACACTTTTCACAAGCTATTGCATTGTCAAATTCGGATTCTAATGTTATCAATTTGGTTACATTGCCACATTGAAGCATGCTTCTGTGCTCATCAATATTGAAATATCATGATGCAGTACCTTATTGTCCTTTATATGTTTATTATTTTCAATGAATTATCTTGCCTCCAGGTTTTTATACCAGATTCAAAAGAAAAGTTATCATATATTACAATCTTAAAAAAATCATTAGGCCATAATTGTCATGTTGTTGGTTCTGCATGCTTGCGAATTTCTGCCGATGTGTCAGATATCTAAATCAAAAGTTGATGGTATGCTGGCCACTGAAATATCTGAGCATTTGTTATACTAGTAATTATAATAGCAATCAGCAGTGTGGGAAGTTCTGGTGCTTCGCCCCTGTGGGGGAGTTACTAGATGCATGGAGTGCTAACTAGATTATTCATGGTCATGAGATGTATTCTTGTGAATCAGTACTCATGAAATGTGTTATGATGAAGATGGACTTGATACAATACATTTGAATCCTGTTTAATCTCATCATTTTTTATACTAAAAATGCCTCTTACATGAAAATGAATGAGTTAGGGAGCTCTATAATGAATGGCAATTAAGGGACAACATATACCGAATGCTTTGTAAATGGCATACCAATCTACATGGGCTTGATTGGTGGAAACTCCATGGTTTAGTGCACTTGAGACAGAGTTGGGAGAGTGATCTCTTGGGAAGTTCTGTTGCTTCACCTCTGCGAGTGTAACTTGAATGCAATGAGTGCGAAGTGGACCATTCGTGGTCACAAGATACAGATTGACTTGAAATTATGCAGTTGAATTCCAATAAATCATCACATAAATTTATGCTTTGGGAAAACACCACTTATATGAAAATGAAAGAGTTAAGAGAGCTCTATTATAAATGGTTCATGAGGCACTTGCTGAAGGCTTAGGGAATGAGGTAGCAAGTTAAGTATATTATTGGAATTGTGAGGGAAGCTTCATAGTTGAGTGCATTTGGGCTGGTATATTATTGGGAAATCTGAAATGTACATATTGCAATGTATTGTAATTGTCAACATTTAACCAAAGAAAAGAAAAGACAAGATGTACAGCTACAGACAAGAGAGATATAATAGACTACAAGAGCACACAGTTCAAAAGGGAGAGCTTTTCTCAATTGTAAGTGATTGCAGATGTTGAATGACCATCTTGTCTTTACCATTCCAGCACCTGCCGTCTCCGTCTCAACATGCACCAACCTTGCAATGAGTACAAATATTATTAGCATCGCATATGTTCATGCTGAGTGGCAGATTATGTTCTTGGAATTTGTCAGCCTTCCTCTTCGTGTTTTGTTGCAGAGCTGATTCTTTTTTTCAAACATCTGAAGAGCTTGGACTTCTTAGTGGTGGATAGTTTCTTCTTGTATATTTCAGTCCAATGTTTGTGCATTGTACAATATATACAAGCATTCATACACCAGCATTCATTCTATACATATGGTAGGGAAAAGATGGAGGAACATCAATGACATTCTTGGTAACAGCTTCAATGAACCAGAGGTTGAACCTACTAATGATTTGATTGATCTTGTGTTATTGCCTGACATTGATATTTTTGGATGGGTGATTGCTGCATTAAAATTTATATAGTAATATTAAGTGGTACAATTGACTAATATAAAACGATGCAATATTTATAGGGATGCAGCTCAAGGAGAGGTGGATACAAGGATGAATTGTAGGGACAGAAATTGCATAGGATGTGGGAAAATAAACAATTTTATGAGCAAAATAACTAGTAGAATTGGTGTATAAGAGATGGACAAACATGTATCTCCATGTCTGCTTCCAGGTACTTGAATAAGTATTCCAAATATAGAAGTATCTCTGAAGCTGCTATGGCAATATGAACTTCAATTCCATTAAGAATGTTGAAGATTCAACAATCAAGCAGAGAACTTTAGGTCCCACAAGGCATTTGCAGGTTTGAACTTTGAAGGTTTAGTGGGATGCTCAATTTTGAAAGGAGCAGATACTGGCCTAAATTTTGTGTTGATGTCAGTTTTTCCCTCCATTTGGGTCATATATTATGTGTTTTTTTCATGTATTTCTTTTCTTATACATTGTGATCAAGTTACATGCATTTTGGTTATGAAGTGTTGATGGGCAGCTTTCTCCAACTGCTGTATGCAGCTGGCAAACTGTGAATGCCACAGATATACCCTCCTCATTCAAGGCTATATGGTCATCATAGTGTTAGCACTATTAGCCATCATACATCTTACAAATGTGATTGATCTATCCATAATGTATATTTATGACTTTATTTCTTTAAAACTCTTTTGTTTCACATTCTCTTCAATTTTTGCATGCACTAGGGATCATAACTGCGTTCCTTTCATTGCTGTGGCCACAGACACCACTCTTATATTATTGCACTAAATTTGTACTAGGGAAAATCTATGCATAACAGTGAATATTATATCAAAAAGAAAAAAACAGTGAATATTATATAATTTTATTATTTTTTGAAGAAATGCTGCTACTCTATTGAATACAGGTAATGTAATTTTCTGTTTGAAATTCGTTTTCCTTTTCTTATTCTTTGAAGGATGATTTCTTATTGAAATTGTGGACCATTTTTCTTTATAGGCTAACGCTAGATGCTTTGTTGATCGTGCAGTCTGGTACAGTTCATTGATTCTTATGATCCACCACTGAAAGGATTGCACGAGGATCTAAATTTTGTGAGCCCTCGCATTGGAGAGGTGATATGCTCTTTTTTAAACTGGAAGCTCTATTATTTGCTTGTAGGATAATTCTGGATTTGCAGACGTAGCAAAATTTGTTTGGTATGTCAAATTGAGTTCTGTTTGCTGCAAAGTTACATATGCATCATGTTCCTCTGTGTCAACGTACACCACCTGCCCCAATCTTACTATCTTATATTGCTGTTTAACTTTCTTGTAGTTTCCAAATCAAGGGCTGGTCAAATATCTCTAGATGTTTACAGAATTTCCTTTAGGCCAGTAGGCTATTAGGGTGCGTCTTGTAGAGATCTAGCTTTACAGTTTTGTGGCTTGCTTTAGCACAGTCAGTTTTTTTCTACAAAGGGAAAGTAATCTTTAGACAGATATTCACTGTGAAAGCTTGAAGTTAAATCTAGTGTTGGTAAGAATGGCTTAAATCTATGCTAAATCTAATAAGGGAGATCTATTACTTCCTACATAATATATAGCATTATGTAAAAAAATGTACAATCTGTGGTGTTTATTGGTTGTGAAAGAATGAGTAAGATGAAACACCTAATAAATGAGCTGGATAACTGATCATAACATGCAGATTCTAGGTTACCATAAGTCATAACATCTTAGAAAATATAGCACCTGGGGTATAAATAATTTTGACATTATGATTATGTATATAAGAATAGCAATTTTATATGACCTGGTTCTGTTCATATAAAAATATATTACTTTGGGCTCAACGATTCTTGGAGCTTTCAAGCAGAATAGAGGTTATTTTTGTATCATCAATTGTCTTCATAAAATTTCAAGACAGAAGTATCAATTTGGTCAAACAATGACCTTTTTATGACGAATTTTCTTAATTTAATGCTGTGATGACTTTACATTTCTTTTGTACGGAAGTGATTACTTTAATAGGGAGAACTGTTCACAGCTTTATGCTTGTTGATGGTATTTAGGCTTTGATTATTTAATATTTACAGTACTTTTCCTTTTAAGATCAGGTTTTGGAGGCAGTGGGGCCTATTGTCTTTCTTGCTGCAGATACCCAAAAATTGAGAAATGAGGGTTTCCTCAGCCCCTTCCATCCTCGATATCCAGATATACTTACCAACTCTGCCCATCCAATGGTATTACCTGCCTCAGATTCCTTCTTTTGATTTTACATAACTTCAATTCTGCTTGAGTTTCCAAGTGTTTTGACAGGTTTTTGATCTCTCATTTATGTTACATCTATACTGTTACAGAGAGCTCAGGACTTGGTTAATGTCAGTGCACACAGAGAGTGGGTACTTCTTGGGTATCTGGTCTGTCCTAGTGAGCTACTACGAATCACTGGTATTGACATTGCAATGGTTTGTACTGATTTTTCCTATATTTTGACATCAATACTTTCTTCATTGATATAGTGGACACTTTTAAAGTGATTTCCAATATTCATGTCTATAGTGAATGTGACTGAAAAATTTGACCTGCTATGTTTGATGGACAAAAAATTCGATTACTTGTTGTAATTGCATCCATTTCTTTAAGTTGGAAAACTACATCTACATGTACTATGCAGAACTTAAGCTGGCCATATCTTTGTCAACCCTTGGATAATGCTACACTAAGGCCTTTACCCAAATTGCATCCCTGTAGAGCAAACAAGTTCTCATTGAACTACTAGCTATGCCGCTTGAACAAGTAAATAACCATTGGGTGTTGAACTCAATGTGCTGGAGATTGGCATGCAGGTGATCATAAATAACAAAGTGCCATAGTAAATGAGCTCTTAATCTTTATGCATCTACGTTATGGCTTGATTTTACAGATTAGAGCCTTGTTCTCCCTCGCTCATGTTGTCTTGGTTCTTTGTGGTCTGTTCTTGACAATGGGACTTTCTTTTCAATCATTGTTTCATGCTAATATCAGAATTATTTTGTATATAAGAATGGGCCAGGATTTATTCTTATGTGTTGCCTCAATGTGGCTGCCTAGCTGTGTTTGGTTTTATTATGCTGAGAGGCATAATTCACAGTGGCAACTTGGGGTAGAAGCATCTGATGTAATGTCTGTGAAAGAAAAACTATTTAGAACCTACATTTATATTTTGAATATAAAGACAGATAAAAGAAATTAATTCTTGAAATGTGTTTGTGTATATTCTTAGTAAATAAAGTAGTTCCTAAATTAAAAATAAATAAATCCTAAGTAAATATAATAGTCCTAAACTGACATCTCCTGAGGTTTTTCAGATAGATGTATTTAAGATATCTATACTAGTTGTTTCTTAGTTTGAGATTTGTGTACATTATTCCATTGGAGTTGCTTTTGGCACTTCTGAAGAGCATTGTAGCATGATCTACGTTTGAGTTCTATTGACCTACTTTGGTCAGTTATGGACATTAACATGCTTTCTTTCTGTATCATCAACTATGGCTTGGAGGTTGATGACAAGGCCATAGTTATGCCACACGGAGCCATATTCAGCCTTCATACTGAACCCTTAGACCAGAATTTCTCAGTTAAATTACAGCCACTTGACATGCGAGCCAAGTGAATTGTATAGAAACAAGAAGATCTATTTTATAATGTACATAAATATCATTTGTTCCATCATCAAAAATGTCTTTTTTTTTTTTTTTTTTTTTTTTAGGCATTTGTTACCCTTATGCTACTGTTGAAATATGTTAGTTATTGAATTCATGAAGCTTCCACAGTCCATAATGATTTGAATGTTAATCTTCTGGATTCGACCGTGTAGATTTTTGCATTGCCAACGTTTCGGATCAAACACCATGATCCATCATCAGGTCAAAAAAGCAAGAGAGAGATTGCCCTGATGATGGATCATGGTGTTTGATCTGAAATGTTGGCAATGCAAAAAACCAAAACATGGTCGAATACAGAAGATTAACATTCGAATATGTTAGTTATGATTTCTTAAACAAAGAAAAATTCCACTTGGCTTGGAGGATGGCAGGCTGCTCAACTGAGTGTATTAATTTTATTTGTGATGCTAAAGATTTCATAAATTACTTGGTTGGAACCCAATAGCTTCTCTAGAAACCAGCTGGTATGCATATTTACAGGTTTAAATAGGTGCCTTACAACAATGGTAACAATTAGCTATGATCTTACAACTTATGGCTTGTTGTTTGTGAAGCAACCCTACCAATTTTCACACAAAAACTGTCGTAATCTAATCTAACAATTAAAATATGCCTAAATATGATCCTAAAAACAGATACAGGAAATATACTGAAATAAGCCCCTTTTTTGTTTTTATGTTGGAATTGTGGTTGAACAAATACAAATGGGGGAACTACAAATTTAACTACTTACTGGGCACGCTTACCAAACGTGATAGACTCCTTGAGCTTCCAGAAATCTGCCATGTGCTCACAGATCACCAGCAACTACCCATGTCTGTCTCTCGCTACTGCTGCTGCTGTTTTATGATGATGGCTGGTGAAAGTTATCATCCCCAGAACCAATTGTAAACTGCACCTGCTGGTTTTTGTTGCAGGCACCAATGGCACAGGCTGTGTCCCTCTTGGAAGAAAGATTCTGGTTTTGATTTCAAAAGATGCTCTCTAATCATTCCCAGTGCTACCGATACCCTCAGCTTGAGTGATCCACAAGATATGGGAATTAATCCCATGTTCATGGCTGGCTAACTGACAAACATTCCCCAAGATTTCAGGAAAACAACTGACTGCACGAGTCCTTATTTAACTGAAGGTAACTAATGATACATGCAGGCAGATAGAGAAATTACTGTAGCATCCCCTTAAGAAAATGACTAACAACTAGTTGACTAAGCCACATTCTAACTGAAAGACTAACTAATTCTAACAGCTGACAAGGATCCAGTAGAAATCCAATCCATGCCAGCTACCAAAAGCTCAGTGTTTGCTGGTCGAAAAGGAGACATTACAGTTTGAGCCAATGTTGACTCCTGTTGTGAAGTTTTCACACATCGCCCCATTGCAAATGGGGACCCCCACTTTTTGCTTTCTACTGTAGTTGTCTTAGTTTAGTCGCCTTGGTTGGCAATGGTCTCTTTAGCTATTAAACCTTTTAGTAGTGAGAGATGGAGTGCCTTTGATTGTCAGGAAGTGATCAAGTCAGGCAGTCTAGCACCAGTCAGTTCTCCCTCTAGACTAGTGTAGAGTCTTCTCAGCTCTAGGTGCTCAGGTGATAGGTGAGGGTCAAGGTAGTCATTGAGTGATGCTTCACAATGCAAATTCTAGGTCAAGTCAAGGCATGAATTCCGTGATGGATCCTTGGGGTGATTGAATAATGCTCAAGCAAATCTGTATCTCAAGGAGGATGATATGTGATAGGTGAGAGATGAGTGAAGGGATGAAACTAGAGCATCAATTTTTCTCCTTGGATTTCCGGGAGTTCTGGAAATCCAAGGATTAAGTCTTCACCAAAGGGCAAAATCACCTTATCAAGCAAATGGCTAAGTGAAGAGGAATGGAGTTGGTTGATGCAACAGGCAACTTGGAGTTGATGAAATTGAACCAAGAAATGATCCTTCCTCGATAAGCTGAAATCCCCGGCCTAAGAGGCAACCTTCCTTCTGACCCTCAAAGCACGGCCTAGGAGGGAATTTTCCTTGACATGCTAAACTTGTTTGGAGTAAGTTGAAGAATGAAGAGAACATCATATTGGAGGTGAAGTAAATTAATCAGCTAAGTTCTTGAAGGCAGCAAGTTTGATAAGAGGTGAAGTGAGTAATGAGATCAATAATTTGGAGAACTCAACCTTCCACTTCCACTTACCCTCCAAATCCACAACCCTCCTTGGAGACTTCCTTTACACCTGGCTCACTTCCACTTGCTGGTCTGATCCACTGATTTGATTGTTTCACTTCCACTTGAGGTCCAAAACCTGGCTTATCTTGATGATTTCAAGTGGCACCCAAAAAGTCCGGCCACCCTTGCACCACTTCTTAGTGGGCTATCAAAAGCCTGACTTAGATGTACATGCCCTTCCATTTGCTGAGATCCACGTCTGGTGGAAATTGAACACTTAATGTTTTTGAAAGGTAATGTTGATCAGGGTTGGTAAAGTCTACCTAGCATGAATGGGGATGCCTCGAGTGATTGATTGAACAAGTGATGTTGAATGGAAGTCACCATTTCCAGTGACCCCTTAAAAGTCCGGCTTGCTTGGCATGATTTCCACTTGCACCCAAAATCCACGGACTTCTATGTGCATTTCCAGTTAGTGGTAAAATCTATGGCTATTTTTAGACTCTTTCCAGTTGCTATCAAAATGTCCGGCTTAAGTAGATGCAATGAAGGATCTGCTGTATCAATGCTTGACCAATGAAGGTAAGGGTTGCTTTCATGTGGAAAGAAAGGGATGATTTGAATATCTGATCAAACAATGACTAAGGTCAATGAAGAAATCATGAAGTGAAGGTAGGCAAGAATGGAAGTCACCACTTCCACTTGGGGCTTAAAAATCTGGTCGGTTGGGAGCCATTTTCACTTCCTATCCAAATCCTTGGCCTACTCTAAGCCACTGCCAGTGCCCCCCAAAATCCCCGGCTAGCTCTTGGACTATTTCTACTTGGCCATGAAAAGTCCAACCATCATGCTTACTTCCACTTGGTGCCAAAAAGTCCGCCCATCAGTTATCAACTTCCACTTCATGTTGGAAAGCCTGGCCTTCCTTAGCACATTTCCATTGACCTCCCAAATCCACGGCCTACGTAGGTAATGCACAACAGCACTTTGTCCACCACTTGGTGGAATCCAAAAATTGGACCTACAAAGGGTGGAGTCTCAGATGAGAACATGAGCAATCAGGACTGCAGGACCCTAAAATCAGACCTGAAACATACCAAATCAGACATGAGTTCAGAAATCAGAACATCATTAGGAAGACATATCAGGTTAGAGAACTCAGAAAATATATGAAATCTATATGTATATACCATAGGTGTTTGATGCTAGCTTGTTTGTTGTTGCAGGTGATCAAATGAGGGAAAGGGCTGCCAGCAATATTAAGGTCTGGTGCAAGAAGAAAGTACGAGGGATGCAGCAGAAACAACTTCAGCATGGTGGAGATCAACACATTGAAGCTGCTCAAAGGAAAAGATTTCGCAAGAGTATACCAGAAGGAGAAGGATATCAGCGTCTTCAAGGCAAGAGGTAGAGTGAAATGATCCAGCAATGAGAAAAATTCCAAAGATGAAGGACATTTGTAACTTGTAAGAGAGAGGCATCATGAGCTCAAACAATGCATATGCTATTGATCAACACCTTCAAGGGTGCTGTTGAATGAAAGATGAAGAAGACATCAAAGAGCAAGCATGAGAGCGAAGGTGCTAAAGGAAGGAGTTATGCAAGTACCTTGAATTTCCTCCAGAAATCTAAGAATCATTGCTGGTACAGCAAGAGAGTAATCCAAGACAAAGGCTTCAAGTGAAGCTGATCAGGTTAGAGACGACGATGAAATTTGGGAATACCTCCCACCATCATTTCATTCATCACAGGCTTGGAAATGTTGAGTATCAAGAGATATTGCCCAAATCACTCCACTTTGTGATGAGTTACATGGACCAAGTAGCTGAGGTGGCACCTAGTCATCTTCAACCCAATCAGATGATTCCAAGTTAGGACGTCAAGATTGAATGCACTTAACTCAGCCAACAAGGAGGATAACTACCACATGTGGGGGCACAACGTTTGATGTACCTAACCTCATCATTCATTGATCAGCAGTCAATGGTGGACATGTGTCCTATCCATTGTAATTTTATCATTGTTCAAGCATTAAATGTTATGTAATGAGTGTAACAAACCCTAATTAGGGTTTCTATCTTTCAATCTTGGCCATTGATTTGGATTTGATCTAGGCCATTCAGTTGTATTGAGAGCACTATATAAGGCTTGCTCTCCTCATTTGTAAAGGTTAATACTTAGTAGGTAGATCATTAGTATATAGCAAGAATAGAGTAGGAGAAAAGAAGATTGTTGCGCAAACTTTGTTGCAAGAAGCATATTATTTTCATTGAAGATATGGTGAACTTATGTGTTGATTCAACATTTGTATGATGTCTACTTCTCATTTATTTTCATGTTGATTAGATGAATGGAAGCTATGGTGGATGATTGATGGTGAAATTTGCATGTTCATTCTACTTGTATTTCGCTGATTGCCAAATAATTTGCGTGGTCAACGAAACTCTTTATTCAAGCCCAACTTCGATTGCTACTCACCCATTGATATGCATCCCATTGATGGTGTATATGTTGTTAATGGGGATTTGAACGTCATAAGATTATCTTAGAAGATCGCACTAAGCTTTGTGGAGTTGTTGCTTTGCCATGCAAAGCAAAGTCTATTAGAATTTCAATAAATCATTCATAGTCTCTTACGTTCTAGGAATTAGATTAGACTCCCTAAATCTTATCTCTTTTGCCTTTTGTTTTAATGTCAAGTAATATTCCACGTTCCATGTGATGTCCCCTTCTAGCTAGAGACATCACTCTAGCTTGTGATTAGCCTATCAAAGATCCTCGTAGGCTAGTAGGATTGGATAGAGGGTCACCTTGGCATGGAGATCTTCCGGGGACAGAGCAGAGTACACTTCTGGGTTGCCAGAGTTTGTTTATGATGAGTTTTGCTTTGAGTTTTGCTTGGCCAGGCTATTTTTAGCAGTTGGAGATGGACCCCTGCTATTTTTAGCAGACATCACGGTCATATGGGTGGTCAACTAGTGAGCTCCAGTTTCAGACGGCATAGCTAAATTCAAAATATTTGTGGAGTTAGACAAGTTTGAATGACTTAGCATTTATTATTAAGTGATTTAATAATAAAGTTATAAAGTGACTTTATATTATAATCACTTAACTTGAGGGTCAACTCATCATTAGACGGGGCCATGTTTTTAATTAAATTATCAGAGCCAGACTATTGAAATATTAAAATTAAATGCCCATTTAATGATTAAAATCGTTTTGACACCCAAAGTGAAATTAAATGAAATTACAAGCAAAATTGTAATTAAGAGGATTAGGGTACGACTTGCAAAAAAGGATATATAGCGCTGAGTTTGGAAAGAAGAGGATGGCTATTTTATTTTGACATTGTGAAATTGAAAGGGTTTTGCTCTGGAGACTAGGGTTTTCAGCCACCATTGGAGGACGTAGTTGCTTCAATGTTCACCATCTGAGCTGATGAAATATTCAGTGATATTTGGTTTCAGGAAGACTTCATTCAGAGGTCTTATTTGCATCTAATTGCGTAGGATTGAAGAATAAATTCACGAGAAATTATTGCAGATTTATTGAAGAAATTTTGGTGATTAACAAGTATGGTACGGATTGCTACAGTACTGCCGTACGGATTGCTACAGTACTGCGTGAACAGTACCGCGTGAACAGTACCGCCGTACGGACTGCTACAGTACCGCGTGAACAGTAATTTTTTTCAAAAAAATTAAAATTTGCAGTTTGCAGATTTTTCAACTACTGGGACAGCAAAAATCAGGTTTTTTATCTTACATTGTAATAAATTTGTTTCCCAGGCATATTGGCCATAAAACAGAACAACATTCCCTTGATAGTCTCGCAAATTAATTCCAGCAGTAATATTATTGTTTCAGTATTATTTTAAGCATAGGAGTTTATTTCAGTATTGTATCATTGCTCATTATTACCAAAAAAACACAAAAAAATCTATAAACATTCAAAAAACAAAACAAATTCAAATCTACTGCATTCAAAGAAACAGTCAGCAGAGGAGAGCCAAGTTGGGTGCTTACATTCCAGCAGCATTCAAACATTCAGGTTCAACGTAAGTCCCCTTGTGATTGCAGCAAAATCACTTCACAATCACTGAGTCTATCCATGTATAAGGTCAAGACCTGACTATCGGAACCTTGGAGTTGTCTCGTTCGATCACATTGTTTAGCATCCGAGAGGTCTTTGTTCAAGAGAGGATAAGATACCTTGGTATTTTATTCTATGTATGAAGTGCATAAAAAACACATCCACAACTCCCTCATTTGACATCTGGATACTTTTTGATTTATTATTAAGACTGCTGCTGCATGTTTGTGAGTGGACTACATACTCATTGACTATTTGATATGTTTACAGATTTTCTTGGACAATACAAATGGATAAGTTCCTTGTAATTTGTAGTTATCAGGAAACTCCAGTTCAGGGATATGTGTTTTATTCCCATACTTGTACCTGTATCCACATCTCCTGATTATTATATCTATAAAGTTGTACTATGAAAATGTGATTAAATTTATCATGGCATTAGAATAGGTGGGGCCACTTATTCTAAAAACTAATTCAGTCACATATGCTGCTTTTGAATTTCTAATTCATCAATATAGCTTATTTCTAAGGATAAATTTGTAGATACTTTCCCCAAATCATGGGATAAAGATGTAGAGGAATATGGAGAATGGGAGAAAAGATTACATTACTTAAGCAAAAAATCCATACACAGAATAGTTAAGGGACTCCAAGAAAGGTCAAAGATATTTTGCTTTGCCAAAAAGCAAGTTTCGAAAGAAGAATGCTATTGCCAGAATTTGGAAAGGAGATAAAACAGCAAACATAGGTTCTTAAAGATAACATGAAAAGTTATAAGAAATTACCTCCCTACCTTAAGATCAGAGGGAGATAATTTCTCTCTAAATTTTCCATTTTCAAGTGGATGGTGTAACATCCAACCAATCATATGCTAATAAAGTATGAGATTAATTGAGTAAAGTAGACATAATCTTAAGTCAAAGGAGTCAAGCGATTGACTATTTTTTTTTTTTAACATAAAATGATTCTACAATCGTTACAATTTGTACAAGTCCATCTTTTGTACTTTGGCATAGCTATAAAATCCAAACATTTTTTGTTATAGGTACAAGCATACACATCATGAAACCGCACTAAAATATTTGGAAGAGAAGAGTAAGTAGTCTATAAGAGTCATCCGCTCTTTCAATTAGTCGGTCACAAAATAGTTAAATACATTCACTTGCATTACAAACCCTCCTCTCTTTCATTCCTTTGTAACTTGAAGCAAAAGAGAGAGAGAGCATCATCGAGGTGATATCCACCCTACCACAAAACATTAACTTTCTCGTGCTAGTGCATTGGAGAAGATTGACACATCACAAAGGATCTAGAAGTATGTGGCAACATGCATGATGGAATCTAGTTGACTACGTGAATCATCGTCAAGCTAGCATACCTATATTCTCATGCAACACATATCTAATGCATTTTCCCATTGAACACATTTATATGGAGGAGAATGTAAATCAATCTAATTAATGCACTCATGGGTATGAGTAGTCGATAATCAATTTTTACAACATAAATGTCCCTGTCAACTCATAATGATATTTGGACTTTCAATAGGATAGATAAACAACACTAGAAGACAAAGCCCATAATTTACATTCAGTTCTTATGATGTTTAACTTAGATAATTTATTACCAAAGTGATAATATCTACTGAGGAGCCCACTAAAGAGGAATGATTAACAATCGATTAATCCATAAAATAAGCTAATCCACAGCACAAACACACTTCCATAACTCCACTCAATACTAAGAGACTAAGTTGCCGATTCTCGATACCGTGGTACAACAATTTTGCTTCCTTGGGTACGTGTATGGCAATATATATGTATCTTCAAAATTATAAATTATAAAAAGAGATACTCATAAATCCATAATAATATCATAGTCATGAGTTGTAAAAATGATAATACTTAAGTGCCAAAATGTCATTACACAATGAAAATTCCAATTACAATTGATATTTAATATTCATATTCTTCTTCATCAGAAGGATCATGGTGAACATTTGGTTCAACTTCATTGGAACCACAATCCATTTTATTGCCACTCCCACTTGCTGTGTCATGTGTAGGAGCTGCCTCATCTATATAGACTTCGGGAAGTTGTGCATTGATAGCATCTATTCCAATTCATTGTCACTCCCTCATTGTATTTAGGCTTCTTATGGGACAAAAGATGAAGATTAGAGTGTATGGAGACCAAATCCTCTAGTTTTTTTGCACCCAAATGGTTGTACTTGACCAAGTGAATGGAGTACGTATTTCTAATTCTGCTCAGTTGAAGAACAACTTGGAACTTGTTGAGTTTGCGTGCAACATTTAGTATTTAATTTTATAATTCAAGAATCAAAACTTAAAAGTTAAAACATAAATATAAAATAAAAATATTTAGTTTAATATATAGTATGATACCATGGGAGGAAAAATGATAAAAATGAAAAATAAAAATAGTACATGCTTGGGAAAGAAAATACTCGCTCACTACAATATTTTGGATTTCTTCATTTGTATATATCTTTCTAAATGCAACCTTATAGCCAATAGCAACCTCCCCATCTCTATATGTTGCCACCCTCCTTGGCAATGAAAATATCTTTTTGCTATAATGCTTTGGCAACAAAACAAATGCCAAGAGATCTAAGGGGTTGATCATCTTGTTCCAATGATCGACGATAATTTGTTGCACTATTTTGAAAAATGTTTCCGTTGGGTCATGTGTTATGGCCTCTATTATTATTCTTATTTTCTCTACAATGGAGTCCATGCGATCATAAATTTTACCCAAACATGGGCAATTAGTATCAATATACAGTTATACCTAATCATGATCATGATGGGTCCAGTGAAATTCAAAACATATTCCAAACATGTCCACCACTCATCATTTAGGACCAATGCTTTTTTACTTTTAGGACCCTTTTTGTGCTTGGTTGACTCTATACCAAAGAAACGGGACTGGGACTCGGACTCGACAAGGCCGAATCGAACTCGGACTCGGGACTCAGAGTCAAACTCGACTGGACTCGGGAAAGTGAAAAACTCAAGAAATTTAAAGATTTTTAAAGATTTAAAACTTGTTTCATGCACCCTTTATTGAATACACCTTAAAGACACAATAACATCATCAAACTCAGCTCATTTGATTACATACGCAAGTATACATCAATCACATAAGCATAAACGCAAATTGTAGGTGAAGGAAATAACAAACATAAATATATAAATATTGTCAAATGTATACAATATTACAAAACTCATGGAATAAAAAATCCATGTCATCATATGATCATCATCAAATGTTCCACACAAATACCAAAGGTAAATACAACTACAAGCCTATGGCTCAGAGGAGCGTGCACCCTCTCGCCCTGGCCCTCTGCAAAGGCGTTTAAGGTAGGTCTTGGATGGTTCGGCAGCCATAGTCGCTCCCTGTGACCATGCCATGCTCACCAACATCAGGAACATCTGTGTCACTATCAGTATCTCTTGTCCCTGCTCGTGCTCTCTGCTCCTCCTTTGCCATGGCTATAGCCTCAGCCTCTATATCTACTTGGTCGATCCAATCAGTGTCATCATCACTAAAGACAGCCGCAAGAATTGTAGGAATCGCAGGATTTGTCTGACTCTCATTGGCCCACTCTGCTTCAGGATCAACCTCATCTAGAATGATAGGAGAGATGTCAAACTAATGCATTCTTTCTCATTCTCAGGCAGAGGTTGTAGTGAACAAAGACGAGATCATTCATCTTCTCCACAGATAATCTATTGTGCCTCTTGGAGTGTATGTGCTCAAACATACTCCAATTGCGCTCACAACCAGATGCGCTGCATGGCTGGCTCAAGATGCGAATGGGCAACTTCTGAATATTTGGTGTCATTGGGCCAAAAAAGCTCCACCAATGATCTAAGTTTGAAATGAGAAAAATAAATAAAATCAGTCTCACTCATGAACTCTTTTAACAAGTTACAATATACAATAAAACTAAAATTAAGCCTTACAATTTATTTTTACCTGGCATCATGGTTGTCCTATCGTCTTTGGTGACATGACGAGAGAAGGTCTCCCCTTGTGCATCTGAGAACAACTGTAGCTCTTGAATAAGCTCTATCCGAGTATTACCAACAGGTCCCATCTTCTCCATGATCGAGTATAGCCCATTAAGGACCTCCACATCAGCCTTGAAAGAAGGGATAAAATGGAATGCCGGATTCAGATAATAGGCTGTTGCATGGATGAGCCTATGAAGCTGATGATGCCATCTCCTATCAATGATCTCCCAAATGGGACCATACTTGCTCTCATCTCCTCCATAGACGGATTTGATGCCCTCCTTCTCCCTAACCATGCCCTCATATATGTAGCCCATTGCGGGCTTTTCTCCATCTGCAACTCGCAACAAAACCACCAAGGGCTTAACAAACTGCAAAATTGAACATATTGTGTAATTTAGAAAAATGAGCAAATAAGAGAATATATATAATAAGTTATAAAACAAAAAGTTAAATTGTAGAATTTATAAAAAAATTACCTTCACTATCTTATCACAAGGGACCCATAAGTCTCGCTCATCAAAAATGTAGTTTGCCATATCTTTCCCTGCAGGGGTGGCAGCATAGGATGAGGAAGACCGCTCCTCACCAACAATTATACGTCTCAGGGCCGTCTTAGAGCTAAGCATGGACTGCAATGTGATGAAGTTTGTGGCAAATCTTGTGATTCCAGGATGAGCCAACTCCTTTTTCTCTGTGTATTGTCTCATAAGAGCCAACACCCATGAATGATTATATACAAATTTGCACACATTTCTTGCCCTTTCTACACATCTCTTGACCCATGGGAGTTTTCCAATATCCTCCAACATGAGGTCAATGCAATGGGCAGCACATGGAGTCCAAACTATAGATGGGTGCCTCTCCATCAATAGTATACCTGCAACAACATAATTTGTTGCATTGTAATTAATGGAGGTACAAAATAGTAATTAATTTGCAAACAAAATTAGTTTGTAATCAAAAGTTTACCCGCAGCAACATAATTTGCTGCATTGTTTGTCACCACCTGTACCACGTTCTCCTCACCCACCTCATCAATCACCTCCTCTATCTGCTCACATTTGTAGGTGGCATTCTTGCAATGGGTGGAGGCATCAATGGAATTGATGAAAACGGTGCCCCATGAAATAAAAAAATAAAGCTAGATCAATGATCATTCAATAAACCATTAAATAAAAAATAAAAAATTAAAGACTAAATGAAACTAAAATTAATCAATCACCTACGGAAGAAACAAGAAATTAAGGAGAGTTCTATTTCTCCTATCCGTCCAACCATCAGTCATGATGGTGCAACCTTTAGTGCTCCATATCTGGCGTTGTTCATCTAATTCCTTCTTAACATCATTCACCAATTGAGACAAAATGGGTCCCCTCAAATCACACTCAGTAGGGGCTTTGAACCCCGCCCCGCATATGGCAAGGGCATCAACCATTTCTTGCCAATAAAGAGACCTGTCACAAATAAATTCAATGAGATAAGTTAAGTATGCTCTATGTACTATGTAGTATGTACGAGAGAAAATAAAACGAAGAGAATCAAAGTATAAAAATTAAAACAATCAAACATAAAAGTTATAAAACATTCACCTGGCTGTAAAGAATGGAATATTGCTGTAGACCCAAAACCTGCCAACTGCCATTTTAGCGGCATCATGGACCTCCTTGTTCCAACCCATGCCCTCAAGCGATTGTTGGGACCCAGGAGTAGTTCGAGGCACAAAGAAGGTATCCAACCTAGATTTACGAATCCTAGGTCCAATGCTAACACTCACACTACAACTACTAGTGCTAGGAGCATGAGAAGTGGTGTTGGCACTGCCACTTACAGAAGTAGAAGCGGGAACACCAGCAGTAGCAAACTGAGTGGGACGATATGGAGGTAAGGAAGAAGGGCCTCCAACACAATCTAATCGTGTCCCTCTTCCTAAAGTTGCATCTATCCCAATGGCTGCTCGATCTTCCTTTTGTTTCTTTTTCCTTTCAATTTCCTCAACCATTACATAACAATCACGTATGGCCTCAGGGAGTGCTTTTAGGCATGGTTCAACATCATGTCCACGCACACCAGAAATATGGTATTTCAGTCTATATATTACCTCTATGGAATATTGTTTTGCAAAATGTACATTTTGTTTGCCCCTTTCCTTGCCTTGGAAAATCCTCATGATATTTCCAAGCAGGGTCCTTTCTAATGGGGGGTCTAGAAGCTAAAGTAGACATTGTAGGATAGTTTTGTGAAACTTGAAGTTGAGGCAAATAATAAAGTGAAGTTTGCTGCAATAAATATAATAAATTTACAAACATACAAAAGATTTTGGAAGAAAATGTAAAACTTTCAAAATAAATGAATAGAAAATGGAATTTTTGCATACAAGAAACAAAAAAATCTTCAAAAAAAACAATCTTACCTTTTACAACAAACTTGAAATGAGCTGCAAACTCTTCCTATCCAACTCTTGATGCACCAATTCCAAACACAATGTAGCCCCAATGTGATAAATGGAAGGAATCTTGAACTTCCTCCTTGCTGGTTTTTCTTCAATGCACCCTTGTTTTTCTTCACAACTCACTTTTCTCCTCCTATTTTTCCAAATGAATGAAATGAAGTTCACTTTTAGGGTTGGAGGATAAATAAAATTAAAAAAAAGAAGTTAAAAAATGTATTAAAAATGCTTTTTTTTTGGGCCTTTTTGGGCCTTGCCGCCGGCCGAGTCCCAGGCATGGGACTCGCTGAGTTTGGTGAGTTTACGCCAGACTCGCCAACTCGGCGAGTCTGGCGAGTTTGCCCTCTGGACTCGGACGAGTCTGAGTTTGAGCTCGCCAGACTCGGGGGGCATGTCTCGTACTCGAACTCGTCGAGTTTGGCGAGTCGGAGGCGATTTTCCGATCTCTGCTCCATACACTCTAGAGTTGTTAAAGACCATATAAATCAATGCCTCTTGCACCTTTACAAGCTGTTTTCAAAATGATTGTGTGAGATGCAAATTGTGTTTCGACAACCTAATATGGTATAAAAATGTACACGTTAGATATCAACAATAAAAACTAAAAACTAAAAAATAAAATTTAAATTATCTTCAACAACTCGAAGGATCAGAATATGGCTTGTGACATATGAGTAACAAACATTTGAATCTCCTTGGTCTTTGTGTAGACTTCTTTGACGCATTCAATTTGTGTGCCAATCTTTTGCAATATTAATTTGAGCGAGTGGACTGCACATGGTGTCCAAATAATGTGACTATATCTAGCCTCTCCTACAGACCCATTTGCCCTACAATTATTAGCTTGTTTGTTATGACTTGGACAACATTTTCAGGCCCCACTATGTTAGTGGATTCTATGAGGATATTGGCAATGAAACTTGCATTTTTTACTGCCCCCTCACAATCCACTACCTTCAAAAACATTGCCCTTGTAGGGGACATTGCTATAACATTGATTAATGGTCTATTTTTGCAATCTTTCCATCCATCGGAAATGATGGGCACACTTGATTCGGGCCATGTATCCTTGATCACTCTCAATGATGTCTTCCCTGAGGCTTTCTCCTTTTCCAATCAAGGTGGTTCGCCTCTTTTCATACTCAAAACTAACATAATTAGGTGGTGTGTTGTAAAAGGTAATCACCGTCTGTCGCCAATTAGGTGATCTAACAATGTTGAAAGGAAGCCCATTGCCTTAAATGCAACAAGTAGTGCTCTAATACACAATGGGCCTCTTTTTGTGAAATTGAAATTTTCTCGTTTAGAAGATGGTGGCATTGGCATGAAAGAATGTGGGCCAGTTGGTTGTCTCAAGACACTAGGAGGTTTCTTCAAGCTTTTCTTGGCAAGAGGATGTGCAATAGCCTTTGATCTGTTACTTCTCATGTCAACACCCTCGTTTTCTTTAATATAAGCCATTAATAGATTGTGCGGCAGCTCTTTTTTATTTGGCCCTTGACAAGCTTTTATTCCTTGTAAAGGGATGGCACATAGGTTAGATTTCACTTGAAAGCATGAGCTCGTATACTCCATGTTACAATTGTTACACCACCAAAGAAAACTACCACCACCAGAAATTTGTTTAATTATTGTTGTATATAGCCAAAGAGGTGACATTGAATCAATTTCAAATGAACTCTCTTCATTTCGGCCTTGGGAAATTGAACTAGAACGTCTAGTTCCAACTATTTTCTATGAACTGGAAAACAACATTGAAAAAAAATAAAAAATCGGCATTATAACCCATTGTTATGCATAAAAAAGTAAAAGAAAACATTCAAAACTTACTAAAAATTTTAAAAACATGAAGTTTTTTAAAAAACTTGAAAATTTTTGTAACTATTATTCAAAAATTGAAAAAATCAAAGCTTTATTCACCTTTGATGGCTAAAGTTTTGTTGTCCAACAATTCCTAAGCTTTTGGTGTGTTTCTTACTCCCCCATAGCTTTCACCTTCGAAAAAAATAAAGCAACCTTCAAACTCAACAATGGCAACTTGGAGGGAAAAAATGGTGTTCTTGATGTTTTGTTTTTGTGAAATGAGTTGCCAACACCAAATAGGGCTAAATTAGGGCAAAATCATTAATTGGGTGGCATTAACAAATTAGGAAATATTCTTTGTTGTTGTATTTTGACTTTTTGGGGTTGTTTTACTTGTGGGTAATCTTGGGTTCGACCTGGTATGTCCCAGGTTTGCTTGGGTGCTTAGGTGGCACCTTGGGGGAACTTGGGGTCACACTCGCACCACACTTGGATCCATGCTGCACCCACACCCATTTCTAGCCTCTGCATGGAGTATTCAATAACATAGCTAAGAGATATAGAGGAGCTTACTTCATTAAGAGATATAGAGGAGCTTACTTCATTAAGAGATATAGAGGATCTTACTTCCTTCTCATGACTTAATTGGTCATACGTTATTACTTGAAAAACATGGAAGGCAACTAGTAAAAGGATTTTAATCTATTAAGAATTTTCTCTCATGTATTATTACACCTTAAACAATAAGTATCATTTGAACAATATCTTGGATACCTCGTTGTGTTAATAGAAAGAACTTACTAGATATTTAGATGAGGATTAGAACTATGACACACATCTATGAGCTTACATGCAATGTTCTTTACTAAATATATTCATCTTTTTGGAATTGTTAAGTATAACGTAATTATAGACACACATGGAGGAAACACATCAGGTATGAACCAAACATGGAGCATACAC
This sequence comes from Cryptomeria japonica, assembly GCF_030272615.1. Lineage (NCBI taxonomy): Eukaryota > Viridiplantae > Streptophyta > Pinopsida > Cupressales > Cupressaceae > Cryptomeria > Cryptomeria japonica. The sequence continues at coordinate 390,798,843 of NC_081405.1, forward strand.
ATTAACACGAAGCATGCACATGGATATATGCAAACACGTAGCATACACGCAAATACACGTATTGTTAGATTCCTAGAATGCATCCATTGATTTATTTTTACCTTGCAGGCTGGCATGATCGATGCTCTTATATCAATTGTAATATCCCCAAACTGGGATTAATTTGTTTTTGCCCAAAATTGACAATTCCAACAAATAATATTACTAGCTAACTACCCCATAATAGATCATAGTTTAGTTTGGTAGGAAAACTCGAAAGGGCGCTAGTAAACTGCTCAACCCAACTAAGTCCGAGAGCATGCAACATTCAATCATGGTAACTCACCTGTTGTCCCACAAGCAACAGGGACACCCAATTATGACCAGTTTCATCCCTTGGGGTATTCTATTCACCTCTCGGCCATCAAATGGCATGAACGTCCAACTATGACTAGCTCCATCCCTTGGGGTAATCTATTCGCCTCTCGACCTACAAGCTGTAGAAACATCCAAGTATGACCAGTTGCATCCCTTGGGGCAATCTATTCGCCTCTTGACCCACAAGAGGCAGGAAGGTCCAACTATGACTAGTTCCATCGCTTGGGGTATTCTATTTGCCTCCTGGCCCACAAGCGGCAGGAACATGCAATTGTGACCAGTTCCATACCTTGGGGTGGTCTACTTAGTTCAGGGGAGCCGGTAAACCGCATCTCCCTAGCTTATATCCTTCAACTTTACATATAATTGCTTGGGGAATAAGAATAGGTAGATTTCATTAATTTAATGAACATATAGATTAACAATGCTTATTAATATCATACATAATATATATTAAAGATACAAATTATCAATCATATTTCATACAACTAAGTATACATATCCAACATATCCATATTCATACATACCATCCTTATTCCAAATTTATGCTTTGGTTTAATGTATATATTTCAGAACGGAATTTTTTTATCTTCTTCCATTTTCCTCCTCCTTCTCCTTGGAGTATCGATCTGCATTATATACTTCTCAATCATCCTTGGAAGATCATGTCTCTTCATTGCTACAGAGTGGTGTCTCCTTGTATTTTAACCGTTGCTTTTATCTTAGTAAATCGCCTCCCTTAATTATTTGTATGTTGGTGGGCTAGGCATATAAAAGAGTATTTAAACTTGGACCTATCTTGTTTGTCAATATAGACAGGTTGACCAGCATATAAATGATACTTATTTAATTTAATTTTTCCCTAATACTTAGTCGGCCCTAAAGCAAATTTAATTTAGATACTAAACAGGTCTAATTAAACTGAATCGGTCCTCCTTATGGTGGTGCAAATTGGGGTATAAAGCCCTCATCTCAGGCGGGTCATGACATTGCTCAATAGTTGTGGTTTGGTTATTGGATCTTTATTCTCGCCAAATTCCTATTGGGCTGTAGCATGCACCATCTCATTCTCCCTCGATACAATAGCATTTCGAAGTTCAGGAATACTTTGTAATAAACCCACTACTTTAATTGGTAGAGTAGTTTGAAATGCTTGCCTTGTAATATTTTTCTTGGATTGTAATTGATTTGTTACTGTACTTGCATTTGCATTTGAGTGGCAATGTACATTATCCATAGCATTCTCCAGTTCGACCGTTGGTCTATGAAGCCTTTCTTTTTCTATACGTGAGTATGCGTACATAGCCTTCTTTGCTTGGGCACAAGTAATGGCCAATACCTCATTTTGCTTGTCAACATCTTTTAGGTTGATGCTAGGCTTTTGTTTCGGACAGCCAGTGCCTTCATGGTCTCTAGGTCCACACCGTTTGTGCAATAATTGCACTTTGTCTTGTTTGTTTTGGAAGTCTCTCTCAAAGTTTCCCCATTTGCTACATTGTCGATATTGTATGATCAGATGTTCTTTGGGGTTGTATAGTATTTGGCTTCGATTTCTTTGATTTTGATAACTACTTGTAGATGTATTATGTGGCTTCGATGGAGTGGGTTTCTCTCCTTGCGTAAAGAGCACTTGTGTATTCCTAGTCTTCGAATTGTATGGGCGTTCCTTTATTGAATGGCCCATAATTTGCTGAATTTCACAAAACATCTTTCTAGGACAATTACCTTTTGTGTGCCCCTCAGTTCTTTACTTAGCAGACCATAGTTCGTTAGTTTCTTTGTTGGTTTCTTTCTTTGCCTTCATTTCTTTCATCATTCAGAGCATGTCCCTTTGGAGTGCTTGTATCATTCCCAATTCATTGTCACTGTTGTCTGAACTTCCAACTTTCTCTGTTTTCCTTTTGCTGCACAAGGACATTTAATATTTACTTTCTATGTCCATTGCCCAATTGTAGGCTTCAAAATAGGGCGAGGGTGGTACTACCTTCATCTTTCTTCTTAATGATAGAAGTAAACTTTTGATAAACCACCACCTTTTTAGACTGCCAGTCGATTTTGTTTCCAATTTTACCAACAATTCTTTAAGTCTCTGATTTTTTAGCTTGTATGTTTTTGTGCTTACCTTGTTTTGTATTTTAAATTTCTGAGCTATTATTTCATTATCATCATGAAGCAATTTAAACTCCAAATCAAAGGCCTATAATCTTTCCCATATGTTTATGGAGGCTTGGTCAATTTCTGTATATCAGTCAATCGCTTCACCTCGCAAATTGGCTGGAAAAGATTGTAGCCGAATTGCCTTATCGTATCTATTTGGGTCCTCTGATCCATTTCTTATAAACTTAGGCAACTTTTACCTTTCACCACTAGGGCTTACTATGGTTTTATTCTGATGCAAACCTAGTCCTTGGAATCTGGTTGCTAGGGAATTTTGATTCGGAGTCCTCAACTTTTCCCTCGGCTTTAGCCTTCCACACTTTTTTCACCTTAATATTTTCTTCTATACACCCTTGGCTCGACGTTTTCTCCTCCGATTGACTTTGTCTCCCAATCTCCTTCGTCTAGAGAAGGTTGTCTTGACTTTTTAACTTAACTGTGTTCTCAAGAAGGGCTCTTGAAATGTGCACGCTCTATTTATTTTTGGTTTTTTCTGTTGAAGTAATTTATACAAACAATTCTTTGCCAATACAATTGAAACACAAGCAATAATCTGATCTGATTTGTTTTCATTCATTCATAGTAAATACTTGCTTATGGCAAGTAACATTAACATCATCTAAACTGAAATACATGAACCATACAAACTGTTGTACTCAAAGTCAGAATATTTTGACATTCAATTTGGACATTACAATCAGGTTTGCACTTGGCAAAATAGACTAAGCATGAGTACCTTTAGAAATGAGTGTCCTCTTGCTGCTACAGGTCTGAAATGCCTTCCAAGTCACCATCAAATGCTCATACCAAGAATACTGCAGGTCTGCCTTGATATTTGAGTCATACCCCAATCCACATTCACCATAACCAAGCCTTTTTATACTCAGAAAATGAACTTAGAAGTCTGCTCCAGTAAACTGAGTGCAAGGAAAGCACATGGGTGATTCACAATAAGAAATTCCAGTCACTTTTTTTACCCTCCAAACTGATCCAGATCTGTTAGGAACCTGTAGACACCACCAAAACATGATTTTTTCAGCCTTCAAATACTGGAAAATAAATCACAAGTTCCCATATGCCAATACCCAAGTTGGGCACTATCTGCAAGGGGTTACTTATCTAGAAAAATAAAGGCCAAACCAAAACCCACATTTTATATATGCATCCTCATTGCCTAGCCATAAGAAAACCCTTGAGACAATACCTAGAATAATGTGTGTTATTTTCGGAGATATGAACAAAAATGTGAATCTTAGGGTAGCTGGAAAGGTAGAGCCCCCACTGGAAAATGCCTTTAAAAACTATTGAAACTTGAACAACACACAAAATAAGCATAAATCACATCAAAACATGAAACACACATCAAAACACTTCATAAATCTTCATTTGCATCAAACCCTTATTGTCGAACTTAAGCAAATCACTGAAAAATTCAAAATTAAAGCAACAACCAGCTAGGGTGGATCTTGCACCATCGAAACCAGGCTAACTGAAGAGGATTTTTGTCATCAACAATCCTAAGAACTTTTCAAGTTTATTTCAAAAACATCTTGTTATGTGTGCACAAGCATAATGCAAGGTGACAGTCCAAACTCTAATTTATAGAGTTGGAGGGAAAATTAGGACAACTCAAATTTAAAATATTATATTTCTCTCAAAAGACCCTCAATAGATCTTTTAAAAACACTTTATGTTTCACCCCCTTGCCTAGGCGTCCCCCTTTTTGGAGACATACATTATAAATATATCACTTAAGTTATAAAGTTACATTTTCAAACACTTGAAGTTAGAAATACAAAAAATTATTTCCATCACCTTAGAAACTTCGCCAAGGTAGTGAAATTGAGAATACTTCATGCAGAAATAGATAGGGAACTAAAATCGAGATCAAGTGCCCAACATAGCATATGCCAAAAATAGAAATCTTGTGAAAACACATTGAAACTGCAGGCAATCGTCAAGTCTTTTGAATATATTGTGTATCATCAAGGAAAGTAGTATGATCTAGTCAGATCAACTCCTATCTCTGGCTAAACATCTGATAATTACATGTATGAATAAAGATATAATTTACTCTTGTATCTAGTATGCATTGTCATTTCTATTATTAATTCATGTATTTATTTTATCATATAGTGCAGTAAATATTTGGCATTGTTGCCTTGAAAGAAATCGGGTCAAATTTGGGCAATTCAGGCCCTTAGATCCTAATAAAGGTGAGAAGAGGCCACAATTGGTCAAGACCATGAGATCAGGCAATCTTTAAAGATCAATGAGCAAAGGGAACAAATGCGAATATTACAAGAAACACTTCATGAAAATACAGCCATACAATTCCCAAGTCAGAGCTATAATGTCCCCTTAATTTCATGTATGAATAAAGATATAATTTACTCTTGTATCTAGTATGCATTGTCATTTCTATTATTAATTCATGTATTTATTTTATCATATAGTGCAGTAAATATTTGGCATTGTTGCCTTAAAAGAAATCGGGTCAAACTTGGGCAATCCATGCCCTTAGATCCTAATAAAGGTGAGAAGAGGCCACAAATTGGTCAAGACCATGAGATCGGTATATGGAACGCCCGGATGTGGTCTGTCAGCCATTGCTAAAAAGTTTGTCAAGAGTGGAATTGTTGCAGCTGCCACTTTCTCTCTAGCCATTTAGTGCCCAAAGTTGATTATGGAGTGTGTGAAACATTACACTGCAGAAAGAAGGGCAATTTTGGCACCGGATGGCAAACTCTTGGCCAACCTTTCAGCTGAAGCAATTGGAGAAACTTTTGGGATTCCAGCATACTAGTCCATGACATATACGAGCAAGGAAAGCGCAACGATGATATATGATGCTAGCTTCGAGAGATGCGCTGGAATAATTAACAAAGTATGGATGCAGAGGCCCAAGCCACATATTTCCAAGTTACTTAAGTAGATCACAAGCATGGATTTTAAGTAGGAGTATGCTGACCTTGTGTTGATGATGAGCAGAATCATGGGATGTCCGTAGGCCTTCATGTTTGAACCTTGGATGTTTTACTTCGTTGGCGACATAATGGAAGGTGAAGGAGTGATAAATTGGGCAAAGATAATCAACCACAACTTGGACCAGCAACTGAAGAATTTAAAGCAATCTCAATCTTTTTTTATGAGCTCATATATTATTTATCTGTTGGCCAGAATGGGCAAGTTCAATGGATTGTCAGGAAAAGGATCCATGGGATGTGGACTAGGACAGCTGAAAGTTCATGAGTGCTATCTGTAGTTGCACTTATATAATACTACTTCTTTCAAGGAAGCAAGCGACACGTTCACGATGCATATCACCGGATCATTGCAGGGAGGAGTTCATACATGGTTGTCGCAGGAAGTTAGAAAGTTAGTGAATAAGCATGGAGCCTGGTACATCCAATTTCTGAAATTCACTTATAAACGGGTCCAAGGATTCTCCGACTAACCATTTAAGCTTCCAAGATATCCAATGGACAAGATGGTGTTGCTGGAGGTTATCGGACAGTTGACCACCTATGACAAAATTAAGAAGAAGAATTTGTCACTTGAATTCCCTATTGTTATAGGAGATTGCGAGGAAATGTGTCCAACATTGACGGCAACAAAAAGTCAGTAGATGAATTGTTATTCTATCACTTAGCATTTCATATTACAAGGACACTCTTTGATACATACAATAGAATCAGGATGGTTGCTGAAGTAAAACACAAACACAAGATTCGGCTAGAAGATTACTGGGCCACCGCCAAAGATGACTTTTTAGGTCAGGAAAAGGATGTTTTCCAGGTTGCTTCTCAATTTGATAAGACTTTGTGAAGTTATTCAGGTGCTAGATCAAATTGAAGAGGATGAAAATATGGTTCAACCAGAATATGAAAAAGAGAAGGATAGGCCTATTTAGGCTCCAGATTGGTCAGAGCCGGAAGTTGATGATTTAAATGTCCTAAATAGGCCAGTCTTGAAATTCATTAGGCACTGGGTTGAGCGGAACATCGCAAAGTAAAAGGCAAAGAATGCTCGCCTAACTTACAATTGATGGGAGACCTGGACTCCCATAGCGAGGCAACAATGGGATCATCAGGAGCCTAGGCTAGGGAAGAGAAAATTCAATAGGGAAGATCAAAGCATATGAAGGAGAAAAACATTCTTGGGAATTCACAAGCAAAGAAGAGAAAGGAAGTTCAACAAGAAGAGCCACAACAAAAGAGGCCAAAGATAGAAGAAACACAGTCACCTACTAGCTCTTCCAGCATACACGGAGTTGAGATGTTCCCGGAAGGAGTTCCAAAAAAGTAGTCGCATGAACGTAGGCACAAGATATTCTTAGCATTGGTTCCTCCCATAGGCCTAGCCAACATAGGAATCAAAGGCAAAAACTTTCTCCGAATTCAGAACAACAGGATCAAGATTGGTTCATGTTTACAAATCTTGGAGACTTAAGAACTCTTGAGGGAGTTTCACAAGAATAGGCACAAGTGGAAGTTTAGGATCAGCAAGAAGCTACCCTAGATTGGTTGAAGGAAAGAATGAGAAAGGAGCCGAAGGAAGAGATATACCCTACGTAGGAACTTGAAGAACTTCTAAGCAGGATAGACAGGGTAGTGGAGAAAAAGGCGGCAAGGAAATTTTCCAAAGTCACAAGGGACGAGTCAGGCTCTAGGACATTAGACTTAGCTTTGCCCAAAGTTGACAAAGATAAGAATGAGATTACACCTGATGAATATGAGATCACAACAGTTGACTTAGGGCATGCTTCCAAGGCACAAGTGGTGGAAGATTTTGATGAATCTTCCTTAGCACTGAAGGAGTAGATGAAAAGACTGGAAGAGAAGAATAAGAAGTTGAAGAGTGAGAACAAAGCCTTGTGCCAATATGTGCAACACTTCAGGCGTCCATTCAGAGAAGAAGATCCATCCTTTGTTCCTCCCTCTTCTCTTCCAAAGGAATCCATTGATGGGACTGAAGAAGTAAGGAGAAGGGCTCAGTGCTCTAAGGAGTGGATAGAAGATGGCTTCACTTTAGCTGGCAAATTTATTCAAGATTTGGCTCACTCCCATTGGAGAATCTTGGCTATCCTGAACAAGTTTGAGACTGTGGACAGCTCATGGGAAGATGTGCATATCTATCAGGACCTAACAATTCCATGCCTGAAAGCATTAATGGGAATTTCTTGGCAGACTTTGATTGACGTGAAGGTCATCCAGGAAAATGAAATATATGACTTCCCTCGGTGGTTTTATGCTGCACTCTACACTGTGAAAGAGTTTTTTGAAAGATTCAGTAAGGAGTCAATGCCATTGAAGGAATCAGTCATAAAGGTTTAGGAAGAAATCCTTAATGTAGTTGAAGTATTTTTTGCAAGAAAGTTGACTGACGAAGAACCGATAGTTGACCATCTGAAGAATAGGTTGCACAAATTCTTCTTTGTGGAATCCTTCTCAAAGGAACATTTGGAAAATGTTTCCTTTTTCTCCAACACAATGCGCCAGACTCAAGAGGTGGCATCAAGATTGGAGAAGTATTTCGCCGAGTGTGAAGAGGACATTTCATTGTTGGAATTCAAACTGGAAACTGTGCCAAGTATCTCCGTAGGAGAGCTTGAAACCGTTGTGGCTAGGTTCATTGCATTTGCCATCAATGAATGGGATAATGGTCGTCCAATTTTAGACGAGAATCTATTGATTGTATGAGGGCATGATGGATCATTTATTGCAGTTGGACATTTTGATCATATGGTGGTTGATTTATTGCATGGTGACTGCCATGTTTAAGAAGATAGTGGCTCATTTAATGTATAATGGGTGATTTGAGAAGTGGTCATTTAATGCATCATGGACGCTTTTTTTTTGGGAGCAAAGAGCAATTAATTAGTAGTGGGCGATATTCCTCATTAATGGCTATCCCCACTACTTGGCGTCATATTTTAGAATCTTTGGTCAAACCCTAATTAGGGTTCTACATGTTAAATCTTAGCCATTGATTGGTTTGTAATCTTGACCATCCATTTTCTTCTTGGAGGCCTATAAAAGGGGTTCACCCCTTCATTTGTAACAAAGAGAGAATTGTATGAGATTGTTGCGATAAGTTTTTGAGATAATAATTGTGATACATTAGCTTTGGGTGTTCACTTGTGTTGTTTCAAAACTTGCATGGTTTCATCTTCCTTAGTTAGTTTAGATTGGCTTCAAGTATTTAGATGAATGAGATAGATTGCATTGTTTTGTGGTGAGATCATATGTTCATACCTTTCGTCGTTAGACGATTTCTATTTGTAGTGCAATGTTGGATTGAGCTTTTACATGTGCATTCTTAACTTAGATTATTGGATGAACATTGTTCTTTGATGGTGTTCGTTAGTGGTTTAAAATCTTATAAGCACAACTTCTGAAGATTGCACCTCCTTTGTGTAGTTGTTTGAAATTGGCGAAGCAAAGTGTGGTCGATCTCGCCCAAGTCATTGTTATCTTTTGAGTTCCTAGATCTAGATTAGAATTTCTCAACCCTTTCCCATTTTACTTTCCGCATTATCTCATTGAAAGGTCCCAAAAAAAGAGTTATTCATTGCCAAATCACTTGCGGAAGTCTCCTTGAAGTTTCAAAATATGTTTAAGTCTTCTTAATTGTATGTAAGTCCCCTTGGATTACTAGCAACATCAACCAAATGGGTCTATATCCATCATAAAGTTGCTAGTATGCAGTTGGAATCTTGGAATCAATATATGATCTTGCAATCTTAGCATACATATGATTTCGATCAAAAGAGGATAGAGTGACCGTTGGGAAACTTTATTTTGTGTTGGTGTGGTCATAAAATGCCTATCAACACAACCCAAAGCATATAGTCTACTAGATTTCTCGATCATGGTTACAAGACTCGGACTAGACGAGTTGATTCGTGACTTGAATTCGGATTTAGACCCAAACTTGGTAGAAACTTTGCATAGACTTTACAAATTAAAAAACCATTAAATATAGAGACTGTATAAGGGTTTAACGTTTTTATCATGCACTTTTCAATAACTTAAACTTTAAATACATAATGAACTTGTTAGAAAATGTCATTCCCAAGGAAGTATGATTAGGTAGGAAACCTTTGCTAAGTGATTTTTCAGTCTTTGGCTGTATTGAGGAAAAGAGAAGTGGTTTAGAAGAAAAAATAAAATCATGTGTTTGTTGGCTATAATGAACAATCCAAGGCAGACAAACTACTAAATGTCTCTACAAACAAAAGTATGGTTAATAGAGATATTATTGTCAATGAGAAAATACCATTCTTTAGTTAATGGTAATTGTATAGATAGTAGTGTATGATTATCTACTTGCGAGGAAGCATGGACAAATAGAAAACCTTCAGTAAGTGATTTGCAAATGTTTTATTGTATCGTGTTTGCACGTATTCCTCAGGGAAAAAGGTGTAATTTAGAAACAAATAACAAACTATATTTGTTTGGTGGCTATAGTGAACAATCCAAAGCATAAAGTTTAGTCAATACCATAGTTACAAGAGTTGGATTCGACAAGCTGATTTTTGAAGTGGACTTGGACTTGGCACTCAAACTTGTTGTAGACTATGCAAATACTTGACAAATTGAAAAACCATGAAATATATATTTTTTAAAGGATTTTAAGGTTTTACCATGTATCCTTCAATAAATCAACTTTAAAGACATAATAGGCTTGCCATTTAGAAACTACTTTGATCACATACAAAATTGGATTTGAGTTGAAGAAAACATCATTTTTAAATATATAAATATTCTCAAATGTTTTAGGTGTAGAAAACTCATTGATTATGATATCCATGGCTTCAAAAACAAGAATCACAATATGGAGTCATGAACTATGGTAGAGAGGAGCTTGTTTCACTCAGCCCAACATCACTAGCTCAGTGGAATCTTGCATTTGTATCTCAGACAAATCTAAAACTGTTGCTATAGCCATAGGAGCATTACTCAGGATAGGAATTGACTCAACAAACCAAAAGTATAAATGTAATTCAATTTCTTGGGATTTAATTGTGAAAAAGTCAAAGAATAAAAAAAGTTGCTTTGCCAGTCGTGTGGCCTCAAATGTTTTTTTTATGTTTTTCTTTTTAAAACTAGAGCAGGGGCTTTGTGGGTGGTAGTCCCCATTGAGCTTGGGGTCAATGCCCCTTGAGTGGTTTGGGGGCCAATTCCCTTGATGTGCTTCCTGTCATGATATAGGGCGAGGTTAAGGGTTGGAGATGCTGACATCAAACCCAAATTAATGCTAGAATCACTAACTAATGATTCAATATCAATTGAAATTAGAAGTAAGTCTTTAATACGATTATATGGTTAAGACAGTAGGACAATTAAGAGAAATCTTAGGTTGACCAAACCAACATTAGGTTTAGACTTAAAATGTTATGCCTTGATAGTATGGATGTAATATCCTCATTAACTGACTTTATAAAAACAAGAGATATTTTTTGAGGTGAAATTTTTCTTGTGTATTTACTCAAAGCATTGGTTGATCTTTGACACTTTTTTTGCGTGTGGTAGTGAGTATTCAGTATTTGTAAATTCCATCATCCTTTGGGAGACAACTGGACACGACAAACCTTCTTGGCTAGCTTTAATTGTTTGGGCACATATAGTCATAGCATTCAAAAACTTTGGGAACTAGGGCATTGTTCCTGTATCAAAGCATAACCAGCTCTAGCCATTTTAGTCTAGCCCCTAACCTCTTTTTTATAGGGCTAAGGTACTACCCCTGTCAAATCTGGCACCGCTTTTTTATTCAGATCTGGAAATAGGAGAATTTGATCAATTGAATATCAAATCACTTTTAGCCTTCAAAAGCATTGCCAAACTATATAAAAGCAAGATATTGGATGGAAGTTTCCATCAGATTTTGTCGTAGAATTACTGTGGAAAAGCTAAGTTGTCATGTAAACGTGAATTCTACGGATTGTTAAATGTCTATATCATTTGGTGTGACTAATTCAAGTGAGTGTCTATGAGTTACATATATCAGACCAATACTAATGGTTAGAATGCTCGCATGAACTAGAATTTGTCAGATACATTGAAAATTTAGGTATATGATAAATTTTCAATATTTTTTTTTTGACAGTCACTGCTGGTTGAGCTGAGAAATACTTTCATTTTGGGTACTAGGACTGGGCTATGTATCGGTTTAGTTATGTTTGTGGATGAAGTAGTTGTTTTTTAGTTTTGGATGTGGATGAGAGATATCAGTGTTTTTTTCATAAGAACAAGTGGCTAGCTGCTGGATAGTGCAAACTATCATGAAGTATTTATCTTAATTTGTCAGTGACATTTCTAACCTCTAGTCAATTTTGAATTTTCTGATATTATCGTTTTACTCTTCAGTTGATTTTTATATTTTAGTTTTTATTTAAGATAATATTAACTGGTCTGATTGTTTTCCTTCTCAATTTCAGGCAGTATTGAAGGAAAATTTAGTGCTTTCTCTCTATAGGGATGAGGTATGTTTCAAGTTAGTTAATTTCTGAACATTCTTTCTGATTGTTAAAGGAGTTAAAATTTCAGAGTTTTGTTGCTCTGGTTGCAGAGTATACTTTTGCATGAGGAATACCAACTTTATGTCTTGCCCAAAATATTGGAATCAAAGAAAGTGGCCAAAGCTGGGCGTTCAAAACAAAAGGAAGCAGATGCTGAATATAATCTTGCAAAACAGGTCGAGAAAATGATATGGTATGCAATTATTGCTGACTGGGTGATATATTCATTTTTCGCTTATCCAGCCAGTAGAATAGTCAAAAGGATTTTCAATCTGAATCAACTGTTGATTTTGTTTGAAACCAAGGTCATGCTCCATATCCAAAGGTGTTCTCCATTCAATGAAATTTTTTCATCAATATTCATCATATTGTGCATCTGTTTGTAGGAAAATAAAGAGTTTATAGACATTTTTTCTTGGAAAGAATATATTTGAAATATGGGACAGGGTATACGAAGAGAAACCAGTAGAATGCCACAAATAAGCCATATGATTTTTAATATAGCTGTAAAGTGTGAACCCAGCTAACCGGTTCGGGTTCGGGCATTGGTTTGGATTCGAACAATCGGTACGCCGGTACGACAAAAATTTGAAAAGGGGTTTGGGTTCGTTAGTACAACAACACATAATTTTTTTATATATAAATATATATTTTAATATATGTGCAGCCTATAAGCATGAATTAAGATTAGCATGTCACATAGCATCATATAAACAACAAAACAAACATAAACTTGTAATCATAGCATCATATATCAAAATGACAAAATATTCAAGTATCATTGTTTCAACTTTCAACAATATAAAGTTTAATCATCAAATGGATCATCTAATTCCTCCTCCTCCTCCTCCTCCTCCTCCTCATAATTGACATTGACATTAGATTAGCCAATGCCACTTGCACTTGCACTATAAGTTGGCTCGGCATCCGAGTCATCAACTGTCAATGCAAGAAGCTGAGAAGCGGGAGCATCCAAATCAGTATGCTCTGGCTCTATATCCCACATCTTCATTTCCCCTTGTGTGTGGTCACGTTGTTTGTGTGAAAGAAGACGTAGGTTGGAATGCACATATACTAAATTCTCCGCTCTTTTTGATAGCAGCCTATTGCACTTTACTGAGTGGATGAAAGTGTAGGTGCTCCAATTTCTTTCTGAAGCAGATGAACTAGCAACCTATGAAGACAAAGTAGACAATTAAAGTTATACATTAATAAAATTAAAATTAAAAATTACTAGCAACCTATGAAGACAAAGTAAACTATAAATAAACTTGTGATAAATTTTAATTAATTAAAGTTACTTGTGATAAAACTTTTACAGCGAGGGGTTGTCGGTGTTGGAAGCATGCATCATGGAAGTACCACCAGCCTAAGTCACAAGGTTCGAATTCGAATTCGAATTCGACAACCATGAAATTCGGGTGAAATTCGACAAGGGAAAAATTCGAAAAAAAATTCGGATAAAATTTGCCTTCTATAATTTTGTTTATTTTTAAATATATGTATACTTCTAATAAATTATCAAAGTAGCGACCCTTGTTGGAGAAAATCCGAGGGCGACCCAGCAGTTGCAGACACCCATGACCCAATAGATACAAAGCATATACAAAGAATACCCATGACCAGCTGAGTTGTGTTTAGAGGCGGATAGCAGTGCTTTATAGAGGAAATTCAATTAAATTCGATTTTTTTTAATAGAAGTTTGAAATTCAATTAAATTCGAACCTCATCCATGAAAATTGCCGTATGCTGTGACTTAGCCACTAGCTATGAGCATCCTTCTTGGATCTATGACGAAGTGCATCAACACTTGGACCATTCCCATTTGCAAATTCTATGAACTCATTTGTAACAATATCTTGCAAATCATCATCAGGATATTGTCTAAGAAATGCTGCCTTGTACCCATCAGATACTTATAGATCTCTCCGTTGTGGAATCCTTCCTGGTTTATCAAGAAACTAATTGCTATTGTACTTTGGTGTCAAGGCATAGGCAAGAAGATGCAAAGGAGTGGTTATCTTATTCCACTTTTCTACAATAGTTGAGTGTGGACGACATCAAGGAACAAGTTGATGGCATGCTCGGACATATAAAACGCCTTATGCTGGAGATTGAGAAAATCTCGGATTCTATCTAAAAGGTACGCCGTCCAGTTGTAAACCTTCTCTGTGTTTAGGCCAATTATTAAGTAAATCATGCAGATGACGATGTTGTAGGTTTGACTGGCTCGTATGAGGCGACTCTTTATCACCTCCAGGATGCATTTCCATTCCATCGTCTCCAAGAAGGATCTCTTGACCCCTCTACTATCGCTATTATTCTAGACACCTTCCCACTCCTTTTGCATCAACTTGTCATGGCATTCCCTTTTTAGTAGATCGTCCTGCTGTGTTGTCCTCTTGCCTCGCAGCTTGGCTACCTTGGCACCCTGTGATGGGATTCTGAATATCCTTGTAAACTTGGCCGACCAAAAGGACATAGTCACATCGTGTCCATTGTAAGGGATGGTGGACTTGTGTTTGTGCCCATCATAACACACTACTAGAACCTTCAAAATGGGATCAAATTCTTGTATATTGAAAAAAGGTGTTTGAACTGCCTTGTCCACCTCCACATGCTTCAAGATCATCTTGAGGTTGTGGTCCTTGTGTGTATCCTGCGACAATGTGCGGCAACTAATGTCGCTCAAACTCTCCCAGGTGAGAGTATAGGCTATAATTCTGTCATGTCTAGTTTGGTCGCGAGGCCGAACTTTCTTACTTTTGCTACTGTTGCTAATTCCCATGGTTGAAATTGATTCTGAATGGGAAGCTTGGCCTTTATAAACGTGTTGGCCCTGGTTGTTATGATAACTGTCCTGATTGCCTCCCAATTGGTTGGGGTTTCCAAAGCTGATTTTCACCATGTGTTTTGTTTTGTGTCTTGTTTTCTTCGTGTACTTGTTTTGTTTAATTACTTCGTCTCCACACCACTCTTGTTCGTACGGCCTTGATTGGCTTTCTCCGTACGGTGTTTGAGTACAGTTCTGACTAGTGGCTTTCTCTGTACGGTGTCTTTAAGTACGGTTTGTCCTTTGCCATGTACAAACTTGGCTTCCCTCTCATACAACTTCTTGCTGGACCTCCTAGTGCCACGTACAACTTTGCCTCTCTGTGTACGGTATGTTGCTCACTTATGGTTTGGTTTTTCCTTCTCCGTAGATTGGTGAATGAGTGTGGGCTACCTTGAGCCATATGACCTGGTGAACTTTGCCTGCGTACAACCTATAATTGCTCACATACGGTCTCCACCCCGTATGGCTGCCTTGTGTTGCCTTAATTCCATACAATACCCTCGCATACGGCTTGGTTTTTTTCCCATTGTAAGTCCATGGTGCTTCACTCTCGTACGAACTTTTTGCAAATGCGTACGACTTCCTTCTGTACAAAGCACCCTATTGTCCATACAACAGCTTCCCTGTGTAATTCATATTCAGTATACGTACACTATACGACTTCTCTACATCCTCCCCCACCAATCTTCTTTTGTTTACCCTTGCCAAGTTTGCTTTGGAAGCATAATGACCTCCTTAAGTTGTTTTATAAGGGACGAAACACTTCAAGGTGAGTTTTTTAATCAAGAAAAATAATGTCTCTTTCCTAACATTTTTCACCGATTTACTATTTAATTTTTGGCTGTCTTTTATTTTTTTCCTCTATTTTATATTATCCTTCCAATCCATATATTTTATTTTTATTTCCAATATCTTTTGTACGACCGATATATATTTTAATTTTTTAAGAAAAAGTTTCCTTCGTCCTATTCTTTTCATTTTTAGTTTTTTTACCTTCAGCCCTTTGTAAAAAAATTTACCTTTTGTTTTCTTCAAGTTCGTGCAACTTTTTCTCACTACCACTGCTACTTCGCTTTTTATTTTCTTTGTCATCTTTCTTTTTAATTTTTTAAGTCTAATAATTTTTGCCCTTTGGATTTTCTAATCTTGCCAATTTTGCCAACTTTGCGTGTCTCCTCCTCTGCCTTTTGCCACTTTGTCTCTATGTCACCTTTATCGTTTGCGTTTCTCTTCATCTCCCTAGGCTCATTTTTGGGTCTCATTTTGATCTTAGAGGTGTATCGCCACCAACATGTACCTGACAGTCTCCTGTAACACTCCCGTTCATAGCATGTCCCAATATATTCTAAGTCAAAGATTTTGGCAAGTAGGGGTGCCAACCTGATACCTCTATAGCTTTTGTCGATTTACCGACCTTCATACTGTTGGTACAAATTGGCCTCCTCCCCATCGATCTTTAGTGGTCTTGTTAGGTTGGGGATGACTCACCACAATGAGTTCGAGGTTGGCAAAGGTGGAGGGTCCTTGCCTTCCTCAATCCAACTTTTAAGAATTTCCTCATTATAGCCATCCCGCTTGGCTATGAACATGTCATTTTCCTTCATGATCATCTTGAGAGATGTGCCCAATGATTCCAAATATTCTTCCGAGTTGATTTCCTCTTCAAAGTCCTCCACTGATTCTTCTTCCCTCGTTGCTTGTTCCTCATTTCTTTTCCTCTCCGCTTCCTCATCGATATCATAGGTCGAGTATCCTTCATGATCATCTTGAGAGATGTGCCCAATGATTCCAAATATTCTTCCGAGTTGATTTCCTCTTCAAAGTCCTCCACTGATTCTTCTTCCCTCGTTGCTTGTTCCTCATTTCTTTTCCTCTCCGCTTCCTCATCGATATCATAGGTCGAGTATACTTGGCGTGTTCCTCATACGGTGCCTTCCATTTCTAGTATCCACCGAGTCACACCCATAATGCTTGTTTGCCAAAATAGGCATTTGTAGGTTTTTTTGTACGTGTGGTACAACAATGCCTGCCATGTGCTTCCTTACCAACCTTTCTTCAAGTGATGTTATAGGTTCAACCCACTCCTCATCTGGTTTGTATGGTTGCTCCTTGATTACTAGGTCTTCCTCCAAGACTTCCTTTCAATTGTCTAATCTCCCCAACATGTTTACTACTATAGTTTCCCTTTTCTCTTGATACACTTTCAGCTTTGCTCCGTTCACTGTGCCTCTAATAGGCCCGTGGTCAAGTGTTGCAAGTTTGATTGCTCCATTCTGGCCAACTTCCCTTACTTTATAGGGTCCAAGCCAACTAATTTTGAACTTCCCTAGTTTAATCTTGTTACGACTGTTATACTTCAAAACCAATTGCCCCGGTCGAAAGTTCATTATCTGGAGATGCTTGTCGTGCCCTAACTTTTATCGACTTTGCCTTACCTTTGCCATGCATTGTGCCATCATTTGTCGCTCGTCCAACTTGTTCAAGTATGCTTTCCTTCAAACTCTTCGTATCATTGAGGTGGTTCTTAACATCAATTCGTAGACTTCGAACCATGTACTCAGTAGGAACTACTACCTCTTGCTTGTACATTAGTTGAAATGGAGTATGTTTTGTCTTCACCTTGTATGTTGTACGGTATGCCCATAGTACCATTGGTAGCCTCTCTTTCTAGTCTTCCTCCTTGATGCCACAAGACTTATAGATCAGCGAGACCAACACTTTGTTTGTAGGCTCTGCTTGACTATTGGTCCTTGGGTAGTATGGGCTGGATAGGTTATGAAAAATTTAAATTTTGTCGTCACGAGCTTGATGACATGGTTCACAAAATGCAGTCCCCGGTCACTTGTAATTTGAAATGGTATCCCAAACCTCGTCAATATCTACTCATAGATAAAGTTTGCCGTTTTAACAACAGTGTTGTCTGAGAGTGCTCTCGCCTTCGCCCACTTCGTAAGATACTCTATTGCTATGATAATATATTTGCTTTTGTGTGTTTGGCTCACTTTCAATGGTCCAACAAATCGAACCCCCACCTCTCAAACATTTCCTGAGGCTGTGAAAGGAATAGTGGCATGAAGTCTTGTGTCAATGGTTTCCTTGCCCTTTGGCATGTATCGCACTCTACTACCCACTCGCGAGCATCCGTGTGCAATGTTGGCCACCATAGACTTGCTAGTAACACTGCATGCAGTGGCATCAGGTCCTATGTGGCCTCCTGCGAACCCTTCGTGTGATTCCTTCATCACTTCGGGGATCCCTTCCTACATAAGACATCTCCGTAACACTTGGTTAGGACATATCTTATACAACAATTTGTTTATAAGTTGAAAGATTTTACTTGTAATTGCAAGCTTCCTTCTCTCGCTCGGCAACATCTCTCTTAGAAAGGTTGAAGTGGATAGATACTCTTCGATGCTCCCATACCATGGTGGTAGTGTGGCAATTTGGAACAAATGGGTATCCGAGAAATCTTTGTTCACCCCATGAGGTGGTTCTAACTTGATCCTTGACACATGATCAACAATCTCAGACTATGATGGGGAATGTGAATTCTGGCAACAACAACAACCACCTACTCATTCGCCCTTGAAGGATAGGTAGTGTTCCATGAAAATGCGTTCCCCCCCTCCCCCTTAGGCCCACGTTTCCGAGACGCTGAGACGGGGACTTGGCGTCTCCCACCACCACCATCGGTGCTCCGTCGGAGATGCAGAAACGTCTCGGCGTCTCCAAGTCTCCGTGGGAGACTCCTAGGTATCTCTTGAGGGGCAAGGAGACTTGGAGGAATCTCCCATCTGACGTCTCCAAGACTCCTTGGGAGACTCCTATGCGTCTCTTGAGGGGCAAGGAGACTTGCAGTAGTCTCCCGTTTGAACATGTCAGACTCAAAAAGCAATTGAATTTTTTTTTTTTTTCTTTTTAATTTTGAGCGATTTAAGCATTTTGTCTTTCGTAATGCTATTGCTATTTGCTACTCATTTTAATGATGTATCATGTAATCATCATTATAGACTTTGTGACATCAGATATTCATATGATATTTTTGATATAATAGAAATTTCTAATTTGACAATTTCACTTGTCAAATTTTATTTAGTAATTAGCATTGAAGAAATCTTTGTATTTAGATTTAATATTTCAAATTTTGCTATTTTGTAATTTTATTAATTTTCTATAGTTCATTTGAAATGTAATTCTTATACTGTTATACATCTTTTCACAACTAGTTTTTCAAGTACTATAAGTATATGTATAACTATATCAACACCACCACTCCGCCACCCCCCCCCTGTCCTTGTAACCCGTCCCCGACTCCCCGCGTCCCCAACGGCTGTGGAACACTGATGATAGGCTTGATCACCAAGTACATTAAGGCTTGATGGTCCATATAGAGTGAGTAGTGTTGCTAGGAGGTAGTGACAAAACTTTTGTACAGAGTACACCATTCCTAGTGCTTCCCTCTCGGTTGTACTATAATTCCTTTCGGCTTTTGAGAGTAGGCGATTAGCGAAGAACATTGGATGCTCTAGTCCCTGTACGCCTACTTGTGCTAGTGTCACCTCGATTGCATAGCTGGAGGCATCCACGTGCACATGGAATTCCTTATTCCAATTCGAGTACACCGATATTGGTACAATCACCAGTCTTGCCTTTAGTTCCTCAAATGCCTTGTTTTGCTCATCTCCTTATGTGAATGGTTGCCCATTCCTTGTCAGCATATTCAAAGGGTATGAGATCTGAGCAAAGTTCTTTATAAACCTTCGATAGTAGCCAACATGACACAGAAAGGATTTGATTCCTGTTACGTTCTTTGGGGCCTCCATCTGGATGATGACCCCAACCTTTTTAGGATCTGTCTTCAATCCTTCCTTACAGACAATATGTCCAAGCAACTTCTCATGAGGTGCCATGAATCTGCACTTCTTTGGATTTAATGCCCGTTGTGCCCTTCAGCATCTTTCCATGCATTCCCAAAGTGTGGTGAGATGGTTCTTTTGTCTGCTGTATATTGACCAATCATCTAGAAATGCCTTAAAATTATCCATGGACATCTTGTGAAAGGTGTAGAATGATGCGTTGGAAGGTTGCGGGAGTGTTGCATAAGCCGAATGGCATCCTGTTGTACGCATACACATCGTCTTCCACCATGAATGTAGTCTTGAGTTTGTCTTCCTTGGCAATGCTTATTTGATTGTACCTTGAGAATCTGTCCATGAAGGAGTACATCTCATGGCTTGCCACTTCCTCCAATATGGTGTCGGTGAATGAAATCGAGAAGAGGTCTTTAATCATTACTCGATTAAGACACCTAGTCCATGCAGATCCTTGTCTGGTTTGCTTCCTTCTTGAGAGATATGATGATTATACCCGCCTCCAACATATTTTCAATTTTTTGTGTACCTTGGCGACATAGTTCTTGTTAATCCAATAGGGCCTCTTTCATATGGGTTGTGCACCCGACACAACGAGGATTCTATGCACTCACAACATTGGCGGTATCCTCTTTAGATCCTTATATGTCCACACGAAGGTGTCCTTGTACTCTAGGAATATCTTGAATGCAGCAGCCTACAGTACGGGGTTCCAGTCATCACCATCCAATATCACTTTCGGGTTCTCTTCATCGCCCTAGTTCACCTTCTTCACTTTTGTCTCTTTATACTTTATGATTGTGTCCATTTCAAAATGGTGCACTGGTGTGTCATCCACTCATGCCACTCCCTCCTTGTACTCTTCATACTTCGGGGGGGAGGTAGCATTCTCCGTACCCTTGTCAACTTCCTCAATCTCCCCAATTTGTAGCGTGTTACACTTGGGGTGGAAGATTTCCTAGTCCTCCATCTGCTAGTGGAACAACTGATTCAGAGAACTTGTTTCATGCTCCGAGCAGTTTTCTTGTTCAAGTACTCCTTAGTCATTAGGTTCCATTATTGTCCATACTTCGTCCATCCCAGATTCTCCATCTCCAGAATTCGAGTCGGAGGATGCCAGTTTGTTGCCCACTGCCTGATTTTTGATGTTGATGCCATACTTCCTTTACTCTTGATGGAGAGTGTGTTTCGCTTCTAGTTGTGGTTTGCCTTGGCAGTGATCAACCAACCCCTCCCAAGGAGAGTGTCATATGCCTTCTTTTCCAGCAGGATAACTACAAAATCTAGGAAGAAATATTGTGTGCCAATTGTTACTTTTTGTGCCATCAATGTCCCCAATGGCTTGATTCCATGCTATTTGACACCCACCAAATGGAAGGTTGGCGGCTAGAGTGTTGGCTTCCCTAGACATTTCCATGTTTTCTTCGGCAACACATTGACTCTCGAGCCTTCGTTGACGATGGTGTTCATCAGCTTCCTTCCCATTATCTCCATCTTGACGATGACTAGCTTCCTCCCATTGCCTTCCACCAGTAACATGGGATCAGTGGCCAGGTTGCTTGAAGGTTTCGCTGTTGGTTCCTTTTGTGGTTTGCATTGTTCCTAACTAATTGTGTTGTCGTCGACTATAATGATGATGGCCATTTTTAATTGTGGCATGGTTTGTTCAAGGTCGGTTACCCGTACGAGTATTGTGGTTTGCAGCACCTATCTTACTATGTTCTCATCAGACTTTGACCATAGTGGAGTACTGGCAACTTCATTTGAGGCCCTTGTTTCATTTGCCATTGCTTGTTCCACGTCGGTTTTGGCTTCCTGAAGTCTTTCCTTCTCTGTACAGGGATTTGGATATATTGCTTTCTTTGTTTGCAACCTTGTTATCACAAACACTTCCTTGTTTGGCTCTTCCACGACTAGCGTTAATACCCCTTTCTGTTTTGGGCAGTCGAGGTCTTTGTGGTTTCTGAGTCCACACCACTTGCACAACATGCTTACATTGTTTTGACCACTTTGGAACTCTTAGGCGAATTGACCCCATTCATTGCATTTCCAGCACTGGATCATGGGTCTCACCTTCGCATCATATTGTATCCTACTCCTTGTGCCAGTATTATTGTTATTATTATTGTAGCTATTGTTCCCTTGCCTGTTGTTATGGTAGCTGCTAAATAAGGCATTGGAATTGGCAAGTGGTTGGTGCTTCAACAACTCGGAAACAAATTGTTTATTACATGGCCAATTATTATTAACAAAAAATTATTTATTATTTACGGCATTTTTGTCTACTACAACATAGAAATCACTGGTGAGTGTGAAACCATCCAACTAGATGCCCAATTGTGTAATCATCTTAGTGCAACTTGTTTTGAATCTGTTTGCCATCTTGATTCTGAACCTTGGAATGTCCTCAACTTGTTTTCCTCATATCACTACCAAATCATCATTGATGACATTATAAGTTGTTGCATTGTCCACCAAACAAATCACCATCTGTCACATTAGCACTCCTTTTACTCGAAAAGGTAGATGAGTACAACCTCTTGATAAGCAAGCAACTGGACTGTGTACCTCCTCATGCTCACTACCTGAGCGTATCTGATACCCTGTCCTCTATGTCAGATGTGACCTTGATGTAGTATGCTTTGCCTTCCCAAGGCACTTGTGACTTGGTTCCCATGGTTTGTGGCAAGTGAAACACCACTTTTTCTTCCTCAAATCACTCCTTGATTCAAAATCCAGTTTGGGAGGTCTAGGTTTAGGTGGATTGGGCACTCTTGTATCAAGTTTGTCATCATGTTTCTCATCTTTGGGTGGAGTTCCTCTTGACTGATTTCTGAGTTCTGACCTTTGAAGTCGAAGACTGCATGGCTCTTGCCTGTTTAACCACATCCTGTAATGTAAATGGGTTGAGGGCCTTAATCCAACCCCTTAAAGGGTCCATCAATCCATCCATGAACAAGACAATTAATCTCCTCTCAGATATATCGGCGACCAACATAGAGAGCCTTTGAAATTCAACAATGTAGCTATCATGTGTACCCCACTGTTTCAGTTGCACTAACTCCTTGAAATGGAGTTCCAGGTTTTTCTTGTCAAACCTCTTTATAAGTTTCTGTAAATTCAGCATATGATGTGTTTAGATCATGACCCATGGTGATCATGCCAAGATGCCAATTTTCATGAGCAACTCCATCAAGATGTAAAGTAGCATATTTGATCGCTTCATCTTCAGGCATCTGATTAAGCTGAAAGTATGTGTCAACCTTGTGAACCAAGGCATGCGCTGATGTCTTTCCCGAACCATCAAAGAAATTTAAACTAAGCTTGCCATTCTTCCTCCCAAGATCATTATTGTGGTCTTTGTTACCCCTGTTAAGAAAGTGTTTCATCCTTAGGTGCATATAATCCCTAAAGGACATATCTGTCTGTAAACCTGCATCAACCCAAACGTGTTTGAACTGATCCTGTAATTCTATCAATGTGGATCCGTTGCCCTCCTGAGGCTCACCTCTAGGTGTTAAAATAGGCATCATTGGCCTGGAACTGGATGCAGTAGCTTGCTGATTGGGAGTCCTACCATTGACTGAACTATAACCATTGTTGCCTCCATTAGTGTTTGCACCAACATTCATTCGTAGTTGGTGCACCATCATTTCTGTTAATAAATACAGACGTTGATTCTGTTGTTGTGCCCTTTGTTCGGCAACTTGGTGCACTTTGACTAGGGTCTCTAGCAAACTCAAAAATCTCTTTTCTCCCTGATCTCTTGCACTCTTTTCAGTCATGTTTATTAACCTAGGTTCAGTAAAAATCTCAGGATTGTTTGTACTATTATCTGAATGTGACTTCTTGTGTATACCCAAAATGCCAAAAGTTGTCTCGCCTTCCGAAACTTGTGCAGGCTGCCATTGTTTCCATAATTCTCTATTGTAGTACCTCTTCTCCATTTCACTCATGAAAGGCACAGGCTGTCAGTAAAACCAGCTCTGATACCACTGTAATAACCCTTGACTAGTTTGAAACCCAAAATGTGCACTATTCTTCTTGTGTAATTTTGTCAAACTCTTTGTTTCCCTTGCTGATTTATTATAATTTTGCATTTTATAACATAGACATTTTGATAAACAAATTGCATGAAATCTGTATGTGAATGTATTGTTCACATAGGTGTATAATTTCTTATGGAAGTTTGATATTCTCATATGCTTATGGACACATTTTTCATTAACAACTAATGGAAAAACCACAAATGACAGAAGGAAATTTCCACAATATATTTAATAGATCCAAATGCATGGATTAATCCTCTGACCTTTTTCAATATGCTAACAACAATCTGAACGATGAGGATAGTACGAAGAGATGACCCTATACTGCTCTTCTATGTGATCCTGGATGTATGTCCCATGTCCTTCAGAACTAGTCCACACTTTCTTTTGTACGTCTTTTTTTGGATGGATATGCATTTGCATTTTACACAGTCCATGATTTGATAAGAGAATTTATTAGTGCAATGCCACTTACATGTAGGTCCATTTTCACAAATTGCATGGTTCTATAAAAGTGCAATATTTTATCCAAAATGTTGTTTAAAATATGGCTATACCCAAATGAACCTTTATAATGACAAACTTAGTGATGAACTCCTTTGTCCTCTTTTTGTCATGATTGCGGAACCTCTAATTATTGAGGATTTTGTATTGTCTAGTTTGAGTTGTTTGGACCTTCAAACTAGTGTTACAAGGCTTGTCAGATACTTGGCAGTCTTGCTGCATCCCGAGACAAGCCAAGCCAAGCCAAGCCAAATGAGACCTCAAAATTTGGCTACAAGTCTGGGTGAGTCTCTGTTAGACTTGCCTTGCCAAACTTGTCATGACTTGTGTGTCCCTAGGGTCGAACTTGATCACATGATAACCCATCAAAATGCAAACAAAAAACATAAAAATAGAAGAATTTGGAGCTTGGTTTAGAGTGATAAAAATGAAAAATGGCATTCACCCTTAAGATCTTTGTGGTCTCTAAGGTCTTAATTTGGGCCTGGTGGCAGGAGCTCTGCCACTTCACCTTGTCCAATGTCTTGATAGAGAAGGTGCCTGGGGCACTGCCCCTGACCCTGCTGATTGCTGTCAACCGTAGACCACGACTTTGGTTTTAAAAAGCAAAAATTTAAAATTGTTTTGAGCAGTGCTAGATGGAAAAGCAATGTGATTTGCCCTTTATTTGGCTTAAAATAACAAAAACAGTATTTTTATCCCTATTGTTTTTAATGGAATTTTTAGCTTTGATTTCCTGATTTTTCTTGATTAGATATCAAGCAGTCGAATTATGATTATACTTTTGGTTTGCTGAGTAAATCCTGAGCTTGAGTAATGATTGTATGGCTAGAGTAATATTGAGGCCCTATCTGACTCGTAAGCATAGGACCCACCATAGCACTAGCAGTGCTGGGTGGAGTGTACAGGTTCCTCAATACCATAATTGATGACCCAATGTTTTGATTTTTGTTTTTGATGCCATGGATATTGTAATACATAAGCTTTTTACACCAAAATCATATTAGAATTTATATATATTTAAACATCATGTTTCCTTCAGCTCAAATCTGTTTTTGTACACATTTATTGGATGTGCACTTGTGTATGTGATCAAACTAACTTGTAAATGATCAGGTCTTTATGTATTTAAAGTTGATAAATAGAAAAGTGCAATAAAAATCTTTATTCTTTAAGGAATCCATACATTTATTTAGTTTGTGCCAACTTTGGGTGCCAACTTTGGCAGTTATGCTTGGAACATAAATCTTATATGCAGCTTGTTAAACAGTGATTCCATATAGCCTTTTCTTTTTTCTTTTAGTCACGTTCATGCAAAATCTAGCTATTATTGTAATGGAATGTAGTGGGGATTGATTTATCATTTTAAAGACTACCTGGCTTATAAAACTATAAACTTTGTGTCTTGATCATACAAGTTGGGATGCTATCTTGAATTTTTAAATGTCTGTTGGGTTGGCATCTCTTGTTCAGAGAATGATGTTGCACGTTGAAACTCAAATACTGAGATATGGTTTCACAATGGTGAAAAAGGAGCAGTCACTTCTGTTTGTAGAAGAGAATATTGTTTTTTCTATCAAAATCGTTTGATTCTTTCCAAATTTCTGTTTTAGTTATTGCAATTATGCAACTGTAGATGCTTTTCACCTATAATGTGGGTATGAAAGACAATTCTAATGTGCAGCCAATCATATTACAAGTTATATTGCTTCTTTCATTGCATAGGGAAATAGGTATCTTAAGAGATGCTTTTATTTCAATTATCTTAGGAACCTGAGGTATGAGTAACTCATGTATTTAATGTTTTTGAGTTGTTCAGAGTTGCTTATATATATGTCTGGTGTGGAAAAATACAGTGATGTGCATGATCAAGCAATCATTTGTGGGGATTCTATACATAGAGAACGCAGGATCCTCCTCAAACAAGAAATTACAAGGATGGTGCTTTTCTTTGGTGACCAACCTAGCCTACTTGCGCCCAATATCCAGGTAGCAGCTTGGAATATAATGTTTCATACCTTATTTACCAATTGTTATTTTCTCCAATTTCATAAATGCAGGGATGGAGGTAGATACAAAACTGGATGAATTGGTTATCGTTAAAACATGTTAAAGATTCGGATGCAAAGAGTTCTGAAAGTTAAATCAGAACCACTAAGAAAGGTGGATTTAAAGGAAAAGCAAGAAATTTTAGCATTCACTTTCTGATAATAATGTACAGTGGATTTAAATGTTAGTGTTACAGAGGAGGAAGGGTTATGATAAAAGAAGCCTAAAATATCCTGTAAGTAGGTTAAAATTTTAGCACATATAAAGCTGAGTAGATACATGTTGATTATATTGCATAGTGGCTTCTTTAATAAAAATCACATTTTTGTCTTAAAGTAGATTTTGTTTGTTAGAAAGAAAGTTATCCTGATCTAAAACAAGGAAAAATGTATTTTGCTGTGCTTACCATTAGATTGAAAATCAGAAGATTGTTATCATTCTGTCATTCCACTAGTATGAAGCTACGTTACCCCAAGTTTCCGGGACGGGGGGACGAGTTTCCAGGACGGCAAATTTTTTTGCCAAATTTGGGGACGGGGGGGGGACGGCAAAGGGGACGGCTATATAAAATATAGGGAAAATTTAAAATATATAGGAAAATTTAAATGTTCATATGAAAACATAGATAAAGCATGTGTATGATACTATGAAAACAGAAAATATGAAAACATGGATATAGCATGTGTATGATACTATGAAAACATTTTAGAATGCAAACATCGAACATATAGCATGTGTATGATACTATGAAAACATTTTAGAATGCAAACATCGAACATACAACATTATCAATAGACTCAATAGTCAATACTCAATATGCACTCATAATTCAGAATTTCAATTCATTCACATTGTCAATATGCATATCATAATAGATATTAAAGAAATAACATACAAAATGCCCAAAGGCTACACTGCTGCCATATTGTTTCATTGTCAATTGCGATATGGAAATCAAAATAGTACTAAGTAAATACTAAAAACTAAAAAGCAAAGTATAATGCTGCCCCTAATCTGCATCTCCTAACATTGCATCAAAATCAGAGTCCTCTGAGTCTATGCCACTGTCCTGGTCAACGTCCACCTCGTCCAATGGAATCCCAACCAATCCCTGTGGTGTCTCCTCCTCATCAACCTGGGCCACATCTTCGGGATCAACATCCCATCGTAAAGCTGGAGTCTGTCGATACTCTGGAGTCTGACGATCCTGAAGTCGAAGAGCACTATGCTTCTCTGCTCGTCTAGAGGTAAGTCTATTCCTCTTGATAGAGTGGATAAAGCCATATGTGGACCAATTCCTCTCTGCAGCAGAGGAACTAGCAACCTGCGAAAGTAAGCGAGTGGCAAGCAATTTCAATTGTGGTGTATCCCTCCCATGCCATGTCCACCATCCAATAGGGTCTCTCTGGGCTAATATAGCTATGTCCAACCTCGCCTGTGGTTTACTCATTGTAGGACCACGAAGATTTGTGAAGTCAAGGAATTGTGCACGAAGTATGGAGGCCTGCTCCTCTGTATATATCTTATCAATGGCTCGCGTGAACCCATCTAAAACCTCATCATCGTCACATGGAGGTAACCTTCCATCCTTTGGTGCATACCATTTGGGATTCAATGCATAGTCTGCCATATGAAGCGGGGTGTTCATTATGTTCCACCTTCGTGTCACAATGGGCCTAATATGTTGCTCATAGAACCCCAAAGTAGGATCCTTGGCCAAAATTGTTTGCTTAATCTTCCCAAGCATACTATCAAATGTCTCATATATCTCTCCAAGACTAGGAGAGTCTTTATCAGCGTATATAATGACATCTACAATAGGTGAGATGACAGAGCAAACATATCTGCAAGTGCAAAGTTCAAAATATTAAAATTAGAATATGAAAATCAGCAATCTAAAACAATCAACAATTTGATAATAAAATCTTTAAATCAGTGATGTCTTACCTCATAGTGGACCACCAATGGTCATCAAGAATCTTTTGTTTGACAGATTTTCCTCCAGTAGAGTTTGATTCCCGCCATCTACCCCACTCAGGATTCACCACCATCAGTTGTAGAGCATCATGCACCTCAAGCATCCTCTCCAACAAGATGAAGTAAGTGGCATACCTACATTCATTAAAATAATAAAAAAATTAAGTGGCATATCTATATTTTATTCAATGAGAATTAAATTAAAAAGTTGGAAGTTTGATACAAAATTAAGTGGCATTAGCAATTTAGCATACCTTGTTTCAACAGGTTTAAGGAACTCTTTCTTTGAAAATGATCTAAAGAGAGCAAGTGAGGTGTGGTGGTTGCAAATAAACATTTGAATGTCTCTAGCTTCTGCCACCACTTGCTTCACCCAATCTATTTTCCCTATGTCTTTTAATGCATTGTTCAATGCATGAACACAACATGGGGTCCAAAAGATGTGTTTGTAAGCACCCTCCACCATCAAACCTACTGATTTGCACACACGTGCTGAATCAGTGATCACTTGTACAACCTTAGCAGCCCCAACCTCCTCTATGGCATCTCTCAAAATGCCAAACTGGAACTCTGCATCCTTACGCTTCCCTGAACAATCCACAGCTTTCAAAAAATAAGAACCAGCAAGGCATGTGACAATGACATTGATGAGTGGCCGATGTCTAACATCAGTCCACCCATCCATCACAATAGAGCAACCTGTCCTCATCCAAGTTCGTTTCATATCCTCCATTAACACATTAACCTTGGAATACTCTCTGTCTAAGAGAGTAGTCCGTAGCTTATGATCTCCAGGGGGTGTGAATGTGGGACCGAAAGAGGCTATATCCATGACCATTTGTTTGAAGTAAGAGGAACGTGCCACATGAAATGGGATGGCATTAGCATAAAAGAATCTACCAACTGATGACTCTGTAGCTTCATGTCCTTTTATATTAAACAAAGCTTCTACCGACCTTCCCTTATCACTAACCTTCCTCTTTCCTCTTGTCTCAGTTTGACTACTGCCAATAGTGGATGTCATAGGCCCAGATGCTTGTGAAGATGAAAAAGAAGGTGTTAGGACTGCCCCACTTTGTTTCCCCATTTCAGTCTCCATATGCAATCTATGACACTCTATCCTCTCCTCATCTGTTAACTTTGGACAAGCTATGACCCCATGACCTGAAAAACCCAAGAAGTGAGACTTTACCCTTGTGTAGCTGCCCCTAAATTCTTTCAAACAAACATGACAACCCCACACCCTACTCCCTCCAGATTTTTTTTTCCCTTCACCACTAGGCCTAGGTGTAGCAAATTGGAGAAGAGGTTTGTCTTTATTAAAAGGGCCCTTTGCATATGTGCTCATAATTATTGAAGGGCATTTAAATATGTTAGGTTGCTGCCCACTACTTCTCTCAGTCTCAGCACTTCCCCCTGTATTTCCACCAACCACTTCCACTTCATGGTCACTATTACTGTCAGTCCCACTGCTGCTCATTGTATTTTATTCTGATTCTTTGAATGAACTGATAAAAAAAAAAAAATCAGACATTTATCTCATAATGATAATATAAATATATCAGATGCTAAACGATTCTTTCAAATTTTTTAAGTTTACTGTTTTATTAAAAATTTAAAATAGATAATCATAAAACTTAAAAGTTAAAACTATAAATAAAAATAATAAATTTAAAATTTCAACTCTTAGTCTTTATCCACTGGGAATGACTGGTGAATAAACAGAAAACTTAAAAGTTAAAACTGAAAGCCTTCAAAAAAACAGAACCCTCCTTAATCCTAGGCGATGGTTATCTCAGACTTGCCTTCCAAACAGAAAATCGATCAACTGCAATTTTTCAGTGCCCTGCACGCTGCAAGTAACCTCCCTGCGTTTTCATTTTTTCCTGCGGAATCACGCCCGCCCCAAAGTCCGCAGCGATTAAAGTAATACACGATATATCATATATGTTATATCGTATGATATAATCATATACGATATATGATTTTATCATATGTGATTATATCATACGATATAATCATATATCGTATGGTATAATGATATAATCACAGTAATAAGTCTTTTAAGACTTATGAACTAAATTTATAAATTTATTAAATTATGAATATTTTATTATTTTTATTTTCTATTTATAATTTTAAAATTTAAAATTTATTAATTTTAATTTTTTTAATGTTTGCTATGAATTATGAAACGATAAAACTGAAACATAGATATAAAAATTAAAAATTCAAAACCATTAACATTCAAGTTTTTAACAATTAATTTAACAATTTATTATTTATTATTTTATTATTTTATTTAATTTTAATAATTTAATTTAATTTATTAATATTTTGATTATTTTAATATTTTAATTTTATTATTTTAATAATTTAATTTAATTTAATTTAATATAGATAGTCGTATTTTGATTTTATAACTATTCAAATTTAATAATGAAAAAAAATTAAAATTAAAAATTATTAATTAATAGTCGTTTTTTTAATTTTTTAATCTTTCAATATAGAGGGTCAATGTTTGAAAAATATTAAAATAATAGTCATATTTTCAATAATTTATTAATTATTAATTTTTTATAACTATTTTGAAAAAATTGAATTGATAGAGGGGCATATTAGAAAAATTAAAAAAAATTAAAAAAAAATTGAAAATAAATATTTTCCCTAGCCCTAGATGTGGGGGACGTCTAGCCGTCCCCGGGACGGCTGGGACGTCCCCCAGCCGTCCCCAGCCGTCCCCGGGACGTACGGACGTCCCCCCCAGCTAGGGCAGCCGTCCCCCCGTTTCGGGGACGTCCCCTAAAAAATCTGGCAATTTGGGGACGGGGAGGGGGGACGTCCCCTAGCCGTCCCCAAGTCCCCGAAACGTCCCCGGGACTGGGACGGGGGTTTTCAGGTAGGGGACGCGTCCCCAGGTTTCCCAGGTATGAAGTCTTGATGCCTATCAAATTTAGTACTACTCTTAGTATGCGTGAAGATTCTAATCATCCAATCATGGGTTAGGTTATGTGCTGATTACACCGTGTTGGGTAAGCTTGGACCATATTCTTAAGATATCTGAAGCTTGTCTACGCTCAAGTGTATGCCATAATAGCTGCTTGGTGGTGGTATGCCTCGAAGGTAAAAGTTACATCGTCAGATGGGTATCGGGGAACGAAGAGAAATATTAATAATGGAAACAATACAAAGAAAAAAAAAGAACAAAAAATAAAGGAAAAGGAAGTGGAAACTTGGAAAAATTTAAAATCAAGAAATGGAGGGGAAAGGATAATTTTAGTACAATGAGGGTGAAAAAATTAAAATTTAAGAATACAGGAATTGGCAAATGGCAGACAAAAATGATATTTATTAAAACATTGGAATTGGCAACTATTATGGGAATGCTAGAAATAAAGACTATTGGGGGGTCCGGGAAAAGCAATTATTGACATGTGCAAAATAAATAAAAGTTTTAAAGTGCCAAAGGGACAAAAAGTTAAAATAAAATACCTTAACGAAATGAAAAGCAAAAAAAATAAGACCGGAAGGGAAAAATAAAGACAATTGGCACCTAGTATGTTTGGCAGGTTGGTATCTGGCAAGTTAGGCAAGTTTGGCACATTTGGCATTTGGCTGGTCTGGTAGGTTTGGCACATTTGGCATTTGGCTGGTCTGGTAGGTTTGGCACATATGGCATCTTGTAGGTTGTCAATTGGCAATTGGCAATTCGTAGGTTGGCATCTGGCAGGTTGGTAACTGGCAAGTTAGCATCTGGCAGGTTTGCAACTTGCAACTCGCAACAACTGGGCAAGTCTCCAAAATTATTAAAATGCTAAGAATTATTATTGAAATGCCCAGAATTATTGAAGTGCGAAAAAGTATTAGCAAAGTGCCAAAAAATATGAAGGTCGAAAAATATTATTAAAGTGTGAAAATTAAAAATGAAAAGGAAGAATATTGGAAAAGTAGGAAAAAGGATAGTTTTTCTTAAAGTACCACATTTAGCAAAAATTATTTAAGTGCCAACACTAAAAAATGAGGGAGGAAAATTAAAAAGCAACTTAAGTGATCAACACTATAAAAGTAATCACCAAAAAAGGTTATTCTCATTCCAAATAACCATCGATGTATGACAAAGTGATTTGCAACCTTAGAGGAGCTGGGTGCGGGTTCCCCTAAGTAGTGAAGTATGACATTGTAGTGATTGGTTTGGCTCCAAGTATTTTGAGAAATAGTGTAATGTTGTAAGAGTCATCATTTTTAGGTTGAGGCAAAACTATTTCTGCAAATTCTAGATCAAGTATTGGTGACTTACCATCCATATCATCACTTTGAATCTGAATCTCTTCAACTTTTGGCACATATGTGCTCAAATATTGAGCGATGCTACCTTACTTATTCAGTTGTATCTTCTCTCTCCCAAGAAGTTGTTTTTGTCTTAGTAAACTAAGCTCCTCGTGTTGTAATAGAGGTGCTTACCACTGCTAAGTCAATATATAATCCTTTGATAATGTGATGGAATTAGGATCTCCATAAAGTTGCTTTGGTTGTTTGATGTTAGGGATAGTCTTAGCAGTATCAAGGAGGTCTTCATTATGAGGTGAAGGCAATGAGCAGCAGAAGGAGTCCTAAATAATAATTGATGCCTATTCATCAATAGTGTACCTAAAAGTTTGAAACAACATAATTTTCTGCATCATCTGTAACTACTTGCACAAAATTCTCCTTACTTGCCTCAACCAAGATTCCCTCCAAAGCTTCACAAATGAATTCAGCATTTTTGGTGTTTCCTAAATCATCTATAGATTTGATGAACATTGTGCCACGTGAGAAATAAACAAAATCAATGATTCAATAAAGCATAAACGAAAAATCTTAGTCACTAAATCAATTCATTTCAAGAAGTACAATTACGTAAGGAAGAAACAAGAAAATTTATCAATGTTCTATTTTTTCTATCCGCCCAACCATTATATTGCTGCTTCTTTGTTGTGGCTTTCACATCAACCACCTTTTGTGACAAAATGTGGTCTTTATCTCCTTACCATTAGGGGCTTTAAACCCCGCCCTACAAATAATAATGGCATCAACCATGTATCACCAATTAAGAGACCTAAAAGAAATAAATTAAATAAAGTATTGTAACATGGAGAATTTAAATTTGAATTCAGCATACCCCTAAATATAAAAAGTCAAGAGACAAAGATGAAGCTATATATTCTAAAAGAAATAAAAAAAGAGAATTAATCGGTTGCATGAAATAAAAAGGTGCAATAGAACCAAAAGTTTCCAATTGCAGTTTTAGTTGCATCATGTTTATCTTTGTTCGAACCCATGCTATCAAGTGACAGTTGGGAATTCATTTAGAGCGTGGCAAAATATATGAATTTAATCAAGATGCACAAACTCTAGGATCAATGCTAAGATTGTCACTGCAACTACCACTACCATTAGAACTAGCACTGGTAGCACTCTAAGATGGGCGAACTGTTGGAATGGAAAAAGACTCTCTAGTTTCACCATGGCTGCCATCTCCTCTCTTTGGCTCTTTTTTAGTTCTTTTTGCTGCTCAAAGATTTCTGAGTGAACTTGCACTTTGTGCATAACCTTAGCACACACTTTTGGGCGTGGATTAGGATCTCGGCCTAGGATACGTGCAAGATGGTGTTTTAAACTATTAATGCCTCCCTCAAACACCATTGTTTTGCAATGAAGGCAAGTTACCTCTCCTTTCTTTTGCTTAGGGGTAACAATAGCATGTTTCCAACAAGGGTCCCTTCTAAGTGGGGTTCGGGACAATTTATAGATCTAAAGAAAATTCATGGATCTAAAGAATGCTGCAATAACATATAATAAATAAGAAAAAAAATAACACATGGTTTATAATTAAATTAATATAAAAAATCTAGGGTTTGCAACTTTTTTTTAAAAGCAAATTGCTACCTAGGGGTAGCTACCATTATATTGATCATAACAAAAGATAACATTTCAGTTGCAGAGGGAGAACAATAAGGTCCTGATGGCTTCAATGACCTCCCGTGATCTCTCGATATGCTGTGGAGGGGATATACTCCCATTTATAGACATTATATACTCGTATGTTTCCATATTGTTCCTGTTGATGCCAACCCTCATGACCTTGATTGCGTCATACATGTCATTGTTGTTTAGGCCCTCCTCCACACTAAATGCGTCTTCTATCCATCCTTTGTATGCAGTAGTGTTCAATTCCCATTGCACCTCCACGACAATCTCCCTAAGTGTGGGCACCACCATTCGTTTGACCGCCCTTTCTGTGGCTTCATGGTCTCCTGTAGTCTTGGCCACGGTGTAAACAAATTTCTCTAACAGGCCGAACCTTCTCATTGATCATACTCCTCACCACACCCATTTCCACATCACCCTCTACAACAAAAATCTCCTTAAGCTGTTCCTCCATCGAATCCTGCGTGTAGCTATGGTTGCATCCTACAATGGTAATGTATTCTGATGCTATCTTATGTTGGTGTTGGAAATAAGCCACACCCGGACCGACGATGGATTGGTCCAAGAGGGGCCGGTAGCTCAGTGGTAGAGCACTCTAGCAGTGTTGGAAGGTCCTAGGTTCGAGTCCTAGCTGGTCCATGTCTCAACATGGTATCAGAGCCAAGTTCAGGCTAGGAGCCCCAAGCACATGAGAGGTGTGGCTTAAGGGGGTGTGTTGGTGTTGGAAATAAGCCACACCTGGACCGACGATGGATTGGTCCAATAGGGGCCAGTAGCTCAGTGGTAGAGCACTCCAGCAGCATATGGAAGGTCCTAGGTTCAAGTTCTAGCTGGTCCATGTCTCAACATGGTATCAGAGCCAGGTCCAGGCTACGAGCCCCAAGCACACTAGAGGTGTGGCTTAAGGGGGGGTGTTGGTGTTGGAAATAAGCCACACCCGGACCGACGATGGATTGGTCCAAGAGGGGCCAGTAGCTCAGTGGTAGAGCACTCCAGCTAGGACTCGAACCTAGGATCTTCCATACGCTGCTGGAGTGCTCTACCACTGAGCTGCTAGCCCCTATTGGACCAGTCCATCGTCGGTCCGGGTGTGGCTTATTTCCAACACCAACATCTTCTACACCAAGCCAGAACCCATTTAAGGTTGTCTACGTTGTGGTGCATATATAGGCCTTTGCCTTACATTCAACACCCCTATTAATACCAACAAAGATTTGCCAAATCTTTGATCCTGATCCTGTGAAATGGAAAGTTGTTGCCGAAGTCCTCTGATCTTATCCCTCCACCTCGTAATTCAAATTCAATCCATTCCAAGCTTTGGTATCTCCGCTAATTATGGATCTTTCACTTTGATGTATAGCATGATTGGACAAGAAGTTTGCTTCTGTGTTCGCCTCCCTGTACACATGCTGGATTGAAGAATCCTCAAAATCTTTCAAGATTTCTCGTATGTTGTCGGTTCACATTTGGGTTTTCCAACTAGGAGCAGATCCAAACATGATAGCTTGCATGACATTGATTGAATCTCCTTTGATGACTAGTCTCAGCAGTCCCTTCTCTCTGCAACAGGCAACTCCTGCCAACAATGTAGAGAACTCAGCGTTGTTGTTTGTTCTAGCTTGATAGAGTCCGCCCATACCATCCTGCCTCTTTCGTCCCTTAAGAT
This sequence comes from Cryptomeria japonica, assembly GCF_030272615.1. Taxonomy (NCBI): domain Eukaryota; kingdom Viridiplantae; phylum Streptophyta; class Pinopsida; order Cupressales; family Cupressaceae; genus Cryptomeria; species Cryptomeria japonica. Next base: position 390,834,799 of record NC_081405.1, read on the forward strand.
GTTCCCAGCGCCAGAGGGACCAGGATTCCCTCATGAAGCGTCATCGAAATTCATCTTGAGACAGCCGTTGTGTGGTAGTCGCCATCGCACCCCTATTCTCTCTTTCCGGTTTGTGAAGGTTTGTGCCTTCGGCGGGATCAAATGCTGCCACGCGTTCACCATTCTGTCATCCCATGAAGTGAATACATCATGTTTCTTGGAGTAAACCACCACCTTCACATGTTCACTGATTGCTATCTCCATCTTATTCAACAATGTCATGATATTGACTTCCTTACTGTCAAAAATCTGATTGTTCCTCTCTTTCCACAGTATCTAGATTATGTTTGCAGGGATAGCATACCATAATCCCCCCCAAACTGCCCTCTTACATAAAGCTGGCCAACATGTAAATATCCCTTTTAGAGTTGCTAGTAAAGCCCGTAGTAATTCATCTTCCCTTGGACGAATTGCCAACATTGTTGTGTTGCATCGCATTGTACAAACAGGTGATCAACATTCTCTTCACTTCTATAGCACATCGGGCACCGAAAGGCTCCTGCAAAACCCATCTTCATTAGTCTTTCCTTTTTTAGGATCTTGTTTTGCACCGCCAACCAAGCAAACGCCCCTGCTTTGAGAAGAATGTTGGGATTCCAACATAGGTCAGTGTTCCAATGTTAGCGATCCCAATCACTCCATGTGATTTCATATCCCAATTTTGGTGAATATTTCCTTGATTTCGCCGCACACTAGAAAATCTTTTCGGTTCCTTCTACCAAGATAACATGTCATTTGTCTAATTCTTCTTTTAATCTTTGTCTGCAATTTGGTGCTAATTCCTCCATAGATTTCAGAAATTTTTTTAACGCCATTATTAACAATGGTTTCCATGTAGTGCTTGACTAGGTTGCCCCATATTGGCTCTAATACATCCTTTGCTCTTTCTAATCCCAAGACGTCGACCAATGGAACGTACCCATTCTGTGAATCTCTCCAAAAATCTGCCCTACCCCCTTCTTTGATTTGCCAAGAAATGTGATCTATAATTATGTGCCTACATTTTATCATGTGATTCCAAGTTGCTGAACCATGTGGTTGGTTAGCTACTGTCAAAATATGTTTTGGATTTTCCCCGTCCTTGTATTTGCCCAGAAAGACCGTACACCATAGAGCTTCCAGTCTCCTATACTTTTGCCAAACAAGTTTTTCCACCAGCGCACGATTCTGAGTTATTATATCCCTAACTCCCAATCCTCCCGCATGCCTTGGCAATTCAACTTTGTCCTAGGCGAGAAGGGGTATCTTGTGGTTTTCATTTGCCCCGTCCCATAGAAAATTCTTGAGCTTTTTGGTAATGTCCTGTGCTGATTTATTAGTTATCTCCATTGTTGAGAGCATGTAAATTGGGATTGCAGCTAAGACAGATTTTATTATTGTTAGCCTCCCTGCCATTGTTAACCACCTGCGTTTCCAATAGTCTATCTTTTTCTCACATTTTTCCACCACTTTTTTCCACGTTGTTTTTTATGGCACCATTGAACAAAGGCACTCCCAGATAAGTGGCTGGAAGTTTCTCTACTTCGAAGCCAAGGATGGAGGCAATCCTTCTTTGTGCTGTCTGGCCAATATTAAAAAAGTATATCCTTGACTTGTCTTTGTTTACTTGCTGTCCTGAAGCTAGGCAATAATTATTCAGTACTTCTTTAATGACCATGGCCTCATCTAAGGATGCTCTCCCATACAATATAGTATCGTTTGCAAAAAGTTGGTGCGATAAAGGAGGAAGAGAATGCACCACCTTAATCCCTTTCCACAGCTTGGAGGCCGCCACATCCCCTATTTTCCTGCTCAATGCATTTGCCATTATCACAAATGGGAATGGTGATAATAGATTACCCTGTTGTATGCCACACCCCCCTTGGAAAAATCCATATGGTTGTCCATTAATTAGCATCAAATATCTTGGTGAGGATATGCAACTGAACACCCATTCCACTCATTCATTACCAAATCTAAATCTTTTGAGTATTAGGATTAAAACTCTCCATTTTACATGGTCATAGGCTTTTTTGACATGCAACTTTAATACCATACTTCTCATGTTCTCCTTCTTGATTGAATGAAGAACCTCATGAGCTGTAATAATACCATTTGCTATATACGTATTTGGGATAAATCCATTCTGTTCTTGCAAAATGATTCTTGGAAGGATTTTCTTTAACCTATTAGGCATTACCTTTGCAACTATTTCATATATGGTATTACATAAAGATATGGGACGAAAAACAGAAAGATTTTTCCTCTTGTGTTTTAGGGATCAGGTTATTGTTCATTTCCTTGAGGATCAGCCTCCTCTTTATGGATTCCTCCACTATTGCTAGAATGTCCCTGCCAATATATCCCCAACATTTTTGGAAAACTAGAGCAGTGAATCCATCAGGTCTTGGGACCTTGTCAAGATTTATTTGAAAAGTGGCAATCTTGACTTTATCCAATGTGGCTGTTTTCAGCAGCATTCTATTGTCTTCATCAGTTATAAGCAGAGGAATACAGTTAATGAAATCTGCATTAAGGCTGTCCGCATCTCCAATGCCTCCTAGTAGATCTTGAAAAAAAATAATTCCTTCCTTTTGAATATCCATTTCTTATCCATTACAACTCTCCCATCATTGGGACTGGTTTGTGTTATTCTATTCCAACTCCTCTTCATTTTTGCTGAATTGTGAAAAAACTTGGTGTTTTGATCATCTTCCTCTAACCACACTTTTCTTGACTTTGATTTCCAAAAGCTTTCCTCCCTAGGCAGTATTTCCTCATATTCCTTCATCATGGCTTTTTCTTCCTTGTATTCTCTTGAGTCATTCCGTGTTCTATTACATACTTGCTTAAGCTTTCCATTTCTCCTTTATTCTTCTCTTCTCGAAAATGTTTTTGAAAACCTCTCTATTCCATGTTTTTAACTTTTCTTTCAATAATTGTAATCTTTTGCAAAACGCAAACATCCTTGTTCCTTTGACATGTCTAGATTCCTCCCACCATGCAGAAATAATATTTGCCATCCTTGACTATTTGAACCACATCTTCTCAAACTTAAACTGAGTTGTGATAGGCCTCACTTCTTCCGATGTATTTAGCTCCACTGGGAAGTGATCTGATATTGGGACTGGTATTATTATTGAACTTGACAATAATGGATCTTCCAATCATTCTTCAGTCATAAGGTATCTGTCTAATCTTTCTGATATATTAGAGACTCCTTTCCTCCAATTTGTCCAAGTGTATTTCCTGTTTGTTGGTACAATGTCTGTCAATCCATTTGCCCCCACAAACTTGCTAAAATCAATGTGCGATTCTGCCATTCGCCCTAAACCATCAACATTGTCACTCAGGTGTAGTATAGCATTAAAATCTCTTGCTAAAATTGCCTTGTTCTGTTGGGCCTGTAAGTCAGTGCCCAAAGATCTCCATAGTTCCTTCTTTTCTAATGATTTGACAGGTCCATAAATGTTGTATAAAAGAAAGTTAAGATTTGAATTCAAACTTTTTGCCTCACATTTGATCCAATTGTGGCAATAAGATAAGATTGACATTGAGATTTTATTTGTCCTCCACATTACACATAGCCCTCCAAACGCTCCCTCCGCGTTCCTGGCAAAGCCTGACCAAACATAACAAAATTTCACAAAGGCCTCTACATTCTCCTTTGATAGCTCGGTCTCTTGCAGGAAGACTATATCGATCAATTGACTTTCCAAGTGGTGCTTGATCATACGCCTCCTGTTAGGGGCATTTAAGCCCCTAACATTCCAAGTTAGAACCTTCATTGTCCTCCAAGGGAAGATTTGCCTCCCTTGGATCTCAGAAGATAGGTTCTAATGGATGATTGATTTAGAAGAAGGCCATCTTCTTCCCTCTTCTTTCGATTTGTCTTTCTTCCTGTTCTAATGGATGATTGATCTAGAGGAAGGCCATCTTCTTCCCTCTTCTTTCAATTTGTCTTTCTTCCTGTCCTTAATTTGGAGGTCCCTGCCTCAATGTTTACAAGGGACTGACTTATTGTTCTAATTTCAATTATGTCCAACTTATCTTCAATAATTTCATTCGGTATCTCCATAGTCGGGATTTGCTGGGAGTTTTCTGCTGGATATTCAATCATCGCCATTGCTTCTATCTTCTTTGGCTGTTCATCCTTGCTTTCCTATGCTGCCACCAGAGCAGTCCTTGTATTGTTCACTTCATTCCCATTAGGGTCATTCCGATTCCTCTATCTTTTGTTGTCTCTTCCTTCTCAATAATAATTTGATTGTCTTGTTTGCGTCTCCAAACATTCTTTGGAGGAATCTTGCAATCCTCTTCATTGTGGTTTCTCTTCTTGCATCTGAACCAATAAAATCTTTGTTCTTCAATATCAATTGTTTGTGTCCATATGCCTCCAGAAGTTTTGATTTTTATTCTCCTTGGGATCTGTGTAACTGAAATTATCTGTATTCTTGCATGATGAATCAAATCATCTTCTTCCATATCGATGTTGAGTGTGCTTCCAATGCTATTCCTGATTGCATTTAAACTTGCTTCGCACCAATATTCAAAGGAAAGATTGTATAATCGGACCCAATAGGGTTTGGAAACAAGATCCATTGCTGTTGGATCAAAATTTGCTTCCCATTCTTCTATAAAAACATATGAATTCCCACACATCCATGGGCCACCACTTAATACTATATTCCTCTCTATTTCATTCTCAAATTCTGCCATGAAAAATTGTTTTTGCATAAAATAAATTTCTTTCACATTGGTCCAGTTTTCTTTGACCCAATTGCCAATCTCCAATCTACTTCTTCTTTTTCCCAATATTTGCCTAATTACTGCTGTTTGTTTGAAAGCCAGTATAACTTGATCAACGATATCAGACAAATTGATTTTGAATTCCTTCGTTTCTATGTTAACCATTACAGGGTTGCCCTCCTAGAATTCAAACCCTCCTGCCATTTCGCTCTCCTCTACATTTTCACGATCGCATTTTTAGGGTTTGCAACTATAAAACTAATATTATTTTCACAAAAAACCTAGGGTTTTCTCAGCAAAAAATCAAACACACCTAGGGTTTGTTCTATGGTCCATTTAAAACAAAATAGAAAAAAGGAAAAAGAAATGTAAAATAGAAATGGAATTTTTGTTAAAAAACAAAAAAAACTCTTCAAAATACAAACTTACCTCTTAAAGCTTGCTTAAAATCAATGGTGAGCTCTCCCAATCCTTTGTAGACTCCTCTAGATGCAACAAAACTAGCTACGAATATGCTCAAATGTGATATAACCATCGGTTTTTGCTGAATATCCTTGCTGGTTTTCCTTCAGTGCAATCCAATTTTAATTGAAAACTCTCTTTTTTTCTTCTCTTTTGGCTTGAAAATGAAATTAATTTTCTTTTAGGGTGTACAAGACAAATAGAAGACAAAAACATTTTATTGTTTTGGTTTTGTTTTGTTTACTTTTTATGTTTTTGAGTTACCCAGCCGCGGTCAAGTTTTTGCACTAGGACTTGCGAGTCTGGTGAGTACTTGTTTGCTGAGTCTCCCAAACTTGTTTAGATTCACACGCCTCAGGACTTGCTGAGTTTAGTTGACTGTTGTAACTATGATATGTATAGTTGCAACATGTTTTCAAATAAACAAATATTAGGAAAATTGAACGAAGTTGTAATCCAAGGCTATGTTAATTAAAGAATAAAAGAAAATGGAAAAACAACAATACAATGGTGATATCTTAAGACATGAATAACATTTCATAAACAACAATAAAATATTTTGAAGAAACATAGGAAAATTGGAAATAGAATTTCAAGAAGCTTATAAAAAAATAATGTTGAATAATGAATTTACTTAATGCATGGAGTTTGATCCTTAATAATACTTTTCAAACATGCCTTAACAATCCTTCAACACTCCGGAAAAGGAACCACCTTGATTATGACAAGGAATGACTTTTGAATATTTGGACTGAAAGGTAGGAGTTTGTGTTAATGACTATCGGTTACTTTTTAGTTTCTAGGGTTATTTTTCCTTTTCAAAATCTGTTCTTAAAAACAAATGCCTTTTTTTGTAGTCAGTGCGCTATTTGCCTAGGCATGCTTGGGTTGTGTAGTGCATGATTTGGATTGGGTTGCGTGAGCTGTCCTAGGGCTGATTTGAGGGGATGGGTTATCTAGACCTAGATCTAGATTTGTTTGGTTGAAATTCAGCTAGATAATTTTTACACTTAAGTGAAAACATTGGATATGTATGTAATTATCTGGAGGGTACTTGAAGAAGTTTTCATCATATGGTATCCTAAAAATCAAGCAAAGCAATTTCATTGCCAATTGTTATGACATGAGAAAAACCATTGAAGCATTGAATATGCAACATAAAAAATATTAAAGTAATTTTGTAATATTTAGCTTATAATGGTCATTTAAGTCGTTTAGTTAGTTTTTAGTAACTTTATATTTTGTAAGTCAGTTAGTTAGTATTTAGAATCTTTTTATTGTCTTTAGTTCTCAATCGTTTCCGACATAGAAAGATATTTTGTAATTGCTTATATAAGGAGTATTCCTCTCCTTTATTAATATAACAATCAATTATCATTTCATGGTATTAGAGCATAGGTTCTTTTATGGTGATTTTTTTTTTAAACTTTCGCGGTAAACCTAGAAATTTTGAGGTAATTTTTAGGAGTTTTTTTGCCTGATTTTTAAAAAAAAAAAATCGTGGGTTTTGTTTGTAGAATTGAGGTTTTTGATGGACGAATTTTTTTGGTCTATTTTTTTAATAAAATTGAGGGTTTCTATTTTGGTGGACAGTTTACCTAGAAATTTCATGGCAATTTCTAGATTTGTTTTGATTGATGTTTTCAACGATTAAAATCGTGGGATTTGTGTTATTTGTAAATCGCAGATCCTTCACTATGTGAAATGAAGGGTTTTTTTCACTGTGTGAAGATCGCATTGACTGGAGGTTTTAATGATTTTTGTTAAAGTCATTGTATTTTTTCCTACTTGGGTCATGGCTTTCTCTACTCGCGCCTCTGGTCGAAGGTTCTTTTCACTATAAATTGTGACTGGATGTCGAAGGTTCTTGCCGTATTGAAGGTTTTGCTCATGTCAAGGGTTTTTGCAGGAAATCACATCGTTTTGAAGGAAATCGCGCCGCTTTGAAGGGTGTTTTTGGGTGCCAGTTCAACCTATTTTCTCTTTTTCTCTGCTGTATGCATGAAAGATTCAAGCTTGGTTACTTTTGCCTACGTAGATCAGCAAGTTTTTGTTCACCTAGAATTTCTAGGGTGAACTAAGTTTTTGCACGATTATTTTTACAAAATCGTGGGTGTTGCTATTTTTCTCCAAAGTAGTGTTGGGTTTTTGACAATTTTTTCACAAAATCGTGTTTTGTGTGCCTAGGTTTTCTAGGGCACATGAGTTTTTGCAGATTTTTTGATTTTTTGATTTTTTATCAAACTTGAGTTTGCCTCAACAAGTGTTTTTGCACAATTTTTTAAAAACATGTTGTAGGTTTCAATTTTTTTTCCTAATTTTTTATCAACAAAATTTGAAGGCATTTGAGAAGCTAAGTTTTTTTTCTCGTTTTCCGAGTCTCTAGATAGCAGGAGGGATGGCTTCATTACCCAACTTCATGTTGAAAGGCACTCAGACGTTTAACAACAAGAATTACAACATTTGAATCTGAGGATGCTCACCATTTTTGAGTATTGGTGCCTAGATCAGATTGTTTTGGGTAATTTTGCTTGTCCCATTGTGGCAGGCAAAGAAGAGGAAAAGTTTGATGAGCGTAATTGTGAAGCAGTTATGTTACTCAAGTTATTAGTCACTGATGAGATGGTTTCAGTATTGCCGTTTGGCAAGACTGCTCCACAAATTTGGACTCACTTGAAGGATATGCATGAGACGTCAAATAAATGTAGAGCTTTCTTAAATATATGTTGTTCTCGATTATGATGGATGACAAGATTTCTTTGCAAGATCATATAATGAAGATCAAAGACATTCACAATCAATTGGAGGCCATTGGTTGCAAGATGGAAGAAGAGGATATGGTGGTTATTACGCTTAAAAGCTTACTACAATGCTATGAGCACTTCATCGAAACTCTCAACATTACATCCACCAATGTTGACTTGAAGTTTGATGACTTGTGTAACAAGTTCTTTTAGCAGGACAGGCGGAAGAAGTAGTTTGGTAGTAGCAGTGAGACAGCCAGTGTGAAATAGGATTTTACTGCCAAGGGAAAAGGCAAAGGCGATTCCAGCTAGTAGAAAGCACAAGGCAAACTTGATGATTCTTCAAAGAATCTGAAATCTATCACATGTCACTATTGTGGTAAACTTGGTCATATGAAGTTTTGCAGAAAGCAATTGGTTGATCAAAAATCCAAGTAGGGAGGGGCTCAACAACAGGCTCATGTCATAGAGCATTTAGAGAAGGGATCAGCCTTCTATGCATTCATGGCCAAAAGACCAGCAGATTATGACAAATCTTTTGCATGGTAGTTAGTAGAATGACCATTAAGGGAGGGTATTAAGAAATATTCTAATAATTAGCTTATAATGGTCATTCAAGTCATTTAGTTAGTTTTTAGTAACTTTCTATTATGTAAGTCAGTTAGTATTTAGATTCTAGAATCTTTCTATTCCGTCTTTAGTTCTCGATCGTTTCCATTATGAAAAGATCTTCTATAATTGCTTATACAAGGAGTATTCCTCTCCTTTGTTAATATAACAATCAATTATCGTTTGAAAAAATAGTCCTTGAAAAGTATGCCAAGGTGTTTGAAGACCCTTCAAAGGGTCTATCACTATAATAATTAGTGGAGCATGCAATCAAACTTTGGGCAGCAATCTTTAGTATTTGACCTTACAGATATTTATAGTGTGAGAAGAATAAAATTGCAAAAGAATGATATGGGAATATTGGTTAACGAGTTTTTGACTTATAAAGAATCCAAGAAAGGAATGTTGCTTTCTTGGATCAATTGTTATGGTTAGAATAAGATACAAGTTTACTAGACTGTCAAAAGTCTGAAGGGAGATGAAAAATATTACTGTCACAATGTTGGTCTTCAATGAGGGAAGAGCAAGGTTTTCTTCTGAAACATTTTTTGTCATTTAGGTTTGGGTAACATTATATTATTATTATTACTATTTTTCTGGCAAATTCCTGTCCGAGGGGATGGCTCCCTCTATATTGTAATAGAGTTAAAATTGATTACATTGTCATCCTGTCAGCCAAGGGTGAAGATCATGATTTGAATGCCTTTAACGATCTCTTGCAGGCTTTCAATCTGCGCAGAAGAGAAGAGATTTCCATTGAAATTTACAAACTAGGCATATGTTTGCATATTATTCCTTGCCAGTTTCTTTCTCATTAAGGTCATTGCTTCATATCTCCATTTTTCCTTGTTGTGGGAATGCATATTGCATCTCCAACCAAGCCTTCTTTCGGGTCTCTGCTCAGACCAGCAAGTGCCTTGGATACCGCTGCCGTATAAGCTGGAGCCACAATTTAATGGTCACTCTTTCGCTCCATTCAATGTTCCCAGTTGTTCTTGTGTAACATTTAATTAATATACATCATATGCAGGATACATATTGTATAGTATTCTGTGACATATTTAAATGACTATTTTCGTAATATTATTTTATTTAGCTTTGATGATAACCATCTTATTGGTATTTGTTTCCTTAGTTTTAAAAATTAAATTTTATATCCTACTTTTTGTTATCATGATTTCATTATCAGCTATTGGCACACAGGAATGATGCATGTATCATGGGCATTTTTTTGGTTAATCATTATATAAGTCTACCTACAAATGTGTGATTCATGAATCACAAGTGTTGTATTTTTTTCGTGTGTATAACATTAATGTTACAAGACTTATATACCTTCTTAGATCCATTTGGTTGATTTTTGACTCAGATTCAGATTTGCCACTCATCTTTGGCAATCACCTTCTTTACAGTCACATTTTGCATGTCTGCATGTGAAGGGCATCATTTTCAGTCCCTTGGAGAAGGAATGACAAGCTTTTAGGGTTTTCTATAGTCAGGGTTGTTGGTGTTGGAAATAAGCCACACCCGGACTGACGATGGACTGGTTCAAGAGGGGCCAGTAGCTCAGTGGTAGAGCACTCCAGCAGCGTATGGAAGGTCCTAGGTTCGAGTCCTAGCTGGTCCATGTCTCAACATGGTATCAGAGCCAGGTCCAGGCTAGGAGCCCCAAGCACATGAGAGGTGTGGCTTAAGGAAAGGTGTTGGTGTTGGAAATAAGCCACACCCGGACCGACGATGGACTGGTCCAAGAGGGGCCAGTAGCTCAGTGGTAGAGCACTCCAGCAGCATATGGAAGGTCCTAGGTTCAAGTCCTAGCTGGTCCATGTCTCAACAAGGGTGACCAGTTGTGAATGGAGTCAAGTCTGGGTCTCAGTGACTCACCCAGACTCACTCGTCTAAGTACTTGCTGACTCTGGGCAAGTCTTGTAACTGTGGTAGAGATACACACATAGAGACACAAACAACATAAATACACACTCACAAAAAAGAAAAGTAAGAAAATTTCCTATTTTGAAATGTAAAATTTGCAACTGTACCTGATTAGTTCGTATCTAGATCCTTGCTTTTTGTTTTCAAGTTCCTCAAGTCTAATTTATTTTGTGCTATGCAATGCAAAATCTCTATGAAAATATTGCTATATATAAAGTTCCTTTATACTTGGTGCTGATTATTCCTAGGTGTTGTAATGGAAACCAATGATATATGCTCATGCAAATGCACACATGGACCCAAAAATAATATGTTTGTGCTGGAACATAGAATTTGCAACTGTGCTTGACTTGTTTGTATCCAGATCCTTATTTTTTGTTCATAAGTTCCTGAAGTCTGCTTATGGCGTTTGCTATGTGATGCAAGATCCACGTGAAAAGAATGCTATACAATAATATATAAAAGTTCCTTTTTATTTAGTACTGAATATTCTTATATATTATAATTGCAACAAATGATGCTATGTTACAGGGAAGGAAACCCAATACTTTTTGAACTCCTAAATAATATGCTAGGAGACTAATCTTCTTATAGGAAACAAAGTGGGTGCCCTTTTATGCTAGGCTATTCTATCCCCTTAAAATTATTTTTTATTTGAAATCTGCATTATTTTCTTACTGCAAGGGCCATTATTTGAGAATAACATGATGCACATTGCAATGCTGACATTTCTTTTGGAAGTTGCTATGTTATTTTATCTTTCGTCATTTTTTATTGCTGTTTATTTAGTTGCATTAATTCTCATACTACCTTTGTGCTGGATATACTTCCACGTGTTTATATTTTTTTATTTTCTCAGATGGTATTTTCGGCTTTAGCTCTCGCTCGGTCTGAGGTTATGTGGTACTTCCAACACATTGGTGTTGTGTCAGTGAAATCCAAATCCACACGCACCATATCTGTAGAGATAGTAAGTGGTTATGTACAGTGTATTTGTGTTTAAAATTTATAATTTATTTGAAATAGATGGGTCACTTATGATGGTGAATTGCATTTAATTCATGAAAAAGTGATAAATTGGATGAAGTGTTAAAAGGTTTGAGTGCATTTTTATTCAAAAATAAAATTAATTGCTTTGTGATGACAGGATGCAAGTGATCCAACTATTGGTTTTCTTCTGGATGGAATGGACAAACTTTGTTGCTTGATTCGAAAATATGTATCAGGTAGAAGACTGTTGTTTTGAATAGATTTGTAATGGGAGCATAAAACTTGTATCTTCCACCAGCCTTCGTTTGGAAATATGATAACTATTCCATTTCAGATATGGCCTAATGGGCCAATAGTATTGCATTTAGAGCTTCTTCAAAAGAACTGACTAATTGTTCATGATAATTTTCATACCATCTTATGCTTTCCACTCAGAGATAGCACACAATGACAAAAGGATAGGATAGTACAACTGATTATGCACTTATGTAACATTCAGTTTACTTAGACATGTTGAGCTTGCATAATGCACATTCTTCCCAGTTGAAATCAAGCAATCAAAATATATCTATAAGATGATATTGAGGAGTGTACTTTTGTAATCTAAGCAGGTTATTCCTGGATCCGAGTTTTCGTTTCCATAGCATTTGATTTTAGAATTTCAAACTGGAGACTTTCACCTAATTATTTTGTCTACAAAGCATATACAAGGCATGTCTCAGTGATTTTGATAGTGCTTGTAAGGTACTCCTTTTGGGGAAAGAAAGCCTTTAAAGTGTGGGAACTTAAATCAGTCAAGGGTTTACTAACACAACATCCAAATTGCCGAACAACCAAGTAGTGTGTTGAACTCCTACGAAACTTTTAGTGTGATAGTCCTTGTGAGATGTAGATTGATGTAAGTAGGAAGTTTGCTTAATAAACTTCAAATAAACAGTCTGACCCCATTGTCATTAATAATGCACAGTCAGCATAGATTTTATTGATCAGTTGTGATAAAGAATCCTTTCCCCACTTAAGATTGGAGTTCCTTGAATGAACTATAGTAGTTATTTAAGGTTCTTTGAGGATGACCCTTGTGTGTATGTTACATTGCAATTTTTACCGATGCTTGTTGAAAAAATGATTTGGTTGTGTTTTTGTGGCATTTGTCAATGGTTAAAGATGGGCATGACAGTCCTGCTAACATGTTTCTTCATGTTTGTTTGGTGAAATGTTGCATATGAAATCCATCTATCATGATTTCATCCACGATATGTTTGGTGCTTGCTTCATTTCGAGAAAAAGGTTTAAATTCTTTAAGTTTTATTATTCGTTGGCCGAGCCATTGAATCCAAGCTATTGATGAAAGGTAGTCTAAGATTATGAAATTGTTAGAGGTGTTGGAGAATTGGTGAGGAGGTATGAGAAATGTGCCTAGCATAGTTTTCCCAAGTAGAGTGTAAAGGAGATTAGAGAAGCACACCTTGTTGATAATTAACCAGTATTTGGTTATAAAGAGAGCTTAGATGTGTGCCAAATAGGTGATCATTAGTGTTTTAAGTGGCTAAGATCAACCAAAAGCACATTTGTAGGTTTTTAGTCAGTGTTCCACGGAAACACGTTTCCTCCCTCCAAGCCCAAGTCCCGTCCCCGAAACCCGTCCCCAAAACTTTTTGCCTTTGTCCCCCCATCCCCAAAGACCGTCCCCGCGTCCCCCTTTCTCCCCGTCCCCAACGGCCGTGGAACACTGTTTTTAGTTATATGTTCATTTCATTTGGAATGCGCTATGCATGTACTTGGCAAGTTAATTGCTAATGGTAGGGGCAGAGCACACCTAGGAGGATCAAACCAATGCTTAAGTGGTTGAAACCATCATGGAGCGTGCCTTGCAATATGTGATACATTTTTAAGTGGCAAAGACAAGTGAAAATACCTCCAATGTATTCCATGTTATGTTTGAGTGGATAAGATAGTTAACAAGTGTACTTGATGAATGTTTGCAGATATTAACTGGCACTAATAGGAGAGGAGTTGGCCCAAGGAATTTATGACAAGGTTTTAGTGAGAGGGAAGGTAGAAAAGTGTCCTTGAAATGAATATGCCCACTTTAAGTGGCAAACATCCTCATGAAGTGTGCTTGATGATAGAAGACCAAAATTTAAATGGCTTTCTTCATCTAGGATGTGCTAAGCATCGATGTGCCAGTTTCAAGTGGTTTAATCTTTTACAAGTGTGGTTGGCAGAATTTGGTAATGCTTGCTTTGTAGGAAAGTTTGTTTATCTAAGGAGGCCACCTAGAGTGTTTGTATCTCAAACAATCAGTTTGTCATCCTTTTCTAGGGGTCATTGGTGTTTCGAGGGTTTTAGCAGATTTTCTTAAAAAATTCAAGGTTTCATCAATGGTTTGTTCTTGTGGCATTAGGGTTTGCAGTTTGTGGAACTCTATCATCCAAATAGAGGCACCACATCAATGTTTAGGGCAAGGGTTTTGCTGATACATTCAATTACGGGTTCAATCACCGAGGGTTTCATAATGCTGTTTAATGATCAAAATCTTATTGTATTAGATATTGGCAACTCATCAATATCATAGTGACATGCCCTTCTGGCTCCTATTTTCTTAGAGACATGGATTGTTCATGGAAGTTTAAGGATGCAAACTTCCAGTTTATCATTTTGAGAGAGGTCATTGAGGGTTGGGGCCTCAAATTTTGTCATTGATTCGACATGTGTGTTCAAATTGGCTCGTTTGATGGAGAGTTCTTACAAGCACATCTTTTAGACCTCATGTTGTGTATGACATGCATTGAAAGACATAGGGAAAATGTTCATTTGCAGTCACCACACCTTGCTCTCTCCAAAACATTTTCAAAGCAGTTCCTCAAACCTATTGAGAAAATATATGCCAGTTATTTCATTTTGTTAGAGAGGATGCTTGAGGTGCATGAGCCTCTACATTTGATTGAAAGCCAACCATTTTTATTGAATTTTGTAGTCATTTATTTGCACATAAAAGGCCTACAATGCATTGTTGGATGAGGAATGGTGATAGTAGCTAGAGACAATAATAAATGGGAGAGGAATACCTTATGAATTTAGAAAAGGGGAGGGAAATATGTAATCGATATACTGAACTACATGGTGAGCAAGGAAGCAAGCTTGTCAGATTCAAATTCAGACTTGAGAAACATGATTGAGGAAGAAAGAGGTCCTGTGAAACCAAGTGCCAAGAGAATTCTAGACCTACAACCTCGCTGCCCCTAATCTGTTTTTGGAAATTTCTTACCAAGGGAAACTCAGCCAGATTCAACACAAATGAACATGTAAATCAGAATTTTCTGCAAATACAAGTCTTTTATTTTGGCAATAGATAATACTTGCTATTAGAAATTTTGGTGGGTTGTTTACAATATATTTTTACCATCTGCTGTTCAAGTCTGAGACATGATAGTTTATCCAAAGAACTGCTAAATGAAACCAAACTGAAGATACAATCAGAAAATGCTGTAAAATACCCTGATAACCACAGATTGTGTGATTTGGGTTAAGAGGTTGAATGGTTTGAAAATGCTTAGAGCTACAGCTGTTTAATTCTGGTTTTTCAAATTTCATCACTCAAAAAGAATAACAACTGTTGCAACTTGCAACATTGAAAAACCTTGGCCAAAATGAAATTTCTGATCATTCCCTTGGCTGAAAATGCCTTTCCAAGAGTCACCAACTCAATAGTGTACCTAACCACTTGTATGAACACAAATGGACTTGTAAGGTGACTGTAAAAAGAGGTAACAACAACATTTCTTTCACCTATTTGATTCATCACCTCCCATGGTATGCCTCTTCTGGCATTTTTACTTCGCATCCCATGCATACGATCCTGGGTATAGATACTCACTTCCAAAATGGCTCCATTACACTAATGCCCATCAACCTCAAAGTCCCAATAGTACTTCTCTCCTTGTGGTGGTCCACAAAGTCATGCATCACATCATATTGATCCCATCCACCAAGATCCAACCATCGTAATAGAAACAAGACTTGGACTCGATGGGGGTGACTCGACTTAGGTTTCGGCAAAAAATCTCGGTGCAGACTCAGCAAGTGAAGAACCCAAGAAATTTAGAGATTTTTAAGGATTTAAAACTTGTTTCATGCACCCTTTATTAAATAAACCTTAAAGACACTATAATATCATCAAATAGAAGCTAATTTGATCACATACACAAGTATACATCAATCATGTAAATATAAACACAAATTGTAGTTGAAGGAAATAGCACACTTAGATATATAAATATTGTCAAATGTATAAAAAGCTAATGAAATCTGAAATATAGGACACCAAAAGTTCCAAACAAATATCAAAACAATAACTAGAAGTCTATGGCTCAGAGGAGTCTGCATGCCTCCTACGAAGGCATCTAATAGGTCCTCGATGATGAAGCAGCCATAATATTTTTCACTATGAATATGCATAGATTTGCAACAAGGGATATTGATTATGTAGATTTTTATGTTCATGATTCATCACTAACCTATTACTTGCTTACACTTATAGTTTGATGGGGGTTTGGGGGCCACAACTAAACGAGGTTGAGGGTAGCACCCCTTGCATAGGTTTGCAGGTGAGAGAGAGAGAGAGGTAGAGAGATAGGCCTAGATCTTGGGGGAGAGAGGAGAGAGTGTGATAGAGAGATTTAGAGTGAGGGGATAGAGGAAGAGTGATAGGGAGGGAGATAGGACTAGAGTTCAGGGCAGATAAAGAGAGTGAGATAGAGAGAGCGAGAGAATGCTGCTAGGAGCTTGCTGATTACTGGAATTTGACTAAGTTTGAAAATTTATAAGATTGAAAACCTAGAGTAGGCATTATAACTCTTAGAGATCTGAAACCACTCTCAAACATCCTGCCAATATATACATGAAATATAACTTAAAGTGTAAGAAAGGAAAAAGACAAAGGGAAACGTGACACATACATTTGCTTTATAACTCTTAGAGATATGAAACCACCCTCAAACAGCCTGCCAATATTACATGACATATAACTTAAAGTCTAAGAAAGGAAAAAGACAAAGGGAAACATGACTTATATTTCATGTATATATTCTAATGAAGAGAATGAGACTGACTTGAAGATAAAGATGAGGAGTTACATGTTATGTTTCATGAATATTCTTGGGGCATGTCATAAACCAAAAAAGCATATAAATTTTGAGATTTAAAATTTTTTTTTTTGAGGTTGGCTGAGTCCAGGAGACGGGACTCCCTCGGACTTCGCAAGTCTTGCCTAGACTCGGTCAAGTCGAGTCCTAGCCCCCAAGAGATTATGAAATGATAACTCTATGTTCATGTCAAAAAGGAGATTAACCCAAATCTGAAATTTTTTTATACTTCCTTGTTTTGACTTTGTTTTCGTCACATGATTGGATACTCCCTGCATCACTTTGCTTGTAGTAATATGGGACACTTTGTCATTCCTCTCAACACTACCATTCTACCCTTATTCTAAAATTTTCAACTCCTTAGATTTTAAGTCTAGGATGATCTCACCATGAGAAGAAGCCGTTGCATTCCAAGAACAACATTTGTGCCTCTTGTATTCGCAACATAAAAATCATCATTGACTTCGTAGTGGTTCAATAGGAGCCTTGATTAGGAATCTTCCTTATGCAAGACATACTGTGACCATTTGCAACCATGACTGAAACTTCCAAATTCCTTAGTCTTGAGCTCGCATTGTGTGATGTCCCCATCTAAACAATCAAAACATGATGATGTCCGTTTTAAAATAGAATTTAATAATAAATAATAATACAATTATATATATATATGAATAGAATGAACTAAATAAAACCCTAATGATAATAATAAACAAGATTTAATATAATTTATATTTGTTAAATATTAATATTAATTTCATATTTATCAAATAATAATATAAATTTTACAATATTATATTATTGACAAAATAACAAAGTAATTAAAAAACAAATATAATAAAAAGTAAATTCAGAAAAACAACTATTCAATAAAAACAATATATAATAGAATAGCAATCATCCTAAACAATAAATAAAGTTGATTATTAAATTAAATATAAGGAAACTGCTGGTGTCAGAGATTGTCCCCTCACAATAGACAGTGATATTCAGTAATATAATCAAATTTGACTTAGTCTAGGATATCATAAATAATTAAAAGGGTGCAATTAAGAAACAAATCACATAACCACTGATTAAGACCAGCGATTTGCTGAAGACAAAAAGAAATGGAAAATATAGTGGACCAGATATATTAATTCACTGGTTAGTAAGAAGATTGATTATATATGGAAAATGAGTGATTAACAAAGGATGGATGCCGCTATAGCATTAATAATGAAGGGATGCGATTACAAGTCAGCAGTGCGGTAAAGGTAGACAGTGGGCACGTCTCTTGGAAACAACCCATCCTATGGTAAGGTATATAGAGGCACTCGATATCATTCCATTGGGGGCATGATGTAGGAATCTCGGTAGGTATATCATGTGGGATTTGTTATTCTTATTGATTCATAGCAGAGTGTTAAGACAGCCCAGTGAAGGTGGTGTATCCACCACTTTGCAAGGGCATAGACGTATGAAAAGAAGGATTTGACAAGCAGAAACAACGTCCACTATTATCGCAGAGACATAAAGAATTAGATCAGATATAACGAACAGACCAAGGCATAGCCTCTTACATGCAAGCGCACAATATTAAAGCCTTTATTCAGGAACAGTGACTAAGCATATTTGTCAATAACTATATCAGACTACACTAAAATAGAATTTTACATCTAATGTGTATTTAGTATTTACCTATCATGACAGACAGTTACGTTATATTTTCTTTTAATAAACTTAAATGTGACTATCAATCCGAGTTGGGTTGTTTCTTTATATAAGTTGTAAATATCTCTATGTAATCTATCCAACTGAAGACAGAACATGAAATAACCAGATAAGGGATATTACATATTGTCAAGAAGAACATCTAACATTCATATTGTCAAGAAGACATCTAACATTCTTATCCTTTTGGATCGACCTAGTTGAGGAGTTGACCCAATATCAATAATCGGTTGCATATTGAAAAGATCTAAATCAGAGAGAGCACCACACTGTGGCAGGCTCCTACAGATATATCAGTTAAGCAGCACCATAACAATTGAGATATATATCTCAAGTATACAGATCAGAAAAAGTTATCAAGATAAGTTGATCTTTTGAACTATTCTTAGAATTTAAATTAATAATGAGATGTCATCAGTTTGGTTAAATTTGATATTCTAGTTCTCACTTTAAGTCTGAATGGTTGTCTCAGGAATAAACTAAGGCAAATCCCAAAGGGGGACATTACACATTGTGCCACAATGTCTTCATCAATAGAATTATTAGTAGCTCTCATGTCAATAAAAGCAACAATTTGCTGCCCTTTCAAGATACCTCTAACCCTTAATGAATCATTTCTTTTAAGGCTAGAGAGTCTAGCAAGTATGCCTCCACTTCCCTTCTCTTCCCTAGACTCCTCTGCTGATTCCTCTTTTTCAGTTTCCTCTGTTTCAGTTTGCTGGTTTGCATTTTCTGATTTGGAATTACTAGTTGAATATACCTCCAATTGACATTTGTTTTTACCTTTTCCAAGCATTTATGTCCTGGGGCGCATGGTTCCTTGGCATGTGAAACAAAGATTTTTCTTCCTTCGCTCCTATTTTAAGTCATCTTCCACCTTTGAAGAGTGCTCTTTGGGCTGAATATTTTCCTTGTTATCATGCTTCCTACCTTTTTCATCCTGAAAGTTCTTGGACGCAAATTTGTTTCTTGAGGCAGCGGGCTCCATACTCTAGCTTTTCTCATAGCCTCCTGCAAACTTGGTGGATCGAAGGCCTTAACCCATCCTCTAATTGGCTCCATCAGTCCTTCACCAAAAAGGACTACCAACCTCCTCTTTGTAATATTAGTAACCATTACAAGTGTACTGTGTTGCCTCAACTTTGCTAGCTCTCTAAAATATAACTTTAGGTCCTTGTCAAACCTTTCAATGAGTTTGTTGTTGAACTCATTGTATGTGGTAATTAGATCGTGTCCAAGAGTGACTAGCCCATGGTACCACCACTTATGGGTTGTCTTATACAGATGCAAAGTGGCAAACTTATTTGCCTCATTCTCTGTCATAGGCTTAAGAGCCAAATAGTTATCCAACTTTTGAACCCAACCTCTGATTGTGCATTTGTCACCACCTTCGAAAGTGCTAAACTGTTGAAGCCCTATTCTCAACTCCACCTCATCTTTTCTTCCACCAAGTTAGATAACCGTTCAATGATAAGTGATGCTTAATCTCATCCGGAACAGTGTCATACTTAACATAAACAATCTTCACACCATCAACCAAAGGAAGTGGCACCTCTGGAGCAACTTGGGCCTCCTCCCCACATATGAAAATAGGTTGGAGAAGCCTTGGAACAAATCTTGACGTTGCTGTAGTAATGCATCTCTCAAAGTTATCCTACTGGTTTGTGGAGCTTGTTTCACCACTTTGACCTTGAGTGACTTGTGAAATTTCCCAATTCATCTTAGGAAGCATCTAGGACATCATATGCAACATAATATCAATTTTTTTCTCCGCTCTGGTATTAGGGCTAACTGAGCCAGCTTTGTTCTTACCCGTCACCCATGAGTCTAGGTGTGCTAGATAGCTTGGGTGTAGAATCTAGAGAGTTGTCATTGTTACTAAACAACCCCACCTGTAATCCCTGATCTGCTGCAAATGGATTCTCAAATGGAACCTGTGGTTTTGATTTCTTCTGTTCACGAGTATAATACCTTAGTTCCCTTTCACTCATAGATGATATTTCTGTTGCAATGAAGTTTAAAATTAATATGCTGGTAGGAAACCAGCTTTGATACCACTGTAAAGAACATCCCCTAATTATTTTTGGGAAATATCTTACGATTCTTACCAATGAAACCCCAGCAAGATTCAATACAAATGAACATGTAAATCAGAATTTTATGCTAACACAAGTTTGTTATTATGGCAGTAAATACTGCTTGCTATCACAAATTCTAGTGGGTCATTTACAATGTATTTCTGCCATCTGCTGTTCAAGTGTGAGACAAGATAGTATTTCCAAACAAGTGCTAAATGAAACCAAACTGAACATGCAATCATAAAATGCTATTAAATACCTCGATAACTAGAGATTGTATTATTTTGGATCTGCTGTAGCAACATAACTGTTAGGGCAGATCGTCAACAATTTCAAGTAATTTACTTCATGAGCAAATAAACGTTCCTAGCTATTGCAAAAAGTGTAACAAGCATCCAAATTCCACTAGCACTAACAAAACCCACAAAATCAACAACTGGTCTGGTAAGAAGAACTAGGCAACAACAGATCCTTTATTTTAACTGAAAACAATTTTAGACAGCAGGATCACTCTTACAACAATTCATTAACTTTCCCAAAGTCACTTGATGTAGAGCACATCCAGAAAAGCAACACCCCTTCAATGTGATCTAACAACCTTATACCTGCTTGGCTACTGTGGAAAACTTGCAACTTATGGTCTGAGTTCAGTTTCAGACCTGTACAGTCCCAGAAATGCCAGCAGTAGAGGCAGGGGCGAATTGCAATTAATTCATATTTCATCCAAAATGTGACTTTTCCATCCTGTAAACATTACAGAGGGAATTAGAGCGCTAGATGTCACCTTAGGGTTGGAAATGGCCCTCAGAAAATAAGCAACCTGACCCTGGGAACTCACGCCAGGCAGCCCTAGAATGTCCTTTAACGGTATGGCCACTCATACTGAATAATTTCTGCAGCAACACCCTTTAATAACACTCATAGCAGGTTGCCCAGCCTTGAAAGAAAATATATTTGATGAATTCAACTCACTTCTGCCCTTGGTCGCACCCCAATGAGTAAAGAGAGGGAGTACAGCTCATTTAGGGCTAAACCAGCGAGTGTAATTGTACGGCCAGCCTTGAAAAACACTTGTAGCATCTGGAAACACCAACAAATGCCTGCAATAAACTTGAATATACAACCCCAAAACCTGCACTCAGAAAACGTTGAATATTTTGATTTTTCTTTGAACACCGATTCCAGAAAAACTGTAAAAACCAATGTGATTCCTGTGTGAAACCACACTACCAGCTAGGGAGAATGTTTCATCACCGAAACTAGTGTTTTGATGAGGGTTTCCGTCCTCAAGCAACCATGGAAGAACTTCTCTGTTTAAAATGAAAATATTCAAAGTTTTCTGAGTGCACGTTTTGGGGTGTATTTTGGTGTTTATTGCAGGGATTTATTGGTATTTGCAGATTCTATATGTGTTTTACAAGGCTGACTGTGCAGCTGCACTTGTTGGTTTAGCCCACTGAGCTGTACTTCCTCCCATTGGTTATTGAGGTGTGAAGTCAACTGATTTGGATTCAGGATCACAGGGCCACACAAGATGCGTCTTATAGCTTGAATTTGAGTGAGACGAAATAAAACACAGTACTTTCACCCAAGCCAATTTTCTCAAATTATTACTGTTGGGGAAACATGTACTTGCACACTCAATGAAAACATTAAACATATTTGCATAAAACAAGATAGCTGAAGTACAACATATAGCAATCAACAAGACAATATTCAAATGATGATAACACTCAATGAAAATATTAAATATATTTGCACAAAACAAGATAGCTGAAGTACACCATATAGCAATCAACAAGACAATATTCAAATGATGATATCGATATCTACATCTAACTGAAAATCATCTAACACAAGTATGATCCAAATATAAAGATACATAATAATCATCACAATGTTGAACTTAATCATAATTACATATTCTATTGAAAACAATTGTGTCTGAACAATGTAGTATTCAAGCATATAATTCACACAAATGAGTCCAAAGGACAACATTCATATACATTGATGGCAATACAAACATCATCGGCAAGTATAGTATTAGTAGAAAAAAGCAGCTGAGCAATAAAATGAGACAAACATCTAGGATCTTATATCACCGGGATGAGGCAAGAGATAACACATGTGGGCATCATACATTAAATAATCCTGTAGTGCCAAATAATATTTTGGTTTTGAGACATGACGGTTACTTGGGAAGTTCTTGGGATATATGCAATATTTGAATATTTGTGCTATAATTTGATTTCATGATTAAACACCATAGTGCTTTGTGAGTAATATTCGAGATTGATTGAGAAAGAAATTGCTTTTTTACGAGATCTTGTCTCACATGGCTAATTATCAGAATATTAAGAATCGTAATTTGTTATGGTTTTACCAATTGATCATCTGTTTGTCTATTGGTTTGAAATCATACTTTACAGTCAGTGCTTTAATATTGATACCATATGAATTATGATATTGATAAATTGCAATCATTTATAGAGACAGTTTATCTTCTGAGCCACGAGCAGAAATCAATCTTTTTGTTGGTTTGCAATCACACATAGCACTCAGTGCTTTAATATGGATACTAATTAGATTATGATTGATATTAATTCAAGTCATTTCTAGAAGCAGTTAATCTTCTGAACCATGAGAAGACTATTTTTCTTTGTATGGAAGCTCTAAATTGTTAAAGATGGTTGTAACTCTTAAAATATTATTCGGTGCACTCTTTCATATTTTTTGTTCAGAATTGGAGATGTTTACTAGTTTATTGTTGTAAAATTAGAAATGCATTGGCCCATTAGCTGGATTGATGGTTGAACGAATCTGTCTGAGTGAGTGAGCAAGTGGCAGGCACTGCAGAGAACCAAGGAATTTAACTAGTGGCAGGCATTGAATACAACCAAGGAAATTAGCTCTGGTTCTATGATATTTCTTGTTTGGGAATTTAAACGTTCTTATATTTGGGATAGAGCATCCCCAAAGACGTGCAGTGCATTTTAAATTAGTTTTTAACATTCTCACACTGAAGCTAAGAACTTGCTTTGCAGAGGTTTGGATTGATGATATCAAAATATGAATCATTATATCAGGATGCATGACTTGAATATTACTGTACTGGTGTACTAATACTAATTTGTTTTTGGTGTAAAATATAGGCTGTAGAATATCTCAATTATCATTTTACTTTCAGAACATCCAGTCCTAGTTTGAGAATGATTGAAGTATGTGATAGTAGTCATCAGTTTTCCACAGTCTATGAAGATGATTTCTAGTTTTTGGATTCAATTGTGTAAGCTTTTTTGCATCAATGTTTGGGATCATACTTAGTGATCCATCATAATTGCTAGGTTTTCTTCATCCTTATAATAGATCATTGAGTGTGATTCAAAATATTGATGCAGAAAAAGAACACAATTGAATCTGAAAGCTAGAAATTAAAATTTTGTGATGTTTTAGCAAGATTCAACAATGTCATGTTTGAGTCAATTTCATTAACGCATATTTCATGAGTAATGGTTCACAATAACCCATCTTTCATGAGCATGAGTGGTCCACCTCATTGCATTTTGGTGATGCTCACATGGGTTAAGCATCAGGACTCTTTGAAAGGTACCCATCATACTACTTCCAATCAAGTGCACTTAACCATGGAGTTTCCCCCATTATCAAGCCCATTTAGCTTGATGATGAAGTTTCCTTTAAGTGCACTTAACCAAAGGACTCCAAAATCAATGGTCCATAAGACACAACACTTGCCGAAGGTTTTACAAATAATGTAGCAAGATAAAGTTTCCCTTGAGTGTGCTTAAACAAGCAGCTCTAAAATGAATAGTTTATAAATCTTAACATATATTCTTAAGGTTTTGCAAATGGCTTAGCAGTGGACTTGATCTTGGGGTATCTACATAAGTAATGCACTTGAGATGGAGTAGCACTGTGATTTGTGACCCAGAAAGACTTGATGTTTCATCTATGTGAGTATGCTCATGTGAAATGATTTCTTGTGAATCACTACATATGAAATATGGGTCAGTGGGATTGACTCAAAAACAACACAATTGAACTCAGATAACAATCACATAATTCAACACACTGCCAAAGATACCACCAGATAAAATTAACTTTTCACTTAAAATTGTTGCTGAATTTTCCACATAACTTTCAGATTCATGCTAGTAGTTTTTGATATTTTTTTAAACACAAGTACCTGTCCTTATGCAAATTCTAAAAATGTTTTTTTTAATGTTTCTATTAGTGTGAAAGTGGGGTTTCTGGAAGTGACGGATATAATAAAAACATTGCAAATGAAATTACTTTGATTGTGCAGCTATCAGGGGATATGCCCTGGCATACTTAACAGCTGCAGCAGAGAGGATGCGCTTTTTACTTGGAAGTCCAGGCATGGTAGCTCTGGACATTGATGTGGAGTTGCGTGGCCTTTTACAACAAATTCTTAGCTGTCTAGAGAAATTGCCAAGGCCTCAGGGTGAAAATGTTTCCACAGAAATGGTTGACCTCTCTGTACGTAAGCTTTTGTTCTATTCTTATATAGAAAATGGTTTTAGTGAGTTAATTATAATAGAGGTTACCATCCATTTACTATGGATTCCTTAAGAATATGCTAACTTTGTAATCAGCAGGTGGGTTGTATAATATGATACTCATTGCAAATGGATTTTGAAAATTATACCTTTGTTTATGATGGAAGTTTACGGTTAGGCATAATTATTCAATATTAAAGTACCATCTATAATAATTAAAAATAAGTAACCAAATAGGAATTTTTGTTCCTCTCCATACAATGAATATTTAACTTGTTCATTTTAACCAAACCGTACAATATCAATGCATGGTGCCTACGTGGGGTGGGCATTGCTTGCGAGATGGTTCACAATGGAGTGATAAACATCAAGTGATAACTTGGCCTGGAGAGTGACATCCTTTCCTGAAGTCATCCATCTGAATCATTTTAAACTACAATGCACATGCTGGAATAGAATGGTGAAAGAAAGGAATAAATAACATGAACAGGAATGACAAGACAGACCACTAAATTATGAGAAATTTGATGCCATATAGTTGTCATACTTAAGTAGCTCTCAAATTGAGACACACATTTATGTAGATACATATGTATATGCCATGTTACAGAGTTCGGTGGATTTTAGAGTAGAAATTCTAAATCCGGTGAACATGAAAAATATTTGGAATTTATTTGAAATCGCCATTATAATTGTCCCCATGTTGTACAGTTTGTGAGAGAAATATTAGGTTTAAATCTTGAGCAGACTTTTTTAATGGCTTTTAAAATAGAAAACTATGAAGAAAAAATAGGTTGGTCGCTGCTAACGTGGCCTTGGCAGGGCTGATGTTGACACTGTAGGTGCGACATCTGCTCCACAATGTCGGACGCAAGCCTTTTGAGTCCAGAGGTACATTTCTCTTTCTTAGCACATACAGAAGCACGTATACGAGATACGATCTTCATTCCTTAGCATTGGGCACTTCATTTGTCTCCAATGAACGAATCCCAGACCTTCTGTGCTGGGGAGATCCTCAAATCAATGCCATTAACAAACGAACCTCACCTTCCTGTATTATCAGTTAAACGCAGACATAGATAACAAGTGTTACAAACAGGAAGGAAAAAAATTATATGTAAATTTTTATTAAAAGCTTGAAATTTTTTCCTTTGTTTATTAAATTTTATAATTTTATTAACTTCACGTTTTCTCATTTAGGTTTTATTAATATTTATAATTTTAAAAAAAAACTTTATGAAGATAGATTTAGGTAAATTTTTATTTTAAAATGTATAAATTTTCAATTATTTTAAAAATGATTTAGTTTGATGCAAAAGTTCTAACACAGTTGAATCCAGAAACTAATTATAATCAGCATCATGGACTGGAAATCTGATAGATCTAATTATAAAATCATTTACTATTAATATTTTTAAATTTGATTTTAAAAAATTTAAATTTAGTGAATATATATTATTTTTGCTTGATGAAAGTAGCCTTGGGGCTGATACCCATATGTTGAACTAGAAAGTTTACGTTGTTATGGCAGCTCTTTTATGGAGGACCAGTTACCAAAATTGCCTAGTGGGGTATAGGATTCGAAAAGCCACTTGGGTGCCTAAGAAAATTTACATTTAATGTTATGGCAGCACTTTCAAGGGGGACTAGTTACCAAAATTCTCTAGTGGGATATAAGATTCAAAAACCCACTTCGGGTGCCTAATAATGGCCTCTTGTTGACATGGTACTACCATTTCAAACTATTAATTGTAGGCAACTTATACTAACCATGCTATAAGCATATACATCATATTATCAAATTACAAACCATTTCTCAACCATGTTGCTTAGAATTCTCTTCCTCATCATTTTTAGTGATGTCGTTCATGGTGAAGGTCCAATCAATTCTCGGGGATAGTATAGCCCCTATGGAAAAAATTTAAAATCAATACCCCACTTACATTGATGTTTGCACAGATCATCATTGAATTCAATGATTGAAATGGCAAATGATTCATTGAACATTTGGGACTGCATTGAACATTGGCTAATATCTTGGTCTAGGATGAAAACCAAGGTTTGTAATAGCATCATCCAAGGTGGTTTTGAGCCACTGGTGTCATTGAGGCCTAATCAAGGACTCATAAACAACCCTAGTCACCTCCCGTATTTCACTTGCTTCTAAAAAGGCAGCTACAAATATTGAAGAAATGTCCATATTAACTCTAGTAGAGAGGAATACCTCCACCCAAAATCACCTTGCTTGTGTGTATCATGATCATTGCCCTAACCTTGGATACTTTTCTCAACCAAAGGTAAGTTATTTTCACCTAGAAAGGCTATCTACCACTTCTCAGCAATTGATCTTATCATAATGTCCATAATCTCAGAGAGGCAATGCTGACATGAATGAAATTGAAGTGATGCTTTAAAATCTCAACGTTTGAGCTATCTAAATATCCACCCATGATGTATTGTGTGCTAGAGCCTACTTTGTGGAAGGACATCCTTCCTTCACCCCACATGTGTGCCCAACATTCTTGCCAACATCATTCATTTTTTGAATAATACAAGATCATCATTAAACTATTTGGGGTTTAGATTTTTCCACATGTCTAGGGACTTCCCAACAATATATCCCTTCTCACTATTTATTGCAAAATTTGTTGGTCTACCATGTGGGCGTTAATTTCTCTATACACATATCTTATTGTATGGTCTTCCATTCAATCTATGAGTGCTGAAATTTGACTCAATATCCTACTTATCTTCTAATTCAGTGTCCTGCTTTTCTTAGTGGCATTACAATAACCATGGAATTGTTCACTTGGTAGTTCTAAAAGTAGCACCTAAGCCTTTACTTCATTATTCGTTTTGTTCTCTAGACCCTTTGCACACTCCAACTAGTATTCCACCATGATTTCTTCATATCCAACTAGCACCAGAGCCTCTACAGTTCCCTCTAGGAGTACCATCAAAATTGAGTTTACACAAGCCTTTTTCGTGGAGTAGCCTAGCACCTACAATCCTTCGATTTGGTGGTGGATTAATCTAACTTGCCCCATGAGTGGGGAATCTAATAAATATATTTAAATAACTCATAAATTGCAGATTTACAGTATAATCAAATTGAATTACAATTTTTTTTTTCAAATTTTATTGGTTGAGGAATTTGTTTCGAGTTTTTCATGGTTGAACGTGAAGTCTAAGATGAACCTTGTGACACTGTGTATTTGTATGTGACATTTACATATACATTAACACACATATGATGCTAGGATTGAAATAGCAAATGCAGAATTGGAATAACATAATTGATTTGCCAAGGAGCTAGAAAACCAAGATTTGTTAGATGAATGGATTTGGAACTGCAAAGTTACTATACAACTATTTGGAGTTCGTATGTCATAGGATTAAGAGCTAGGGCTTGAACAATAAATGCATAACTGAAGTTACTGAATTAAATGGGATACTTGGGTTGAAATTCGAATGGAGGAATATGCTACTGAAGACATAAGTCGATTTGCTAGCGTGTTAGAAAATTTGGATTTGTTGGATTCATTGAACCTCGTCTGCCCACTTCTAGATGAACACGGCTTTGAAAAATGGATTTGGAATTGCAAATTCACTATACAATTGTTTGGTTTACTTTTGTAAGTGAGGAAATAATATCCAGCAATTTA
The DNA here is from genome assembly GCF_030272615.1 of Cryptomeria japonica. Classification (NCBI taxonomy): domain Eukaryota; kingdom Viridiplantae; phylum Streptophyta; class Pinopsida; order Cupressales; family Cupressaceae; genus Cryptomeria; species Cryptomeria japonica. Next base: position 390,863,441 of record NC_081405.1, read on the forward strand.
GGATTAAACTTGTGCCTGAATTTTAAATTTAGGTTGTGGATTGGGATTGGTAGCAAGTTGATGACTATTTCAAGTTTGCCTCGTCTTGTTGTATTAGTTTTTGAAATGGGGTGATGTCTAGAGACACCATTTGGGATTTTGTTAAGAAAGGATTTATTTCAAAACAAAAGTGTTTTCACTAGAGACAATGTAATAATCTGCATAATACCAAAAGAGCTCTCCAATTCTCCTTTTAAAAGTTTCCTGAGAACTTTCTAGAAAACTCAATATAAAATCACTTTATTAACTAGCAATTGCACCTTAGTGTGCAATGGGTATGCTGAACGGATGTGGAAGGTTAATTAGAAATAAAATTGGTCTATTTTTTGCACACAATTGTGAAATACAAGGGGTCAATTGATAGGCCATTTACAAAATGATGTTGTTTGTGTAAAAAAGGTTTCAATGGAGAAGTGATATCTTCAAACCAAGTATGCATCCACTTATAGGGATCTAAACACAACTAAAAAAAGCCTATGAATTAGGATGATAATCAATCTCCATTAGGCTTATGTTATGTTTGCTAAAAGGAGATAGAGAGAGAGAGAGAGGGGGGGGGAGGGGGGAGAGATGGACAAATAGGGAGAGAGAGGCAAAGATGGGGGAGATGGATAGATAGAGAGAGGGAGACATGTCTAGAGGTAGAGATGAAGATAGAGAGGGAGAGAAATAGATATAGGGAGCTAGAGAGAGATAGAGAGGCATAGAAAGAGAGGAAGAGATAGAGAGACAAATTGAGAGACAAATAAAGAGAAGTAGAGATAGACAAATAGAGATGGAGAGATAAAGAGAGAGAAATTTAGATACATGGAAAGAGGAAGAGAGAGAAAGAGATATATGGGGAGATAAAGGGAGAGAGATAAGTAGAGGAGGGAGACATATAGATAGAGGGCAAGATAGAGAGATAAAGTGGGATAGAGAAATTAATATAGGGAGAGAGATAGAGAGATAAGGAAATAGAGGTAGAGAAGGTATGGATATAAAGAGACTGAGAGATGAGTGAGAGAAAGACAGAGAGAGCTCAATAGAGATAGAGAGACAAGGTGATATAAATATAGGAGGTAGAGGGAGATTCAGAGAGATAGAGAAAGATCTAGGGAGATAGAGGTAGAGAGATATGTACAAAAAGATATATAAAGACAAATTGAGAGATATAAATATGAAGCGACAAAGATGGGTATGCTAAAGAGGCGTGGAAGGTCAATTAGGGGAAAAAATGGTCTATTTTTTGCATACATTTATGTAGTACGAGGTAAAATGATGTTTGTGAAACAAAGTTCACAATGGAGGAGTGATAGCTTTCAATAAACTACACATCTACTTATAGGGATCCAAATGAAACCGAAACAAAATCTTCCAATAAGGAAGATAATCAAACTCCACAACAAACAAACTCATGTTGTGTTTGCAATAGGGAGAGAGGGAGAGAGAGGAAGAGAGAGAGTGGAAGAGTGTGAGAGAGGTAAGTGTTGATGTTGTAGCGATAGGAGATATCTTCCTCCTAACCGCTGTAGCACCTGTATTAACATTTTTTATTATTTCCTTATAATTTTTGTTAGTATTACCTTGCTTACCTAATTGATGTCTTTCAAATACGTCTTCTTCATATCTTAACTGGTTGTTAAGTATTATTTATACCATAGTTGAAAATCTCGGACTCGCCTCGGACTCGGCAAACCAAAATTTTGGACTCGGACTCGGACTCGTGAAAGACTCGCGAAAGACTCGGCAAAGACTCGGCAAAAAAAAAAAAAACCGTAGTTTTACAAAAAAAACATAAATAAATTAATGCATTTAGAGAACATAAGTGCCATAATTGAAAGTTTGAAACATTACACATGTCATATGATCTACAAAGTACAAACACGCAATATTTGAAATTTCATCATTCATGGCAGCATATTCAAGTTTCAAGTTTCAACTCTAAAATGTATAATACTATAATGGCAGCATAAGTATATAAATGTTCACAAAACTACATATAATGATATGTCCAAGTCCAACTGCAAATGTGAAAAACAACAATGTGAATGAACAAACCAAAGAGAAGACTACATCTTCCTCTTTGTATTTTTCCTAATATAGCTCAATTTTTCAGGCCTTGAGCTAGAAGTAGTAGCAGTGGGTGTTGTGGTATCTAAATGGTGAGATGATTCTTCTTCAAAGTCAAAGTCCTCATCATCATCCTCATCTTCGTCCTCATCTTCGTCCTCATCTTCATCCAATCTTGCTCCTTCTGCATCTTGTGCTGCTCCTCTCTCTATTTCTGCAATTTCTTCTTCGGTAAGGAGGACATCATCACCATCATTTTGTTCATTCATGGTCCAATCACCATATGGATCAATTTCATCCAAGTCAATGGCCTCATGTGAAACACCCTCCACCTGTCTAACTCGAAGGCGAAGGTTGTACCGAACAAATACTAGATCATTGAGCCGCTTTTGTGACAATCTATTTCTCTTCTTTGTGTGAATGCTTTCAAAGACACTCCAATTTCGTTCACACCCAGAAGCACTGCATGGCTGAGACAAAACACGGATAGCTATCTTTTGAAGATTAGGCATGCCGGCACCATAATTCTCCCACCATAAATCTACACAAAACATTTAGAAATGTTAGAATTGAGAAAAAAATGTAACAATCAAGTTTGTAGGTTTTTTCTTGCACTATTGAACTAAGTTACTAAATTTTTTACCTGGTTGTTGTTTTCCTCTCCTATCAATTGCTAGTTGTGATGAGAAGAGTCTCCCCTCTGCACTTTTGTAGATCTTGAACAATGAACATTTCCAAATTCAGAAATAGATACTAGATAGTCAAAGTGTCAAACTCAAATTCAATAATGAACATTTCCGAATTCATAAATAAAGATAGAGCAATTGCAAATGTCAAATCTCACCTCCAACTCATCAAGAACCTTGTCTCTCAACTCAGGATCAGGTGTCATCTTATCAATGCATGTAATAACACCTGCCATGACCTCCTCATCAGCCCTAAATGAATCAGAGAAGTAGAATTTCGGGTTCAAAAAGTAGGCGAAGGCATGTATCGGTTGGTGGAGTTGGTTTGTCCACCTACGATCAATGATGCGCCAAAAGATTTCACATTTTCTTGCATTTCCACGATAGTAATGTGAAATGGCCTCTTTGGCCCTATCCATGGCCTCATAAATGAAACCCATTGGCATGCCCTCTCCATCCACCATACGAAGAACCCTCACCAAAGGTTCTGTCACCTAAAAAAATTAAAACAAATTTTAAATTAGTACAAAATCAACCCCTAAAAAATAAAATCAGCAAATAGACAAGATTGTATAAACTTTACTTTTGTGTTTGTTACTTACCGCAGTCAACTCCTCTCCACTTTTATTGAACCCTTCATCAAAAACAATGCTCACAATCTTCTTTGCTTCAGGTCTTTTGGAGTATGCAGACCCCAATCAAGCATCTGACACAAACATCTGCTTAAGATGAGGAATGGCACTAAGAATGCTCTGCAAAGTGATGAAGTGGCTAGCAAATCATGTCACTCCAAGTCGCACAAGGTCCTTGCCATTTGTGTGTTTTCTCATCAAAGCAAGCACCCAAGTATGGTTGTAGATGAATTTGGTGACACTTTTTGCATCTTCAACCACCTTCACCCATCCAATCTTTCCAATGTCCTCTAGCACCAAGTCCAAGCAATGTGCAGCACAAGGACTCCATGTAATCGAAGGATGCCTCTGCATAAGCATTCTACCTGCAGATACATATGCAGCTGCGTTGTCCGTGATAATTTGGACAACATTCTCAACTCCAACTTCCCGAACCACACCATCCAACAGATTACACAAAGTCTCTGCATTTTTTATTTCATTTGAGGCATCAACAGACTTTATGAATACCATTGCACCATTTGAAGCCACCAAGAAGTTGAGAAGAGTCCTATTCCGTCCATCTGTCCATCCATCAGATAAAATGCTGCATCCTTTTCTCTTCCAATACCTTTTCTGATCATCAACCACACCTTCTGTATTTTTCACAGCTTTCTCTAGCAATGGCCCACTGAAGTCATGACCTATTGGGGCCTTAAACCCCTTACCCGCCATTGTACATGCATTAACAAAACTTTCCCAATACACATTGTTTGCTGCATTGAAAGATAGATTATTGTAAAACCAAAAGTTTGAAGCTGCTATCCGTGCTTGTTCATGCTTCTCTCTATTCCATCCTGTACCTTCAAGTGAAGGTTGTGCACCTGGAACATTGCGTGGTACAAAAAAATTAGGGTCTGATCTAACAGGAGTGCCACTAGCCTCACCCTCATTGTCACCAAAAGATGAAAGTGATTGACGACCCCGACTGTGACCAATGGGACCCGAAGTGGACAATGTGGGATTCATTGCAGCTGCCATGGCTTCTCTTGTTTTTTGCCTTTCTTCCTTATGCATATCATTCTCAGCAAGAATGGCCTTCATCTCTCTAATAATTTCAGGAGTTGATTTGGGGCATGCCTCCACACCATATCCAGGTATTTGTGCAAGGTGGTATTTTAATCTATTGATTCCACCAGTCATCCATTTTGTGCATTCGGTGCAAGTGACCTCCCCCTTTTTGCTTCCTGCAATCCCATATTTCCAAGCTTTATCTCTTTGTCTTCCTGACCTTGGGGTTGCCCTTGGAGTTGAACTTGCCATTGCTGATTTAACATGAAAAAAAAAAAATCAGCAGGGTTTTATGGAAAATCAACAAAAAGAATGACAATGAATCATTTGGGAAAAATAGCATTCAAAAACAAGAAAAAAAAAAAGAGGAAATAACTTAGGAAAGAAAATAGAAAAAAATTTGGCAGCATATCCCCTTGTTTTGCAAGATTTTTTTAAGTTTCAAAACAATGAAATGATTCAAATGAAAAAAAAAAAGAAAGAGAAAAATCCTTACCTAGATCTCTCTTGCTGATTTTTCCTTCTTCCCTCTAGTCCTCCAAACCCTTCTAACCTGCTCCAGCCAAAAAAAAACCAAAATGAAGTCAAAAAATTAAAAAAAAACTCGTTTTTAACCCTTACGGGCGCGTTTTTCTGGGCCCGCGAGTCCCTGTGAAAGACTCGCGAGTCCGAGCGAAAGACTCGCGAGTCTTTCGCAGGGACATGCCTGGACTTGCCTCGCGAGTCCTAGGCGAGTCGACTCGCGGCGCCAAAGGACTCGCGAGTCGGTGGCGAGTCCGAGGCGAGTCCGTGAGTTTTAAAACGCGATTAAGTTAACTTTCATATCGGGTTGCTAAGTGAATCGCAACCTTCTATGTTCCTGTTCCTTCCTAATTGAAAGTCATGTCATTTCATTGACATTGGCTTGTCTTTATATATATCTGTTGATCGGGTCTATTAAGATAAAGATAGAACGGTGCAGATATTATAGTCAGGTGTATAGAGTGCGTGGATATTATACAGTGGTGCGTATAACAGAGAGTGCGTGGGTATTATACAGCGGTGCATATAATAGAGAGTGCGTTAACTTAAGGCAGTGTATACGTGTAACCTCTACAAATTAATCTACTGTGTAGTTCATGGTACACAATTACAAGGAAGATATATGCTGCAATATAGGTGACCGATCTAATTGATGTGTTTGAGTAAAAGCTACGATATATATATATATATATATATATATATATATATATATATATATATATATATATGTTGTGTGAATAATAAATTCTGTGTGCAATATATATATGTGTATCTACTGTGAAAAGATATATATTTTCAGTTATAATTCTGAATTAGAGCAATAATATCAGAGATATAGCTCTGTATCTCTGTAATTTCAATTCTGATCCATAATTTGACAGTAAGGAGATAGAGATAAGGGATAGTGATAGAAAGATAGAAACAAAGATGGAGATTGAGATGGAGATGGATAGTGAGAGGAGGAGAGGGGGAGAGAGAGATGAGAGAGAGATATATATAGAGGAGAGGGAGAGATAGAAAAAGATAGAGATAGGAAGTGTTACATATAGAGAGAGGTAGAGAGAGGGAGAGATAATGAGATAGAGAGAGATCGAAGAAGAAATATGGAGAAGTAGAGATAGAGAGTCAAAGAGATATAGATATAGAGAGGGAGAGTGATGGATGGATAGAAAGAGGTGTCTAGAGATAGAGGGCGGAGAGAAAGATAGATGTAGAGTTGAAGATAGAGGGGGGGAGGAAGAGGAAGAGATAAACATAGAGAAAGATTTGGAGATAGAGAGGAAGAGATAAAGAGATATGGAGGAAGGGGGGAGATAATGAGAGATATTGATGGTGGGATAGAGAGGTAGAGAGATTGAGATATAAAGAGATATAGAGAGAGGGGTAGAGGGAGAGAGCTAGAGAGATAGATTGATAGATAGACAAACAAATAAAGAGAAGTAGAGATAGAAAGAGAGAGAGAGAGAGAGAGAGAGAGAGAGAGAGAGAGAGAGAGAGAGTGGTAGATAGATTTAGATATAAGGATATAAAGAGAGGGGTAGATGGAGAGAAACAAATAAACAAAAGTGGAGATAAAAAAATGGAGAGGGAGAGAGAAAGAGAAAGAAATAGAGATATATAGGAAGAGAAAGAGAGAGAGAGAGATATATGGGAAGAGAAAGGGAGAGAGAGGTAGAGGTAGAGATAGAGGGAGATAAAGAGGGATAGGGAGAGATAGAAAAATATGAATGTAAAGAGATAGAGAGAGGAGCAAGAGGGCCATAGAGATATAGAGATAGAGAGATAAGAGAGAGGTAGAGATAATGAGATATAGATATAGAGTAGGGTGAGGAATAGGGAGATAAAGATAGAGGGGGCAAGAGTGAGAGAGAAAGGTGACAATTACAAATGATAGACATATAGAGAGAGGGACAAAGAGATAGAGGGCAAAAAATTGATATTGTACTTTATATAAAATATAATCATGATATAGTATTTTTTAAATATAATGATTTACACTATAAAAAATATTATATAGTAATTATATATATTTAATAATTTTTATTTAACTATAATATATAATATTATTTCAATATTTTTCTTCTTCTTGATTAGACCATGTAAATCTTATTGTTGCCAACTTTACGATCGCTCTCTGATCCATCATCTAGGCAGATAGCAAGAGAAGAGAATGATGGATTATAGAGTTTATTCCTAAACATTGGCAACAAAAAATCTACATGGTCGAATCCACAAAAAAAGAAATACGAAAATCATTATGAATTATGGAAACTTCAAGAATTTGATTTAATATATAATTTAAAAATAAATTAAATTAAATTTTATAAAATATAATATATAATAAGATAATCTATACCATATATACCATAGTTGGACTACTCGCGACTCGGCTCGACTCGCCAAGCCCCTGGGAGAAAAACTCAGCAAAAACTCGGAAAAACTCGGCAACTTAAAAACACGCTTAAATTTAATAAAAAATGCATTTGTTTTGCAAAATTTAATGAGAAAATGCACCCAATGAGTCAATAAATGATAACACAAAAGAAACAAGCTGATTCTAGATATATATAAATGCAAAGTGTCTACAAAATCACATCCTCATGAGGAATGTTGATGGCTGGAAGCCTAGAAGCAAAATAGTAAATAGTTTTTGTAAAACCAAAAGTAAATACATCATTACAAATTACAATTACATTTTCCTCTTCCCAGCTCTAGCAAAAACTAGGGGAGAGGTAAAACTAGAGGGTCTAGTCCTAGAAGTCTGCAGTGGGCGCGATTGTGCCTCCTCGCTCAGTATGGCTGGCTCATCCTCCATCCTGGATGAAGCTATGTCTCCACTTGCTTGTAGCATTGGCAATGACTCGTCATCCTCATACTCTTCCTCCTCAATGTCATCCAACGTGAAACCAAAAATACCCCCCTCCTCCTCCATAGCCTGCCTCTCCAAATCAGTGATGTCATCCTCGGAAAACAATGGAGGCTGCTCTTGTGATGTCCAATCATTGTAAGGATCTATATCATCCAAGTCAAGTGGACCACCTGTTACTTCCTCTACCTTCCTTACAGGCAATCGAAGATTATATTGCACAATGACAAGGTCATTGAAGCGTTTTGGAGCTAACTTGCTCCTCTTCTTTGTGTCGATGACTTCAAACAAGCTCTAATTATGCTCACAACTGGATGAACTACAAGGTTGACATACGATTTTGAGGGCAAATTTCTTGAGACTTATTTCCACCCCAACTTTGCCTCCAAGCATCTGCAAATTAAAATTAGGTTGAGAGTAGCACCCCTCGCCGGGGTCTGAGGGTGAGAAAAAGAGGGGTAGAGAGATAGGTCTAGATCTTGGGGCAGAGAGGAGAGAGTGAGATGGAGTGTGGTAGAGAGGGGGATAGAGGAAGAGTGATAGGGAGATAGATAGGTCTAAAATTCGAGGCAGATAAAGTGAGTGAGATAGAGAGAGCGAGAGAATGTTGATAGGAGCGTAATGATTACTGAAATTTGACTGTCTGAAAAATTAAAATATCTTCTAAAACCTAGAATTTGCATTATAACTCCTAGAGATCTAAAACCACTCTCAAACATCCTGCCAATATATACATGAAATATAACTTAAAGTATAAGAAAGGAAAAAGACATATTGAAATGCCACTTATACTTAAATGTTATATTTCAATTATATATTCTGAGATTACTGAAATTTGACTAAGTTTGTTATATTTCATGTATATATTCTGAGATTACTGAAATTTGACTAAGTTTGAAAAATTAAAATATCTTGTAAAACCTAGAATTTGCATTATAACTCCTAGATATCTGAAACCACTCTCAAACATCCTGCCAATATATACATGAAATATAACTTAAAGTATAAGAAAGGAAAAAGACATATTGAAATGCCACTTTACTTAAATGTTATATTTCATGTATATATTCTGATGAAGAGAATGAAATTGACCTGAAGAAACAAAAATTGATAGTTTTCGACATGTTTGGGCCTCTTTTTTTAGTCTAGCCCAGTTTTTATAGAAACTCGACAAGTTTTTTCAAAAAACTCGGCGAGTTTTTGCTGCGAGTTAAAGTGGTAAAAACTCGCAGAGCTCAAAAACTCGAAACTCGGCGAGTGTTTGATACTCGCCGAGTACTCCGCGAGTGTTCCATCTATGTATTTATAGGTAATTAAATTTTACTTAGTTATGATCTTAATATTAATGTTTCATATAGTATATAACTAAGTCACAGGATATGGCGATTTTCATGGATGAGGTTCGAATTTAATCGAATTTCAAACTTCTATAAAATAAATCGAATTTAATCGAATTTCCTCTATAAAGCACTGCTATCCATCTCTAAACACAACTTAGCTAGTCGTGGGTATTCTTTGTATATGCTTTGTATCTATTGGGTCATGGGTGTCTGCAACTGCTGGGTCGCCCTCGGATTTTCTCCAACAAGGGTCGCTATTCTGATAATTTATTAGGAATATGCATATATTTAAAAATAAACAAAATTATAGAAGGCGAATTTGATCCAAATTTTTTTTGAAATTTTCCCCTTGTCGAATTTCATCCGATTTTCATGGCCGTCGAATTCGAATTCGAATTTGAACCTCGTGACTTAGGTATATAATATATATACTATATGAAATATGATCTTAATATTAATGTTTCATATTGTATATAATATATATACTATATGAAACATTAATATTAAGATCATAACTAAGTAAAATTTAATTACCTATATTATATTTATTAATTATTCTTTTTTTTGGATAGATAATAGGCCGTAGCCGAAAATTTAATTAATTATTTAAAATGTTGTAGTTGTCCTTGTTCAGTTGAGCATACCGTCAGGAAAGAGCCAGGAAGAAAACCTCCGGTTGTAGCTCATTTTTCCTAAACAAACTAAACATAGTTACGAAGTTGGCACATAGCCATAAAATATTTTACATTTAAGTCCTTGAGGATTTCTCACACTTCTCATATTACAAAATACAATATGATCTTGTCATTTGTCTTTAAGCTTGCTGTAAAACTTGAGTCTGAAGTTGACTCTTGCTCAAACAAACTTTTGCTCAACCACCTATTTGCTCAATCTCAAGAGAAGACAATATATTTGCACACCAAATGGGACATAAAACCCATCATAAGTCATTTTAAAACCACTTTTTAGGGTTGTGGATGTCAATTTTATTAAATTTGTAAAAAAAGTTGTGTTTGCCAACACCTTTCCGGCTGGGTTCGTGCATGGTCCATCGGAATTTGCCCAGTTTCAAACCTGGTCCATCTAGTTGTAACTGGCCGTCATGCTCACAGACCCTTTCCGGACCCACAGGTTGCCAGCCCTGGAGCCAGACCCAGTTGGGACCGGACCAATACCAATTGGCCAGAGGGCTGAACCAAACATCCTAGTCTAATAGTGAAATATTAAATCACTGATAGTGAATTGAACGTACAATGAATTATTAGATTTATTAATAAAGATTTAAACATAAATTTGAGGCTTCAACTTATACAGAGTCATGAATATCTATAGGAAATAGAACATGATAGCATTCACAATAGAAAAGAGATTTTTCTTTGTCCTAGAAAAGTTTTTTTGGGTTTTTAAAGAGTCACAATAGAACCAACTATAATATGGGATAAAAATGAAAAGTAATAGAAGAAATTATCTGGTAGAGTTAAAAAGTTCTTTGAATGGTTGGTAAGTGGAGAATTAAAAGCTAGTCTCTCTTGCATCCTAAAATTTGCTCATCATAATGTTATTCTCTTTGCCATATAGTAAAGAGAACACTAATTTTCGTTTTTTATGTGTTGGTCTATTGTAATTTTAAAATTGAATATATTTAGATTTTAAATTAATAGGGTTAGAGAGCATTTTTTATGCCTATATTCTTCTTGTTTGACATTGTTCTTGTTCTCTGATGGTCATATATAATGTTTGGGATGTATCAAATCATCTTTACTAAAGCTTTTAAGATTTATGGATTTCGTGTCCTCTTTTTATGCTCGCAGCTTTTAGCTTACATTTATTTATCTCTTTTGGAGTTGGGGCTCTTTTTGTCTGCCAAATACAATTGTAATTGGTTGTATTTTGCAACCCATTGACCTAATTTGGTTTCTTGTGGACTTCTATATAATTTCTTTCATTCTTTCTTGAGTAAAAATGAGAGAAAATTTTTTCATTTGGACATTTGGGCATCCCCAAAATGTGGGGAACATTCCTTTATGTTTACCTATATATCATCAGGATTGAGTGCATTGTCTTTGTGGATGATATTTATGAGCTAATGACTAAAAGTACAATTAACTACTAACTTATGACCCAATGTCAACCTAGATCCCTTAACCCTGGTACAACCATTTCCTTGTTAGATAAGTAATTATTAATTAAACATCAACCTACTTAAAATAGATCATTTGAAAAAATAATCATCAATAAAGTCTTGAATGGGTAACAGTCTTCTGGATCAACTTGAGTCAGAGAAGACTTACATATTGATGCACTGTGAAGGATCTAGTTTTAAAGCTAACTTATCTATTATCAACATTCTGTAATGTTCCTTTTTTTTATGTGGAAGCCTGGACCTTGGGTTTTCACTTAACAGTAATGTGGTGATAAGATCATTTTCATATACATGTTATTGGGAAACAGATAACTTTGATAATAATTCCTCATCTGGATGTCCATACACAACATTGTTTGGTTTTTATGTGATTCCTCTTCCATGGTGGTAGAAAATAATAATTGTCTCTGTGCTAAATTGTAAGAGCCCCGGTGGCACTTACAAATCTTAATTTGTTTAAAAATATTTGAAATATATGATTTTATTTTGTTGATGCAGATATTATTTGCTTCTGTAATTGGCATTTCTTTAGTGAATTTCATAAAGCATAATTACATGAGAGTTGACTGCAGAAAATTTTGAAAGAAAATGGTATCTTTCAAGTCAAATTTTATCAATGTGTTTTTTGAATCTGGTGTACATGCAGGATTTCCGAAAAGACTGGTTGTCTGTATTGATGGTTGTCACATCATCTAGATCACCAATAAATATTAGACACTTGGAGAAGGCCACGATTTCTACTGGCAAGGAAGGTTTAGTGTCAGAAGGAAATGCAGCCTATGTTTGGTCCAGGTATTATTATAGAATAATGCCTTGGTACATTTTCAATTTATGCAATGCCTCCAAAGTTTTTATTTGTTTGAAATATCAACTTTATGTTTCAGGTTATTGGCCTTCAATTCTATTTCATATGTAACTGAAATCTAGTCTAAAACATGTTTTCTGTGTTAATAATGGCAATGCATGAGAACTATGATTATCAGTAAAAGAAGAGAGCCTAACATGTTGTGGCAATTCAAGACACTGAATTTACCCATTTTGTTCAGTGCTTGAAACAGATGCAATTGCATGTGTAGGATTTTGGGTTATCATGTCACGAACCCAAGCTATGAACATATGTAAATATGAATGTAATTGAATTCAAAAGGGAAACATACACTGGTTAGGAGTTTCTTTTTCAAACTGCTACATAAAATCTGAGAGGAATGCATCTTTTCCACATGCAGGAGTGTTGATGAAATTGAAGATCAGTTGTCTAAACATGCTTGCCTGAAACAGCTATACTACTATCGCCAACATCTTACTGTTGTAAGTTCCAAATTGTTAACTTTTATACCATCTTTGCCAGCTTTATTTTCTTTGCTTTAATTTTTGTATATTGATCCTTACAATTCTTCACATTTCAATTCTCATATTTTTTCTAATCTACTTCTCTACAACCAGGTTTTTCGAAACACCATGTTTGGACCAGAGGGGCGGCCACAACACTGTTGCGCATGGCTTGGCATTGCTAGTAGTTTTCCAGATAATGCTACTGTTAGTGTGCCTGAAGAGGTAATATACAATATCTTCTGACAGAATCTATTAGTATATATAATTCTATTATCTGTTTCCACTGCAAGAAATTTGAAAGCTTGTTAAACGAATGTTTTATCAGGCAAAAATCCTTTTCATATTGATTTCAATGAACAGAGTCGTTTAATGAAAGGATAATGAAGATAATTAGAAGAATTTAGTAGTTGGAAAAACACAGCTTGATGTGGCAATCTAACTAGCAACGTAAATGAAGAAGGCAGTTAAAAATATAGTAGGAAATCTAAATTTCTTTAGTTTTCAGTGATATATCTCTATCAACCTCTGTTCAGAAATTTGCTCCCTTTTATTTTTGAAAATACATCAAAATTAAAACTTAAAATATTTAACTTTGTATCTTGTCAATAATAAGGGATTAGCCTTTGTTAGTGGGTTCTCCCTTAGGCCCGTCATACCTAGACTCAGTTTGATTGGGTTCTGATCCCAGGTTGGTTCTCTTATCAAAATAGCTTTTGTTCCTCTGATTTTCAGTGCTGTTCCTGGGTATGTCTTCGGTTTTTCTGAGACAAATCCAAGCTATATCATGGCAGGAGACAGATTGCCCTGTCTGAACATGGACTGAACTTGAGGTGAATCTGTGACTGTAAATGGAAAAAAAGGAATAAAAGGACATGTTTAAGTCATAAAAACTAAAGCCTAATGACAAAATTCATTGAATTATCAAGTTAGGAGTAGTGTTTTTGTGGTTAATTTTGTTTAATCTATGTATATTATAGTTATATATATTTATTTGGTGAGAAGTTAGAAAATTTTATATAATTATTTGTATGGCTATATGCAAGCCATATTGAACTTGGATAAAAAAATGAAATTGGTGAACTGTGATATCTGATCACTGAACCTGCACCAGGACTGGTAAAGTGGAGTTCAACACAAGTATAATTGTTAGCCCCGTTTAGTAAACAACACATTGTAGTGACTTGTACCCATTCTGAATATTGGAGGTATAAGCTGTCTAACAGAAGATTGCTTTTTTATGCTTTCAGTTTGAACTTTGTTGAATTTTCTTTTTTGAATTGATGATCTATTACTAGGGAATCATGAACAGAACAGAGCATACATCAAGGTATAATAGACCACACAGATATCACTGGCCAAAACATATCACAGGGAGTTCAGAGGTACTACAGAGAGTATATTTTGTCAAAAGGGCAAAATAGATACATCATTAAATCAGAAAATCTAGCCATTCCAGCTTTCCCTGTATTTATCTAATCCACTAAACGCTATTGAGGGATCAATATCTGAAATTTTTTCATTGGACTTGACCACTTCCAGCTCCAGGTCTTCGACATGGACAGTCTGCATTACTTTAAGGCCCATGTCTTCCAGTAACAAGTCAAATGTGCAGTCCTTGCCATGTCTTGTTTGAAAGTCCATATATTCCTTCACAAATTTGTCCTTATCCTCCCAAGCATATGGCCAATGTTTAGCCATTTTTAGCTCAGATTTATTGGATACCGCTTGTCCAATATCCAGCATCTTCCAGAATTTATCTTTGGAGACCTACATGGTTAATGTAACCTGCAAAACAATATTGTTATATATGAGCTTTTTAGCAGACTCAGTATGCAAGAACCCTGCTGGTTCTAACTCTCCTGAAATACTATTGCTGTTGTATTTTTGGAATTTCAAGGTTTTTGAACAAATTTAAAGCATAAAATAACACATGTGCCAGGCAAGAATTGCACATAAAACCACATAAAACCAAATAGAAATAAAATTGAGAGCAAGTGCAACTCTATTATGAATAACACATGTGCCAAGCAAGAATTGCACATAAAACCAAATACAATAAATCCTACTGCTAATTGCATACCCGTGGGTCCTTAGCTTATTTTAAATGAAGAAATTTGGTGTTTGCCAGACAAAACTGGGAAACTGACCAAAAATGGCCGTACAAGTCTAGGAAGTGATTTCTCTGAGCCAAAAAGTAGATTTTATAGCTTGAAAGGACTAGGCATGGGAATTGTGCATTCAAAATGCACTTTGGGTAGGCGTTCCAGCCTCCCAGGCAAAACGCCCGTTCTCTGGAGCCCCACGTTGTGATGTCCCCATCTAAACAATCAAAACATGATAATGCCGCTCTAAAATAGAATTTAATAATCAATAATAATACAATTAAAATATAAATATATATATATATAACCAAATGAATGAATAGAATGAACTAAATAAAATCTTAATAATAATAATAAACAAGATTTAGTATATAATTTCTATTTATTAAATATTAATGTTAATTTCATATTCAATAAGTAATTAATATAAATTTTACAATATTATATTCTTGAATCTTGACAAAACACAAATAAAAAGTGATCCGTTCCTTGACCTTGATTGCTGCTGCTAACATATCAAATGGTGAACTTTGTGGCAGACCAGATCTGATGCATGTCAGAATGGTCTCCCTTGCACCAATATAAAATCCTTCCAAGTGAAATACGAACCATACAATATGCACATAGACACCCTGGTTATAATGTGAAGAGGCACGATTAAAGACAATTAGGGACAATAGAGGAGTCACCACTGACCAAATCAGATCAGAATGTAAGTTACAGGCAGTAACATTACACAAGACATGAATAAGATAATATCTAACATGAATTGAGGGGCAGGATTTCTATGCAGCCGGCAATATTTAGAGCCTTAGGAATAATATCTAAACCATACCATAATTCCTATCAGATGCTATTAGTGAAGAGCAGTGATTATAAAGAACGATAAGTATCAGTAATTATAAGCCTTTGTATTACCGACTTAATCTGTCTGGTGCAGCGATCATTAATCTACAAGGCTGCGACTCGATAGCATAGATAAGATTGATTACTTTCATTGGGACAAGCGATCTTATTAATGAGACGATAATATAACCAATGATGAAGAAGCAAAGACAGCAATCATCTCCAAAAAAGATAACCAGCATCTTACATCGATAATACTCCTTCCGGAAATGTTAGAGCCTTCTAAATCAGAGCCATATCATCAGGTTCCTTGTATCATCCACTACAATTACCGTCTAATGTGAATTTGCAAACGAATATTAAAATCAATATTTAAGGGACATCACAATTGCGTGTCTAAGGAGCGATTGGTATAAGGCATGAAGTAATGCAGAATTAAGAGGGGATTAGTCAAAGCCTAAAAAGTATACGACGTATGTCACAAACCGATGGTTTGGAGAGATGCAACCCGCTGGTAGAAAGGCGAAATTAAGGAGATACATGTCTCTTTGAATGCAACGATTCCATCATATAAAATACATAAGAAAGACAGAATCCAGGGGGGATCGGAAGGAAGCACAATGGACTTTGGCATAACGGGTACATAATTCACGTCTACACCAGCGACCATGATTAAAGCAGCGAATTAATTAACATATGGTCAACTCCCCTTAAGATAAGTACAATCAAATAATTATTCGTCGGTAGCATAAGTAAGGATCGCAAGTCTAGAATTCATCAGTTTGAATGCACATCGAGTGAAAAGAGATTACATATTATATCGCTCCATGTGCCAGAGTAATGTGGTTGCTGTTGTCAATGGAAAATAAATCAATGTTCCAAATCATCTGTAACTACGAAAAAAATTATGATCAGCTTTTATCAGATAAAGGAATCTTATAACCGGTTTGTAGTAAAGAGAAGATATAAGGAATCTTATAAACGGTTTGTAATAAGGAACTTTATAGCAGATAGTGTCAAATTTATGACAAATTTATGAACAGTATAAGTCTATTGACAAACCAAACAAAACAATCAAGATAATTTCTATTTCTTCAATTGTTCCTAAAAATTTAAGTTAAATATTGCGATAAACTGTCTTTGGATTTGATAAAATGATATGTTAGAATCCTCACCCTAATGTTGGGTTTGTTATCCTAGGTCTAAATTAATGGAAACCCCATGTGGGAACATTACACACGTGCCAAGCTGATTGGTACGGCCAGCAAAGGAATCCTATACGGCTGGTTATTGAACTGAAACAATGCTGCTAATGAGGCTTCTAACCTGATTTGCCTCCTTTCTTATTCAAAATCTGCAAATAACTAACACAAATAACCTCTGATGAAGCACATGAAAACTTCTGTGTGAATCCCTCTCAATTTGCAATAATTAAGCTGATCTTTCACAACATCAGAATCAGAGATCAATGAAGAATGAATGTTCTTCAATAGCAAATCCTCTCAAACCCTTGTCTCAGACAATCCACAGATAAAATATCAAGCAATGTCAAATAATCAATAATGGAGTTTGAATTGCTTCCAATTTCCTTATGACCCCCAAATGGCACGATTTTCACTAAGTACGCCCAAATTCATTTTAAATACATTAAAATGTATATAATTAACTTTGCATAGTTTATATTCAATTTGGGCACCCAAATAATTTAAGTGATTTAATAGAAATCACTTTATAATATTAAGTGGCCTTTTAAATTAATAAAGTCACTTTATGACTTTATAATATAAGCACATAAGTTAAATAAATAACTTAACTACTAAAATATTAATATCTCCCTCAATATTCAATCTTTTGACGAACCGTCAGAAGCAGGGGTCAACACTAAATAACCCCCATGTGTCCAAGTGCCCTGACTAAAAATAGAACAATTGCCAGATTGACTTACTAAAAATAGTAAGTCCGTCAACTAAGCCCACACACCAACTGCTAAGGCCCTGGAACTGAACCCAAGACTGAACTGAAGAAGTGGAACTACCACCAAGACTCTCTATCTAGAATGTTAGCCTATGAGAGTCCAAAAATAATAAGCTAACCTATCAATCACAAAGACTGACTAGAGTGGGGACATCACAGTCCGCCCTCCCTTAATTTGCTTGTCCTCAAGCAAACTCAATGTTGGAAGTTGTAAAATACTCTCACTTTCCCAAGCATCCTCTATTGGCAGATCTCTCCACTTAACCAAAATTTTCCTGATGACTCACCTCTGAAGGTGACACTCTCTAGTCTCTATGACGGCCTCAGGTACTAAAATCAACTTCCCCTCATCATCCAAGGGTGGTAAGTCTGAAGGAGCTATATGTTGTCCCAATACCTTCTTGAGGCACGAAACATGGAACACATTACGGACCTTACTATCTGTCGGTAAATCCAACTCATAAGCCATCACCAACTCGCCTGATAATCCTGAATGGCCCATAATAACGTGGCTTTGAGTTTCTCGGAGCCCTTCTTCCTAAGAGAGGACTGTCTATAGGGTTGAAGCATCAGATACACCATATCCCCGATCTCAAAAGATCTCTCAACCCTCCTCTGATCAACATGTTGCTTCTCCTGATTCTGAGCCTTTTGAATGTTCTCAAGAAGAGCACTCATGATATCCTAGTTCTCTTGCAATAGGTCCCCAACACTTGGTACTTTGCAATCACTCAACAATAGATCTTGAAAACTAGGAGCATCATAACCATACAAAGCTTTGAATGGTGTCATCTGAATAGTCATGTGGTGAGTGGAATTATAACAATACTCACAAAGGTGCAACCACTTCACCCAAGCCTTCTGTTTTCCAGAAATGTAGTTCCGCAGGTATCCCTCCACCCATTTGTTGATAATCTCTGTCTGTTCGTCAGTTTGAGGGTGGTAGCTAGTATTCAGAGTGAGCTCTATCTCACATAGTCTGAATAACTCCTGCCAAAAGTTACCCATGAATCTATTGTCTCTATCACTGACAATACTCCGAGGTAACCCATGCAATTTGAATACCTCACGAAAGAAAAGATCGGCCACCTGTGCAACTGAATAAGTAGTCATGATCGGGAAGAAATGTGCATACTTAGTCAACTGATCAACTACCACATAAATGTTGTCTCTCCCTTGAGCTTTCGACAAGCCCGTAATAAAGTCCATAGACACGCATTCCCACTTCCTCTCAAGAATAGGAAGTGGCTGAAGTAATCCAGCAGGGAAAGTATGTTCCTGCTTGTTCTGCTGACAAACAGAACACTCCTCGACATACTGAAGAACATCCAATTTGAGATCCTTCCAAGTAAATCTCTCTCGTACCTGCCTTTAGCTCTTAAAGTAACCAGGGTGACCAGCCATGGGTGAATCATGAAGCAATCTCAATACCGTGTTCCTCATAGCTGAATCTGGGATTAAAAATATCCTTTCTTTGTAAATGATAAGATCATTCACAAGAGAGTACCTGTTGTCCTGTATTGTCCCATCAATAATGCCAGAAGCCCACGGATTCTTGGCATACTCTGCTGTAATCAAGTGTTTCCAATCCTCAGAAACAGCTGCCATGGAGCTCAAATGGGGATGGCGAGATAAGGCATCATCAATAACGTTTTGAGTCCCTTTGACATAGGAGATGTCAAAATCATAAGACTGTAGCTTGTCGACCCACTTTGTTGACGCTCATTTAGATCCTGCTGTCTAAGGAAATGCTTCAAGCTATTATGATTAGTTTTGACACAAAACCTGTTGCCAACTAAGTATTGCCTGAACTTAGCCATTGCATGCATGATTGCCAACATTTCCTTGTCATAGATACTTTAGCTCCTCTCAGGACCCCTAAGCTTCCTGCTCTCGAAAGCTATAGGATGACAATCTTGCATAATCACTGCACCAATACCCTCTCCACATGCATCACAATGAAGCTCAAAAGATTTGGTGAAATCTGGTAAAGCTAGAACTGGACATGTAGTCATCAATTGCTTGAACTTCTCAAAACATTCATGTGCTAGAGGTGTCCAAACAAATGCACCCTTCTTGGTCAAATCAGTAAGTGGCATGATATGCTGTGAGAAACCACTAACAAACCGACCGTAGAAGGCACATGAACTAACAAATCCCCTGAGTTGAGTCAAAGTCTCAGGCGTAGGCCAATCAATAATGGCACAAACCTTATCAGGATCCATGCGAACTCCCTCTCTGCTAATTATGTGACCCAAATATAAAAGTTTTGCCATACCCAATGCACACTTGGACTCTTTGGCGTAAAAAGACTTCCTGTCAAGTATGCCTAAAACAATATCCAAGTGAACCAGGTGCTCCTCCCAAGTTCTACTTGTAAACCAAAATGTCATCAAAGAAAACTAGGACAAATATCCTCAACTGAGACTGGAAGACCTTGTTCATAGTGGATTGAAAGGTGGCTGGTGCGTTGGTTAAACCAAAAGGCATAACCAAAAACTCATAGTGTCCACAATGACATCTAAATGCAGTCTTCTCAATATCCTGCTCCCTGACACTAATCTGATGATAACCTGTCCTCAAGTGAATCTTAGAGAAATAACAAGCTCCGTGAAGCTCATCTATCAACTCATCGATGCGAGGAATGAGATACCTGTTCTTTATCGTCCTTCTATTCAACATTTGATAATCAATGCACATTCTAAGTGTGCCATCTTTCTTCTTCACCAAAACTACTGATGAAGCGAAAGGAGACTTACTCGCCCTTATGTGTCCCATAGCTAGAAGTTTTTTTATGGTTTTCTCAATTTTATCTTTCAACCGCTTGGGGTGC
Source organism: Cryptomeria japonica (assembly GCF_030272615.1). Classification (NCBI taxonomy): domain Eukaryota; kingdom Viridiplantae; phylum Streptophyta; class Pinopsida; order Cupressales; family Cupressaceae; genus Cryptomeria; species Cryptomeria japonica. The sequence goes on from NC_081405.1 coordinate 390,883,858, forward strand.
CAGTAAAGTGTAATCATGATGGGCTTGGTGCCCTCTTCAAGCTCGATGATGTGGTCTATCTCTCTATCAGGAGGCCTACCAGGAGGTATGCCACTGAACACCTTTGTATGCTCAACTCTAAGCCCCTAAACATCTGCATGGTAAGGACTTTTATGCTGCTCCTTATAAGTAGGCATTAATTTACACTTTGCTGCCCACTCCACCATGTCATGTCTTATAAGTCTCTCCATTCTTTTGAGAGTGATTAATTTCAAGTTGCTAGCCTTCATAGCTTTCAAAACATGATTAGTCTCATCAATCTTGAATTTCATCTCCATATCTCTATGGTTGAGTTGTAAATTCACCTATTGCATGAAGCCATGTCATGCCAAGGACCACATCCATGTTTGTCATGTTAACCACATAAAAATCAGCTTTGAATTCATAGTTATTGAGTTTCGTGGGTAAGTCTGAAATCATTCTATCACAAGTTAGAACATTACCATCAACAACTTTCACCCTTATGCCTTCAAACTCTTGAATTTGAATCCCACGCTTCTCCACCAACCATGCATCTATGAAATAATGAGTTGCACCTGTATCAAGTAGAGAAATGACTCTTTGACCAACCTAGAGTCCACGCAACCTATAAGAACCTTCTCCCTGCATGCTAGACATATGAGCTTCCTGTAGATCAAATTCCCCTTCATTTTCAACTCCCTTCTCTGAATTTTCAGTCTCTGAATCATCTTGATCAGCTTGCTGGTCTGTGTTATCAGTCATGTTTTCTCCCTCATAAAACCACTCCATATGCCTATTTTGACCCTTAGGCTTGAGGGGACAATCATGGTTTTGATCATAAAGACCCTTACAATGAAAACACAGTTTCCTTCTACGCAAGTCATTAAGTGTTTCCCTATCCAAAGGTGCTGCAAACTTCTTCTTTTGGTCCACATTTTCTGATTTCTTTGGATCAGATTCGCTGTCATTAAATGATGAGGACGGTTTTGAGTTGTTAGGAGTTCATTACTACGAAGAGTGGTAAGTTCCATGCCTCATGCCTTCCTCATGGCTTCTTGCAAGGTAGGGGGATCAAAAGCCTTAATCCAACCCTTCATAGGCTCATAAAGACCTTCAACAAAAAGAATGACCAGCCTTCTCTCTGAGATGTTAGATACCATAACCGAAAGCTTCTAAATTCACTAATGTAAGATTCCAAGCTACCCATTTGTTTCAGCTGAGCTAAATCCCTGAAATACAACTCTGGATCCCTTTTATCAAAATGCTCAACTAATCTATTAGTGAATTCTTGGTATGTAGTAATAAGGTCATGATGTAAGGTAACCATCCCATGGTGCCACCAGTCATGGGCTACCCCATTCAAATGCAAAGCTGCAAACTTAATAGCATCTTCTTCTGACATAGGAGGTAGGGTCTAGTAGGTATCCAACTTGCTAATCCAAGCTCTGGCTGTAACTCTACCGCTGCCATCAAAAGTAGAAAGTGTGAGCTTGTTGATTGCATATTTGAGATCATTAGTTTTGTTCCAAGGTTTCCTGTCATTCCAATTCCACTTCTTGTTGTGTTCCCTCTTCTAACTCATAAACCTATCAAAGTTAAGATGTTCCTTAACTCTTGGTGGTAATCCATCCCATTCATCATGAAGTGTGGTCATATTAACTGTAAAGGCCACCTCATCTTCCTCCTCAACCACGTCCTCTTCTTCAGGTTCATTTCTAACAAATGTTGGGCGTGTAGGGCTATCGTAGGTGTGTGTGGGCATCACTCTTGCCCTTAGGTGACCAGAAACACTTCCATTTTCTTCATGGTTCTGATTATGCCCCTTTGGCACAGTGATATGCTATATGGTTGTAGTCAACTGCTGCAACACATTTGCCACTTGTCGCTGCCCTATTACAAGACCCCTCATAATATTTTTGGCTTCTCCATCCTCGTTGTTAACAGCCTCTCTGTGTGGCTCACCATCATTTCTGTCCCCCATAATTTCCAAGGGTATCTCTTCAATTTGATCCGGATCACCTTGTAAACCAAGTCTCTTGCATGTATAATACCTATGAGGCCCAAATTGTTGTTGATGCATAAGAATTTCTAACCCTCCAGGAAGGCAGGATTAGAGCTCTAATACCACTGTAAGAACTCTACTGGTTTTAACTCTCCTGAAATACTATTGCTGTTGTGTTTTTGGAATTTCAAGGTTTTTGAACAAATTTAAAGCATAAAATAACACATGTGCCAGGCAAGAATTGCACATAAAACCAAATAGAAATAATATTGAGAGCAACTGCAACTCTATTATGAATAAGATACCTGCTACAATAAATTCTACTGCTAATTGCATACCCGTGGGTCCTTAGCTTATTTTAAATGAAGAAATTTGGTGTTTGCCGACCAAAACTGGGAAACTGACCAAAATGGCCATACAAGTCTAGGAAGTGATTTTTCTGAGCCAGAAAGTAGATGAAATAGATTGAAAGGACTAGGCGTTGGGAATTGTGCATTTAGAATGCACTTTGGGTAGGTGTTCCAGCCTCCTCCCAAGCAAAACGCCCCTTCTTTGGAGCCCCACGTGCCAATCTGATTGGTACGGCCAGCAAAGGAATCCTGTAGGGCTGGTTATTGAACTCAAACAATGCTGCTAATGAGGCTTCTGACCTGAATTGCCTCCTTCCTTATTTGAAATCTGCAAATAACTAACACAAATAACCTCTGATGAAGCACATGAAAACTTCTGTGTGAAGCCCTCTCAGTTTGCAATAATTTAGCTTTATCTTTCACAGCCTTAGAATCACAGATCCATGAAGAATGAACGTTCTTCAATAGCAAACCCTCTCAAACCCTTGTCTTAGACAATCCACAGAGAAAATATCAAGCAATGTCAAATAATCAATAATGGAGTTTGAATTGCTTCCAATTCCTTATAACCCCCAAATGGCACGATTTTCACTAAGTACGCCCAAATGCATTTTAAATACATTAAAATGTATTTAATTAACTTTGCATAGTTTATATTCAATTTGGGCACCCAAATCTTTTAAGTGATTTAATAGAAATCACTTTATAATATTAAGTGGCCTTTCAAATTAATAAAGTCAATTTATGACTTTATAATATAAGCACATCAGTGAAATAAATAACTTAACTACTAAAATATTAATATCTTCCTCAATATTCAATCTTTTGACGAACCGTCAGAAGCAAGGGTCAACACTAAATAACCCCCATGTGTCCAGGTGCCCTGACTAAAAATAGCACAACTGCCAGATTGACTTACTAAAAATAGTAAGTCCGTCAACTAAGCCCACACACTAACTGCTAAGGCCCTGGAACTGAACCCAAGACTGAATTGAAGAAGTGGAACTACCACTGAGACTCTCTATCCAGAATGTTAGCCTACGAGAGTTCAAAAATAATAAGCTAACCCATCAGTCACAAAGACTGACTAGAGTGGGGACATCACACAGTAAGTCTCCTCTTCTTGCCTTCGAAACAATCCTCGTTTCTATCTTTCCACAAAAACCAAAGGATATTAGTAGATAAAGTTGACCATAACAGAGAACGTGTGTTACTAAAGTCTTGACATAGCCAAACAAAATCTCTTGCCAAGTAAAATTAGTCTTATTGTCCCAACCACACAGATTAGAAAATAAAAGATCCAAATTTATTTTGCACAAAAAAAGAGATCAAAGAAAATATGGCGGTTCAGGAGATCAGCAAAAAGAACACAGGCTATTTGACTGGAAGCTATAAGGGGAAGTTTCTGGAGGAGGAGAATTCATTTAAAACGGTCTTTTTTTGGCTCAATGACATGAGACCATGAGTGCCTAAGAATTTTAGAGCATTGACACTGGTTTAAAGAAAGATGCCAGCATTTGTTGAGATGCCTAACCACATCCACAGAATCAGCAAGGGTGTTGTAAATCTTATTAGTGTCCAACATTTGGATGATTCTACCATCATTCCACTTGAGGCCTTCAACTTTTCAGCATCAATCCCAAGTCGTTCAGGAAAACTTATATCGTTGCAGGCTTTCCTCAGGATAGTTCTGTTGAATGTAAGCAGGCTCAGGAGCTAAAGGTTCTGATAGAGAGCCATTAATGTCAATTTGGGCGACAACATCCTTGAAGAGGGTTTTGATAGTTTTGGAGAATCCTTGAGGGAAACCAAAGACTTCTAGAACCATGAGAATGAAAGACCACTATACCCTATCATAGGCCTTTTCGAAGTCAAGTAAGAACATACCCACTTTCTGATTAGAAGATCTTGCCCATTCCATGGCCTCCCAACTGGTTATAACCTTTTCTAGAATGTACCTTCCTTTAATGAAACCACTTTGAGTGTTACTGATGAATGGGGGGAGGATGTAAACAAGCCTCAAATTCAATACCTTAGTAAGGATCTTATAAGAAACATTAAGGAGGGTAATGGGCCTCCAACTCCTAATATGATTTTTGTCTCCTAAATTGGGAAGCAGTTTAATAATTCCCTTATTTATACTGTCTCCCAAAGAGCCTTTGTCGATGGCTTCATTTTAAACCTGAAGCAGTTCATCATTAATCCAATCAATGTTCTTATAAAATTCAAATGGAAGCCGTCAGGGTCAGGATACTTACTGTTTTTGAGGGTCTCAATAGCCTTGATAATTTTCTCCTTGGATATTTTCTTCTCTGTCTCAAATTGATTGTCTTAGGGATGATATTCCTGCAAAACTTCTGAGCCTGCTTACATTCAACAGAACTGTCCTCAGTAGTGAAAAGTGCCTTGTAAAAGGCAAGAAAAGCATTATTGATCTGATTAGGTTCATTTACCAACCCACTATGTGCCCATACAGCATTGATTTCTTCATTAATTTTTTTCACTTTTTAACAACATGGAGAAGAAGCTAGAGCCTTTATGATCATTTTTAGCCAATTTACTTTGGCTCTAGCTCTTAGTCCTTGGACCGTATGAATTTGCAGCTTCCTTAGCCATTAACTTTTATCATTTCTTCATTAAGAATCTGTTTGGATGAGTGATTTGGAAGCTTGGACTCCACAGAGCACAGTTCTTCTTGAAGCTTAAGTTCAACTCTCCTATTGTCAATAGCTCTTTTCTTCCCCACCACTTGAAACAAAGCTTTGAAACTGTTTATGTTGACATTCCATCTGTCAATGGCAGAATTATTTTTAAGCAGAGTCAAAGTGAAAATGATATGATTGCAGTCTTCAATATCTAGCAAATCAGTATTTAACTTAAAATTGCCCTTTCTTCTAATAGGTTGGGGTTCCTCTGGGAATGGAGCAAGATATCTACTTCAATGGTGTGATGATAAGAAAGGGAGCAGGGGTGGACCTTCACATAGTTTCTTTGGTCAATTTGATCAAAGTTGAAGATTTCATTATATAGAATCTGTCCAATATGCAATAATTTCTTCTAGGGCATTTTTGAATGTTATACCAGGTGAACCAAATACTTCTACTATCTTTTCTTAAGCCTTCAAGAGCATCCAACAGCTTAAGGCTATTTTTCATCTTGTACAAAAATGCTTCTCATTTCCTGTCCAACCCATCTCCATTCCACCAATTTTGTCCACAGTACTTTCCGCCATATTGAAGTCTCCTCCCAAAATCCAAAGGATGTTAGGGAGCCTAGGGAGCCATTTCCATAGGTTGATTCTGAATTTGTAATCATTAGGAGCATAAATTGAGCATGCTCCAAAGGGTAGACCATCTATTTCCAAAGAAACCCAAACAGCCCTGGTACAGGGAGAACAATCAGAGCCTTTTATGAATTTGGACCAATTGTGATTAAGAAGAACAACTGTTGCACACTTTTCTTTGTCATGCTTGCTGTGGAATTGAATGGCATCTTTCCCCACAATCTTCAAGCTAGTTTCTAGTATTTACCCCACAGCATTAACGTCTCGCAAAAATAACAAGTCAGCCATTTTAAACTGGTTCAAAGTTCTTCTTATGATATATTTTCTGTCAGGATATTTCATTCCTCTAACGTTCCAAACTTCCAACTAATGCATCTGAGGCTCTTCATTGGTCAAGAAGGGAATTTGACCCCTTAGAATTCCTATAGAATCAGCCAAAGCAATTGGGAATCTTCTCTTCCTTGCCTTTCTTCTTTGTTTTTGAATCAGGATCTTCCCTACTAACTTCTTTCCTTTCCCTTTTGTCCTCAGATTTAGAGAGACACTCACTAGGACTTTTGAGCAATTCATCGTCACTTGAAAAAAGTCGTAGGTCAGAAAGATATTTCCCAATCATCTCCTCGGTAGCACCCTTTTTTGGTAAATTACCTATATCCCCTTGTGACTCTAGGAAAGTTGAAAAGGATGAGTCTTTTTCAACAAGGTCTTGCACGGTTTTGTTTTTAGCTTCAAAATATTTTTTCTTAATTTTATCAAGCACTAATTCTCTATCTTTTTATTTGTCCATAGTTAATAACCCCATTGGTAGGTTGAATACCCTCAACGGACTCAATGTTGTCATTGCTTTGGTCAACTATAGGAGCCACTAGAACATTTTTGTCAAGAGAGCAATGTGGGGGAGGACTCAATAACAAGGGGAATCATGTTTGGAATAGAGGGTTTCTCATTTAAAGGCTCAAGCAAGCATAAAAGACGACAAACCACGAAGGAAACCGCAAGCATATATGAGAAAGGAAACCGCAAGCATAAAAGAAGACAAACCATGAAGAAGCTACAAGGAAGAGAAGAAGAAAAATGCCAAAGAGAGGAGACAACAAACAAAGGAGGAGTAACAAGAAAAGGGGACAACCGAAGGCCAGAGGGGGAAGACCGAAGGAGCAAGACACTAGAAGGGAAGCAAGGGAGAGAGAAGAGTCTAAAGAGGAGAAGTCGGCTTTGGCGGAGCATGCCTCTTCCACCAAGACCATATTTGTTTGGAAAGCACCCAAATCTTGTGCAAGGAAGATAACTTTTTCAAGCGCAAGTTGAAGGAAGCCATTGAAATCAACAACCATGCTTCCAATCTCAACCAAGATAAGGGATGGGGTCTTAGTCCTGCCTAGCTTCCTCTCCTCTCAAACATTCGTTCTTGCCATCTTCATCATTCCTAACTTCTTTCCTTTAGGTTCTTCTCTCTCCCTCCCTTGGTTCCCTTCTAGTGTCTTGCTCCTCCAGTTTTCCCCCTCTGGCCTTTGGTTGTCCCCTTTTTCTTGTTACTCCTTTGTTTGTTGTCTCCTCTCTTTAGCATTTTTCTTCTTCTTTTCCTTGTAGCTTTTTCGTGGTTTGTTATTTTATGCTTGCGGTTTCCTTTCTCATATATATATATATTATTATGTATTATTATATACACATATACATATATATGCTTTTTTGTTTTAGCCTTTTTATTTCTTGCCATTTCTTTTATTTTCAAATTTTTTATTTTTATTTATTTTATTTGCAGTTTCTTTTTTCATATATAAGTATATATATATATACCTATACATATACATGTATATGTTCTTTTGTTTTCGTTCTTTATTTCTTGTTCATATATATATATATATATATAATTGTTTTGTTTTTATTTCCTTCTTTGTTATTTCGATTTTGTCTTTTATCTGTTTTGGTTTTCAATTTATTTATTTACTTTGCTGTTTGTATTCTCTTCTCCTTTGTCTAGTTGTTTTGTGTCTTTTATATACACACACAAACACACATATAGTGTTTGTTATTTTATTCTCTCCTTATTTTCTTGTTTTATGCTAGTTGGTTTGGGTTATTTGTTTTTTGTATTGTTTCTCATTTTTCTTTTAATTATTTGTTTTCTTTTTGTCTTTCTTTTTGTTTTGTTCTCCTCCTTGTTCCTTTTTGGTGGTCTTGTCATCCTTCCTCGATCCTTGTGCCTCCCGCCTCCCTCTTTTTAGCTCTCGGTGGTCTAATGCTTGATCATTTCTCACTTCTTCATGCTCTCTGCTTGTCATCCTGATGATGGATCATGGAGTGTGATCCTTAACGTTGATGAAAAAACTCATACACAATCTAATCCGGAAACACTCAAGATTAATATCTCATGGATTGTGGAAACTTGATGTCTACTATTGACACCCTGCACGGAAGGGAATTATAAGCTAAGCAGTTAGAGAAGCTTAGAATCAAGCTCTCAAAGAAAGCTGCAAACCTTTCTTTTCTAAAAAGATGTAGGGACTTTGGTCTCTTTCCATCCTTCGTTAGAATCTCTCACCACCTTTGGAGCCACTCAAACAAGCATTTTTTCCGTCAGGCTAGTCTCTCTCTCCTCGGAGCCTTTATCAAAACTACGAGGTCTCAAATTATTCATCTCAATGGCAGGTTCTTTCCTCTGCACCTTGAGCTGGCGGGCACCCTGTGACCAAATTTGTGGATCATGTTGGACACGTCTTCATTTGCCAGGGTTGTGGGTCGTCAAGCTAGTTGTGTTAGTAGGCAAAAGAAAAAGCTCGACTCTCTCCTTCACCAGAGATGTTCCCGCTCTCTCCTTTGGACTGTGTTAGATGGTTCTCCACTTCCTCACTCTTCCACCTGCTCCCAGACCATTTTGGTTCCTAAAGCCAGCGTCCCTTCTTTTGCACTGGATATCTCTAGACTCAACCCTGGGTCTTCTCTTCTGCAGTACCCTTCCTCTCAACGCTGCTCTCGACCGCTTGTCCAATCGCTCTCCTTACAAGACGGTCCTCAATCTTGCAATGAATTGCTCATGTATCCTGAGCCAGGTCCTCAATCTTGCAGAGGATTGCTCTAGTGTCCTGAGCCAATTTTGGCTTCGCAGCGACAGAGCAATTCACTTGAGTCTTCCAACCAACCGCTCCTTTCCAACGTCTTTCTTCCTTCGCCTCTAGGTACGCCTTGTTGTTCCTTCTCCCCTCTTCGTTTGTGTGTTTCTTCTTCTCTTAGCATTATTGATCCTTCCCTCTCCAGCGTTGATCTTGACCAGCCTCGAGCCCCTCCCTCTACCCAACCTTGCGACGTGTCTCCTTTGTCTGTCGTTGGTTCTTCTTCCTCCCCCTTCCCTTCCGCCAGGCGTACTTTCTCTAGCTCTTTGAATGGGACTTCCATTGAATGCGTTGTTGGTTTATACCACTACATTCTTCGAACTACTCCCTCCTGCAATGGGTTGGTGGTTCTTCATCCCATCCCCCAACCGCCCTCCTCGTACTCCTCGCCCTCTACCTGTACCTGCTCCCTTCCGATTCCTCCTTGCACCCCTTGCTCTATCTCCGATTGGGAGCACAAGTTGGTGGTCAACTTATCAAATGCCATCGTTGACCCCTGGGGGCTTTCAACTTTCTCAAGAAGGGATTGGGTTTTGCGTTAGCTCCTTGGTCCATTCCGTTTGTCGACTTCCTTGTAGAAGTTGAGAGCTCCATTCAAGCCCTCCCGAAGGATATTGCAGAGGAACTTAGGCAAGATTGTGTCGTAGCCTTATGGCAAGCCAAACCTCCTAAGTGCAATATCCTGAATGCAGAACTTAGAGCTTTCAAATCGTTGATGTGTAATAATGACCTGGTCATTTCTAAGGCAGATAAAGGAAATGCCACGATTATCATGAACAAAATTGATTACATCACCAAAATGAAGGATCTTTTGTCGGATTCGAGTAGCTACAAAATCCTCAACCACAATCCTTGTTCCTTTATTTTCTAAAAGATCAAATCTTTAGTGGCTAGCTCTTCTTTTGATAGTGACACTAAGACGCGGCTTCTCCCTTCCAAGGAAGTCACCCCTCCAATCTATGGGGTTCCCAAAATTCACAAAGACGAGGTCCCTCCTAGACCCATTGTCGATACTATGGGTTCCCCCACTTACAAGCTAGCTGCCCACCTAGCCAAGATTATCTCTCCCCTTGTCGGCCATTCTAACTCCTTTGTCAAAGACTCCTACTTTGTTGATTTCATTAAGGACATTCAGCTTGAGAGCAATGACCGGTTAGTCAACTTTGATGTGGTCTCTTTATCCACCAAGGTTCCCATTCTTGATGCCATTGAGATCATCAAAAGCAAGTCTAATAATGAAATTGCCGCTTTGGTTGAATTTTGCCTTAGATCAACCTTTTTCTCCTTCCAAGGTACCATCTATGAGCAGGTGGATGGTGTAGCCGTGGGCTCTCCTCTTTCTCCTGTCATTGCTAATCTTTTCATGGAACGATTTGAGGAAGTGGCCTTGTTCTCTTTTCCACTTAAACCTAGATGGTGGAAAAGGTATGTGGATGACACCAATGTTTGTTGGCCTCATGGGCTCCATAACTTGGAAGAGTTTCATGCCCACCTTAATAGCTTAGTTCCTAGCATCTTTTTCACCAAGGAACTTGAGCATGATAACCAAAATCTCCTTCTTAGATGTGCTCCTCGTCAAAAAGCAGGATGGCTCCTTGGCTCGTCATGTTTTTTGTAAGGCCACCCACACTGATCTCTACCTCCATTCTTCCTCCCATCACCATCCGGCGCAAAAAGCGAGCATTCTTAACACCTTGTCATTAGAACCTTTCGTATTTGTGATGAGGATAATTTAGAGCTTGAGTTGGCCCATCTTCGTCGTGTGTTCCTATTGATTAGGTTTAATGGCAAACAAATATCCAGAGCCATTGCTCAAGCTAGATCTTGCATCTCTCCCAAGCCCTCTTCTACCATGTCTTCTTCCTCCCCCTTTACCTCTCTCCCGTATATTGAGGGCATTTCTCACAAAATCTCTAAGATCCTCTTAAAAAGAGGTTTTCGTTGTGCCTTCAAGCCTGTTTCCACCTTGAGGGACCGGATGCCTACCTTGAAAGACCCTAGAGACATTCTCTTAGACTCTGGAGTCTACAAGATAGTGTGTTTGTGTGGCACCCCTTACATTGGTGAAACGGGCCACTCTTTCGCCACCAGAATCAAAGAGCACAGTGTCAACATTAGGCTGGAGCGTATTTCCAAGTTGGCTTTGGCGGAGCATGCCTCTTCCACCAAGCACCATATTTGTTTGGAAAGCACCCAAATCTTGTGCAAGGAAGATAGCTTTTTCAAGCACAAGCTCAAGGAAGCCATTGAAATCAACAACCATGCTTCCAACCTCAACCGAGATGAGGGATGGGGTCTTAGTCCTGCCTGGCTTCCTCTCCTCTTAAACCTTCGTTCTTTCCATCTTCATCATTCTTGACTTCTCTCCTTTAGGTTCTTCTCTCTCCCTTCCTTGGTTCCCTTCTAGTGTCTTGCTCCTCCGGTCTTCCCCCTCCGGGCTTCGGTTGTCCCCTTTTTCTTGTTACTCCTTTGTTTGTTGTTGTCTCCTCTCTCTTTGGCATTTTTCTTCTTCTCTTCCTTGTAGCTTCTTCGTGGTTCGTCTTCTTTTATGCTTGCGGTTTCCTTTCTCATATATATATATATATATATATGCTTTTTTGTTTTGGCCTTTTTATTTTTTGTTTTTTGGTTCTTTATTTCTTGCTGTTTCTTTTATTTTCAATTTTTTTAATTTTTATTTATATTTTTGCGGTTTACTTTTTCACACACACACACACACACATATATATATATAGTTGTTTTGTTTTTATTTCCTTCTTTTGTTATTTCTATTTTGTCTTTTATCTGTTTTGGTTTTCAATTTATTTATTTACTTTGCTGTTTGTATTCTCTTCTCCTTTGTCAAGTTGTTTTGTGTCTTTTATATATATATATATATATATAGAGAGAGAGAGAGAGAGAGAGAGAGAGAGAGAGAGAGAGAGAGAGAGACACACACACACACATAGAGTGTTTGTTATTTTATTCTCTCTTTATTTTCTTATTTTCTTGTTTTATGTTTGGTTTGGGTTATTTGTTTTTTGTATTGTCTCATTTATTTTTATTTATTATTTGTTTTCTTTTTTTCTTTCTTTTTGTTCTGTTCTCCTCCTTGCTCCTTTTTGGTGGTCTTGTCAGCCCTCCTCGATCCTTGTGCCTCCTCCCTCCCTCTTTTTAGCTCTTGGTCTGCTGCTTGATCATTTCTCACTTCTGCATGCTCTCTATTTGTCATCCTGATGATGGATCACGTAGTGCGATCCGAAACGTTGATGAAAAAACTCATACACAATCTAATCCGGAAGCATGCAAGATTAATATCTCATGGATTGTGGAAACTTGATGTCTACTAATATTAAAATTAATATACAAAAGAATTAAAATAAAAATTAAATTAAAATATAATTAAATATTATTAAAATTTGATTAAATTAATGAATGGTCAAAAGGCAAGAAATGATGAGTTGTGACTTCCCCAAATATGAGGTATAAAAGGGAGAAGAGAACTCATTTGAAGGGGGGAGAATTTGGGAATGAGAAGTGCACATCTGATTTAAATAAGTTCAGATCTGATTGTGAAAGGTTGTGTCCCTTTCAAGGGGCAGAAATAATGAAGAGTTGCACTCTTTCAAAAGGTGCTGATGGTGAATGGGCGTGTCTCTTGCCAAAGGGCATACATGATGAAGAGGTGTGACCTCTCCCTCACATTAAGTGATATAATGGAAAGGAATCAAAAGCCTCTAGGATATCACCATCGATCAGATCAGATCAGAACTGTTACTAAGTTACAGACAATACTTAATATGTATGTTTAATATATGAAGCCTGATAATGTTCTTATGCAGAATTTAATAATTATATTAATATAGACCACAGAGAAGAGTCTGTAAATCGGGTAAAAAAGGAATCAGAAACACCATCTTCAGCAGATTGAAGGCATCAGAGGAGAATATAATAAAAAAGACAGAAAAAGACGAACTGGCTGGAGATTAATACGGCACTCAACAAGAAAGGAAGGCATCAAAGGTATATTCAGAGACTGGTATGTTATAATCTGTTCTCAATATTCTATGGCTCTGAAATATATCAATCCCCCCATTCAAAATAATGTAATAATATAATTGTTCACAACCATATTCTGTTAAAGGGAAGAATAAATATAAACAGTAGGACTACAGAGATACAAGCAGACTGTTTTAGTTTCAACATTCTAACAGTATCCCTAAATTACCAGCCTTAGTCATCGAGAGAACTGCAATTAGAATAACTGACAATAGATATTGACTTTCATGCATTAGTTTACTTTCACGTATTATGCTTACCGTTTCATATGGATAGAAACTGGTAATCATTTCTGATGCAACGTTAGTTCCTAGTTATTACTTGCCCAAACTCTTCATGAAGGAGAGGATGAGGGATGTAGGAAGAGGATTAAGGCTGTCAACTAAGTAGGCCACCTTGCTGGATGCCTAAGTGCTTCCATCAAGGCCAAGAGGGTCAATTTTCCGCTCTTGGGCTTAGTCTGGTTAAGTTGGAAATTCCTGTGCATTTTCCTTATACTGATCCTACCATAAAAGGCTAGCAGCAACTCAGAAGATAAGACACAGATAGGTCAGTAACTTCAGCAGCCTGCTGAGTAGGCCGCCTTGGATGGGGCCTAAGATCTGCCACCAAGGCTAAAAGGGTCAATGTTCCGCTTTTGGGCTTAGTAAGGTTGACTGAATTACTTCTATCCTTGTCCTATCCCAAACCCTAGAATAAGTTTCATATTAATGTAGTTACATGTCCTAATCAAAAGCAATAACAGCTTGATTTATATATGGATATATACATCTATATGGTTTGTGTTTGATATGTGATGATTTCAGGACTTAGAGGCAAGAAATTGGAAGGACAATTTTCACAAGTAATTCCCTTAACCCTCATCTTCTGAATTTGTATAGTAGGGTTTAATTTGAGGCACTTAGAATATGGGACATTACAATTATAGATTGAATGAACAATAATTAATTAAATGTTATGGCAATATTTTAGATCAGAATTCACTGTGCTAGGTTTAAACTAAGTTGTCTCCTAAATTAAATGAATAGTTTGGATATTAAAAGTCTATTGAGTTAGGCTATTATTGTTAATCAGGTTAACTACTAGTAGGGAACATTACAAGTACTCACTACTGACAAACAATCCGCAAATCTCCATGCAATCACTGATCTTGAGAAATTTCTGTAAATGGCTTGCTACCATTTTACAAAAAATACAAAACACAATGATTACCAAGATATTCGATATTAATAAGGAGTGAAAGTCTCCTTCAATAAGAGTTGCAAAAGATCTATCTATAAAGGATAAGATCAACAATTAATAAAGAAAATGATAAGAACTTAACTAAAAGAATAAAGAATTTTTCTAAAGTCTATCCCAACAACTTATTTGACCATTATAAACTAAATATAAAAATATTACTTTAATAGTAGGAGGCTGGAGCAACCATTATCATCTTCTATATGTAGTTGAGTAACGTGTCATTGAGAAACCATCTCAAAGAGTATCAAAGGGTTTTGTTTATATAATTTTTAACAGTTTCATTATTGGAAGTTGTACATATAAAGAGTTAAATAATTTGTTTTTGGTTCATATAATAATTTGCACCCAATATCTATCATCACTCATGAGCATAAATTCTTCTCCAATTCCTATATGATATTTTCTATTGGTGCCAATCTCAAATCTGTACCATTTTTTAAATTCTTCTGAGTAATGATTTTTTATATTGATTTAAGCATTGTTTCCTTCTTTTGCATCAGCAACCCACATAATTTCACATTTTGAAGGATATCATCGTAAAAGAGTATTTAGTGTATAATATTCTTCTCATTTGCTAAGAATTATGTTTGTATTGGCAATCCACATTTGTATAGTTTTCTGATTTTACTTAACCTAGTTGATATTATTTCTAGTTAGGTATATTTAAGGTAGGTTTCAGATTATATTATTTTGAAGCTTTCTTGATACTATCTATTTTCTAAATATTTCATGCTATATTGGCTAATTGCAGGTTATAAAAATAGGCCGAGATGCAGTTTCATATGTGGAGTCTCTTATAGAATCAATTATGGGTGGGTTGGAAGGACTCATCAACATTCTAGATTCTGAAGGTGGTTTTGGTTCGTTAGAGTACAAGGTTTGTTTTGAATGTTTCATCTACAAAAATGCAGACATTGTATTGCTTACAAAAATGTTAGGTAACATCCCAAGAGTTTTGAATTGCGGTTTCATATGTTTTGTGTGTGCATTTTGGTAGCTTCTGCCAGAGCAAGCAGCAATACGCATGAATCATGCCGCCAAAGTTGCTATGCCATCAGCAAAGTCAATCAAAAGTAGTTTGGATTTACCATTTCCAGGGAATGAGAGTGAGCCTGCAAGTAGAGATACTATTAAAATGTATGTTCTAATATGTGTGCTTATTTACACTTTGTGGTATGTACTCATTTTTGGTGAGTGCTAAAGTGCTCATTTTTGGGAAGTACTAAAGTTAAGTGATAAATGAAATGCCAGGTTAGAAGCTGCAGTGCAAAGGTTGACAAGTCTTTGCTCAGCTTTGAACGAAATGGAACCGATATGTGTGCTGAACCATGTCTTTGTTCTAAGGGAGGTAAAATATCATACCTGGATGACAGTAGAATTGTATGGCTGTTTAATTTCACATATGTTGTCTTATTCATTTTGTTTTAACTTTTCATTTCACACATCATACACCATTTTATTCCTTTGTACTCAAAACTAAAATGTCCTTGGGTTTCAAAAAGCCTAATAATTGCATAATGACATACAATAGGTTTTCGATTAGATTTGATAAGTATTAGAAAACAATAAGGCCTTTGGGATCAGACTTTTTTATATTACAATAAGAAAGAACCAACAAAGTCCTATTCTGGTAGGGCAGAGAATGATGGTTCCGATGATGGCTTTTCTTGGACAATAGAGTGTTATAATTTATAAATGTCAGCCAAAGATGGTTATGAATTGCTTGGTGTATTTGTGTTTGTTGGGCCCTTAAAACAATCTCATTGTACATAAATAATCTCAATAAAAATATTACAAATTGGAATAACCCACTTTGGAATTCTACACTAACCAACCATGGCCAAACAATTTACCATCCAATTAGATGTTGCAACAGGGACATGACCACAACAACAAACGTATCAGTTTAGTAAACTATAACCAACAATGTCAATCTCCTCAAAATCTATGGCCACAATAATGGCGTAGTCTTTTTTGGAATCCAAAAATGAGGACAACCCCTTTGAATTTTTAGTTAAATTCATACCTTTATGTCTCTATTGCACGCATTTCAATGTAAAATTTTGCTTTAATTTGTGTTTGATCATTTGTGCAAGTTTTGGCCTTTCTTGTCCTAGTTTTAGTAGTTCTTTTGTGGTTTTTGTCCCTCTTAATGCAATTTCAGGTTTCTAGTGTCTTGTTGCAAGTAAGGGGGGGCTTTTTGTTTCCATTACAAGTAAATGAATTATACTTGCAATCGGGTCTCTAGGATCAGACTACAAGTAAATTTATTTACCTTTGTTTTTACCAACTTGTAATTAAGCTTTCTTTTTCTCTACTTGTAATCGGGGTTCTAACCGTCGATTACAAGTTTTCCTTGTGTTGTGTAAGTGGTCTTTAGTTGTAATCGTCTTTTTGTAACCCAACTGCAAGTGCCTCTTGCGTTTTTGTATTTCATTGTTTGTCGAGGCCCCAATCCACTTCTCCTCCCTCCACGATTTGAGGAAATATCATTAATATTCTAAGTAATGGTATTGTGAAAGGAGTGTTCTTCTTTTCTCATATTTATTTGGGACTTTGAATGCATCATTCATACTTCGCTTTCTCCTTTGGGGTCGCGTGAGAGTAGAGGATTTTTGTGCTTTGAATCCAGGTAATCTTCTTGCTTTGCTTTGCTCTCTTTTGTTTTTCATTGTATGGGCGCCTTTTATGATCCTCTTTTATTTT
This sequence comes from Cryptomeria japonica, assembly GCF_030272615.1. NCBI lineage: Eukaryota > Viridiplantae > Streptophyta > Pinopsida > Cupressales > Cupressaceae > Cryptomeria > Cryptomeria japonica. The sequence continues at coordinate 390,900,589 of NC_081405.1, forward strand.
TGCTCTTTTTGTATTCCTTGTTTCAGCTGAGTGTTATAATATTTATGAAGCATTCACAGTGGTTTTTCCATTTGAGTCATGTATGTTTGAAATCGCTCTTCCCATCCTCTATGTTTTGAGTGCGTTTTGATTGTAATAAGCTCAAGATGGTTCGCTTGTAATCGGGTTATAAAGACCCGATTACAAGCTTACTTCCCTAAGCAATTTTGACTTGTAATCGGGTCCTTGTAACCCGATTGGATGGTTGATGATGGGCAGATCCTTGACCCAAAGTATACAAAACAAAGAGTTGCAGAAGCCCCTCTTCCTTCTCCTCAATGGTCAAAGAAAGAATGTGATTCTATTTTCGACAGATTTCAGCCCATTCTTGCTAACACCAATGCTTGACTGAAGAATAATAATGTCGAGACTATCAAGATTAAAGTTGGAGCAGAAAATGATTCAGCTGGACCAGTTGGACGAAGATCCGAGGTCAGGATCAAGTCCAAAGAAGGTGCTTCCTCTTCTGGCACTAGAATCAACTTAAGGGTCAGCAGAGCTTTGATTATTCCTCCACCCAAAAGTCTCATTGAAAGGGAAGGAGGAACCATAGGTGCAAATACATGTTATTGATGCTGACAATAATACTCATGAGGAGAATACAACAGGATCACCCCCTTATATAGGCTCAGATTCTCCTCGTACAGTTGTTCCCCAATTACCATTAACTGTACCCATGTCCCCAATTGATACGGATGTGGATTCTTTCTCCACCATTTATGTGGATCCTGTGGAACCAAGCACGTCTGTTTACGCTAGCATAGAAGTACCTATTGAGACCTCTCATGGTGGCTTGGAGAATGTCTTCAATGTAAATCCCTCATATGCCATCTTGTCTAGTGTATCTTTTCCTGAGGTTGATACTTCTGCCATGAAAATAAGTTCATGACAAAAGCTAGTCATGATTTGCCGCCTAAACAAACGCTTGACGTTGTTCAAACAGAGACTTCTCGAAGAGTAACGACTGTGGTACAGGCATAGCTTGTTCCCTCACAAACCACAGTTGTAGTCTCAGATGTGAACTCATTAGAACTACCCCCTTGGTTGAGTTCAATTGCGCCCAAAAGGAAGAAGCAGGAGATCTTTCTTGACATATTTGATTTCCAACAGCTCAGGAGACCTAAGCCAAGGGCTACTAAGAAGGCAAAGACAGTCTCACGGGTGGTGGTAGATAGCAATAAAATGAAATATGCAGCAGTGGCAAAGCCTTTAGTTGAGAAACCACCAGAAGAAATGCAGCTATAAGATTACAGGCTTGCCAGGATAAAACTTGGAAAGCAGGCACATACAGGTATCAAACATGATGCCACGGATTCGGTAGCTTCACTGGTATAAAGCTATGATGAGCTACTGGCGAAAAAGAATGAGCTCAAGGAGAAAAGTTTACAACTCATTACAATGATCCAAAAGATCACTAATTCTTCAGAACAGGTTGATTCTTTGACCTCCTCCACATCTGAAGAATCTGTTAAGCAATTGGAGAAAGTTGCTCAAAAGGCCAAGGCAGTTGATTCTTGGGTAGATTAATTGATTGATCAAAGCACTCAGGTGTTAAAGAAAGCATTGCATGTGTTGAGCAATGTAAGAACAGCAAAAATAAAGTTGAATGAGACTTTGGAGACCTTTAACCAAAGTCTAGAATCAATGGAGAAGGATTTGAGGATCTGGCATGAGATGGATCAGATCAAGTTGGAAATCCTATGCAACAATATGGTGATACCAGGCAGACAAAGGTATATAGAATTTGATGAACTTTTGACCAACAAGTCATTGGTTATCAAAGATGTACAGTCTACTCCTGAAATGAGTGACGAGGTGGAGCAAGATGTCCTCTCTAATTTTGACAAGATATCTTGCAAGATCTTAAGTCATGATGGAGAGTTGCTCACAGAAGATTTGGTACTTACGGAATTAATGTCAAAGCTTCGTCAAGAACTGGAATCAAAATAGTTTACTGTGGCCTCAATCCACAAGTTTGTGAATTACCAAGTGTTCTTTCATAAAATGCAAATTGTTCTTGAGGAGCACAAGGAGGCAACAGTAAGGTATTATGATGTTATCATTAAGATTGTTGTTGTTGCTAGAAATACGACAAGTCCTGATTCCAATGAGTTGCAGAAATCCGTCGACAAATTCCAATCCTTCATGGCCAAAAATAGGAAAGAATAAGAAGTGTCTCATGACACTTGCATTTTTGTTTTCAACAAATTACATGTAGTGTCAGGATTCATGATTGCAAGTGGATTTCCACTTGTAACCCTGTAAATTGCAATTGCATGTAAACAAATTACAAATTGGTTAGTAATAGAACTATAATTTGAATAAGTCATAGTTAGTCAGTTAGTTGTGGAAAAAGTCTTAGTTAGTTGACTTGTCCCACATTTTTCTCTTAGCCCCTCTCCTATATATACACGAGGGTGCCCTTTGTAATTGTAATCTTTTTAGCAAGCAAGAAAACTCTACAGAAATTTGCAATCGTAGAGACTTTGAGCTTTATACTTGTAAACTATTTATCCTCAAGTAATATCAAAAGAGTTTGGAATTTCAGACTTTGTGTTGAAGCCTTACTTATGTGCCCATTGTGCTCGTGTCATAGTGGAGTACTATTTTGTATTTGCTTGAGGTTAAAGTGCAAATTGTTGAGAAGAACTTCACTCTGATTATTTGCAGACTTTGTGTTACAAATATTGAAGATTGAATCAATATAGTTTAGTGTTGAAAGTTGAGAAGAGTTGCAAGACTTTATGCTTGTGGTTGTTCCTATTTAAAGTGATTCAAAGGTGCATCATACTTGCAGACTTTGTGCTGCTATATGTTGTATATTGTTCTTGTTTTATTATTCTGGAAAAGGTAGATAGGATTGTGGGAACTCAAGAATTTGTGCTTAGTTGTTGTTTTCTCATCCTGGAGGAGGTGACAAAAGTCTTTGTGCTTTCAGGCTAGCTTGCCGGTTCGGGTTCGGGCACCAGTTCGGGTTTGAAGAACCGGTATGCCGATACGACAAAATTTTGAAAAGGGGTTTGGGTTCGTTTGGGTTTGTTAGTACAAAAACATGTAAATTTTATATATATATATATATTTTAATATTTGTGCAGCCTATAAGCATGAATTAAGATTAGCATGTCACATAGCATCATATAAACAACAAAACAAACATAAACTTGTAATCATAGCATCATGATCATACCATAATAGCATCATATACATCAAGTTTAATATCAAAATGACAAAATATTCAAGTATCATTGTTTCAACTTTCAACAATATAAAGTTTAACCATCAAATGGATCAGCTAATTCATCCTCCTCCTCATCGTTGACATTGGCATTAGATGAGCCAACGCCACTTGCACTTGCACTATAAGTTTGCTCGCCCTCCAAGTCATCAAGTGTCAATGCAAGAAGCTGAGAAGTGGGAGCATCCAAATCAGTATGCTCTGGTTCTATATCCCACATCTTTGTTTCTCCTTGTGTGTAGTCACGTTGTTTGTGTGAAAGAAGACGTAGGTTGGAATGCACATATACTAAATTCTCCGCTCTTTTTTATAGCAACCTATTGCGCTTTACTAAGTGAATGAAATAGTATGTGCCCCAATCTCTTTTTGAAGCAAATGAACTAGCAACCTATGAAGACAAAGTAAACAATTAAAGTTATACATTAATAAAATTAAAATTAAAAATTACTAGCAACCTATGAAGACAAAGTAAACTATAAATAAACTTGTGATAAATTTTAATTAATTAAACTTGTGATAAAACATTTACAGCGAGGGGTTGTAGGTGTTGGAAGTACCACCAGCTATGAGCATCCTTCTTGGATCTATGACGAAGTGCCTCAACACTTAGACCATTTCCATTTGCGAATTCTATGAACTCATTTGTAACAATATCTTGCAAATCATCATCAGGATATAGTCTAAGAAATGCTGCCTTGTACCCATCAAATGCTTCTAGATCTCTCCATGGTGGAATCCTTCTTGGTTTATCAAGAAACTGATTGCTATAATACTTTGGTGTCAAGGCATAGGCAAGAAGATGCAAAGGAGTGGTCATCTTATTCCACCTTTCTACAATAATTGCTTCCACTTCTTTGAAGAATTTCTCCTTGGGGTCATTCTTTTTTGCATTTATAGTGAACTTTATTTTTTCAATCATTGAGTCAATGCCATCATAAATCTCACCAATGCAAGGCCTATTGGTGGCAATATTGTCCACGTATAAAACTAGTTAATTAAGTTGTAATTGTCTTTGTTAGTTCGGTAACCGAGGGATGGTAGTTATGGGTGCGACGGTTGGCCCTCGCACCCCCTCCAACCGTCGCACCCCCTCGGTACCTTTATATACCTTAGAAGGTAACTTGTAAGACACGATTATGAATGGAATAACATCTCTTATATTTTATCTGATATCTATGGCATTATTATTCTGCATTACGTGTTTTATCTGTATGTTTTAAGCTTGTCACCTGAGAGGGCAAACATTTGGCACCGAATTTTGAGGTGGTTTTGCGTGCCATGATTGGCAGTTATGATAGACACAACCACCAGTCTGTATTTGACTATCAGCACCAGCGGATAACCATTTCTTTCACGATAAGTGAGTTCAGTAGGGTGTTTGGCATACCGGGGTTGAAAGGGAAAAAAATACACTTATAGAAAATCACTCCAAAAAACCATGCCACATTGCTCCAGTTGATGTTGTGCGATAACCTCACCCAGGGAGAAAAAGATAGTCTCAAAAGTGCAGGCAAGAGTAGGGGGGTAAAGAAAACATTTTTGGTCAAGGGAGTATGGCACTACCTGTTGCTCGTGGTGAAGAGTCGCCTCACAGGTGCCATCCACACGTCTGACATAGCTATCGCACAGATAGTGTTGATGAATGGGATGCACAACGGGGTGGTGTATGATTGGGCATCACTGTTGGCGGATAGGATGCACGAGTCCATGACACTACATTACAAGAAATTTTGCATGCCGCATCATGCCATTGGGTTATTCCTCGATGTAGTCCACACACAGATCACCCCAGGCTCACAGCCATTGGAGCCACAAGGTCTTGTTGAACCGGACCAGCCGCCCATATTCTATTGGTCGCACTTGAACGTCTTGGCACATGGCGTGGAGGCACGACTCGGCACAAAAAGGAAGAAGCCCACCATGTCAGAAATAGAGTCCGACACAGAAGAGTCCGACGCAGAGGAAGATGCTAATAGCGGCAGGGAGGAATTTGCAGATACCTCCCAGGTGAGCGGAGGGAGCTTTCGGTTGGCCGGAAGAGGGAGTGACCAATTGCCTGAAGAAGAGGTAGTGGAATCGGCAAGTGTAGAAGGGTCCGTTTTAGCATCGCAACAGGTCCACTTTACACCAGCCCGCCTACTGCAGACTTGTCAGTTGGCGGTGCCGCGGTCATTCGGGACGGTCAGCATAGTCACCACGGTGCTAGTACCTAGCTTTGGGCAGCCTCGTGTGACGATAGCTATGACACCACCCATAGTAGGGATAGACTCTGGAGTGGCGACCATTCAGGATGGGCCGGGTATCTCGGTGAGTGCAAGGGCTCCCACGGAGCAGGTTGTGCATGAAGTGCCGGATGTGCCAGGTTATAATCAGGAAGCAATGATGGAAGCAAGCACTCTCCATGATGACCTCAGTGCCTGGTTGAGTCGTTACCAGCTTGCACCCGTGGCATCGGTGGGGGAGGCCGCTCTATCTCTAGGTAGGGCCATGCATTCCTTGGATATCATTGATCTCGAGGGGAGTTCTCCGAGTAGTAGGGCGCTTCAGAGGGCTGCGTCACCCCCTGCAGATGTAGTAACCAGTCCTTAGAGAGAGGAGGGGGTGCCTGTGGGAGTACAGCAAGGTACAGGAGAGTTGGAGCAGTTAATTGCCGAGATGACTCTGGGAGCACAGCGGCTTGTGTCATTTGCCACACTCCAGGCGGATGTCGCCATGGTTGAGTAGATAGAGAGGTTGTTGACCTTTGTCTGCACCGGATGCAGAGAGGAGTTTGAGAGGTGTTTTGAGTGTGCCGGGTGGCTTGAGACAGAGAACCTGGCGATGCTGGAGGCTTGGCGCCTCACTAAGGGGGTTGGCGAGACCTGGATGCAGTCGTTGTTGAGAGAGGTGGAGTAGGCCTTCCACGAAGGTTATCTTGAGCTTCGGAGGACACAACAGACGACATCCACAGTTGAGGCCTTGCGCGTAGCAGCAATGACAGCTCGGGGGGAGTTGACTGCTAGGTTTCGCGAGCTGGAGGCTACCGTGGCACAGAGTCAGACAGCAATGGACACTTTAGTAGCAAAGAAGTCTGTCTTGCTGATACAACTGGAAGAGGAAAGGGCATCTAGAGCGCAGTTGGAGACTTGATTGGTCAGTGCATTGGAGAGCATGGACAAGAAGGATAAGGAGGTGTTGGAGGCAGCCTCTATGGTAAAGACTGCCATGGAGCGGCAGATGGTGGCGAAACGGGACCTGAAGTGGAGGACGGAGCAAGTGTACGAACTCCATGGGCAATTGGCATCCACCGCTACACCACCACCGGCGCCTTCTTCCTCAGGGGCGCCCCCTGCACCCCCTTAGCTTTTGATTTTGGGTTTTGTAGTCACCATGTATTCTCCATTTTGTTGTAAGTCGCTTGGAGACGACTTTTCTTTTTTGGGGGATGATGTTGGCGACAATATTGTCCACGAATAAAACTAGTTAATTAAGTTGTAATTGTCTTTGTTAGTTCGGTAATCGAGGGATGGTAGTTACGGGTGTGACGGTTGGGCCTCGCACCCCCTCGGTACCTTTATATACCTTAGAAGGTAACTTGTAAGACACGATTATGAATGGAATAACATCTCTTATATTTTATCTGATATCTATGGTATTATTATTCTGCATTACGTGTTTTATCTATATGTTGTAAGCTAGTCACCCGAGAGGGCAAACAAGGCCTATCCATGTCGGTATAGCGAATCATACTTATAATGGGCTCAGTGATACTTAGGAGATATGTAACAAGATCCCACCATTTCTCATTCAATATTCTCTCCCTATTTTTTTCTGCCCTCTCACTGCTACTGCGCTTCCATACAGTCCAATTGTTGTTGATCACCATATTGCATAGGGCCACTCTAACTTTCACAAGTCATCTTAAGACGATTGTGTTTGATGCAAAACGGGTCTCAGCAACCTATAACACAAATTAATGCCAAAATGATTAAAAAATAAAGCCAAACTTTAAAGAAGAATACACAATGATATTATGAACATTGAAATTAAAAAAATCAGAAAATGTAAAATTAAATTACTATTTCACTTACCTTCAATAGCTCCAAATTCGAAAAGGATCTAAAAATCACTTGAGACATGTGGTGGTTTGTGATGAACATTTGGATGTCCTTGGCCTCTGCATACACATCTCTGATCCATTTTATTTTAGTCCCAATCCTTTGTAGCATAAGATTGAGTGAATGGACCGCACAAGGTGTCTAAAAGATGTGATCATGGCGTTCCTCAACCAACAAATCAGCAGCTCTACAATTTCTTGCATTGTCCGTTATGACTTGGACAACATTGCGGGGTCCCACTGACTCAATGGCGGAGATGAGAATTTCTGCAATAAATTGGCCATCTTTTACTTGACCCTCACAATCCATAGCTTTCAAAAACATTGCCCCTTTAGGGGACACCGCTATGACATTGATCAATGGACGATTTTTAGCATCTTTCCACCCATCTGAAACAATTGTTACACTTGTCTCGGCCCATGAATCCCTTATGGGTTTCAATGCATCTTCAACCCTCTTCACCTCTGTTTACCCTCTCGGGTGAATAACTTAAAGCATAAAGTACGTAATGCAGAATAAGAACGCCATCGATATCAGACAAGTATAAGATATGTTATTCCATCCATAATTCGTGTGTTGCAAGTTACATTCGGAAGTATTTAAAGGTACCGAGGGGGTGCGAGCTCCAACCGTCGCACCGCAACTACCACCCCACTGTTGCCAACTAACCAAGACAATTACAACTTAATTAACTAGTTTTATTTCCGTGTACAATATTGCCGCCAACATCATCCCCCCCAAAAGAAAAGAAGTCGTCTCCGGACGACTTAATATAACATAGATATGACATTAAACAGAACTACTGATGCTAGTCGAGCCCGGAACTTATACACCTGCTGCGTCCTCGCTCGAAAACCCTTTTTTGCTACCATCCGATGCTCAAATGCGGATTTCACCATTAGTGCTTCCTTTGACATCACAATCCTCCTATGCCTAAACCAAACTTGTCTGCAAAACATGCTTTTCAGTCGCCGCCTCCACCAACTGCTACTCAAATGAGACTGTCTCCCTAGCCAAATTGTCCTCGATAGCAACCCGCGCTGCCCTCGCGACATCCAACTCTTGGGTACGCTGAGCTATGTCTCACGCTAGTACTGCCTCCAACCTGGTGGCCAATTCCTCTCGAGCCCTCTCTGCATCCACCAAGGCAACCTCACATCCAGCCGAGACATACTCCAAGTTCCTCAAGCATACCATTCCTACCTGGAGGTGGCCACAACCCTTTGGCACAAAGGCTAGGAGACACCTCAAATCCTCCATCACACTCCCCAAAGGCTAAAAAATGAACTGAATAACTCCCCGGTGTCATACAACTGCGCGGACCTGCAATGCCTTCCCTCAAACTTTGTTTGTTCCCAACCTCCAAATCCGTCTCCCTCTACGGCTTATGGCTTCCCTGCCAATGCTTAGCTGCAAGCTTCTTTCTCACAGTACGGACAACCACAACACTTACTGTGACATCTCTAATGCCCTTCGCCCAACTCCAACAAGTGTACTGTAGCTCAAAAATAAACTGGGGTTTGGGGGCAGTGCCCCCAGCGGGGTTGAGGGGCAGCACCCCTCGCGGGGTCCCTTCTTCTACACTCCAATATTTTCAATGTCCAGGCTCCAGATGTCATCGAATAATTTTTCAATATGGTCGTCGTCATCGTTTTTTTTTTTTTTGGTCCACTGTAATGTCCCCGATGGCACCCCAGCCATATAACCTCCCCGTACGGTCAACAACAGCACTGACACCTCCAATTGTGCAGCCACCTTCCCGTGCCTGCCCTGTGCTTGCGTGGGCGCTGCGTTGTTGGGCGAAGTGCGTTTGGGGCTGTTGCGTGTTTTATTTCTCTATTGGCGGTGATGTCCACCGCATGGTCGTGTCCACTGCCGGTGGTCCACCATCGGTGTTACCACCGCACGATGGTCCCACTGTCGGTGGTCCACCGCATTGTGGTTCCACCGTCGGTGTTACCATCGTCGGTGTTACCACCGCACGGTGGTCCCACCGTCGGTGGTCCACCGCACGGTGGTTCCATCGTCGGTGTTGCCACCGCACGATGGTCCCACCGATTGGTGGTTCCACTATTGGTGGTCCACCACACGATGGTCCCACTGTTCGGTGGTTCCACCGTATGGTGGCCCCCACCATTGTGCGCCTCCTTTTTTTCTTTCTTCTTTTTTTTTTGTCTCGTACGGACCGTACGGTTGTTTTTTTTTTTCCAATTTCCCAATTTAGTTGTCTAGAGAGTCATTGGCTCGGGTCCCCTGTCTCTGGGATCGCCCTTCATCCTTCTCGTTTTTCCTCGCCCAAGAGTCTCCCGCGTTGGTCCCGTGCCTCTCAAGTCGCTTGCCCGGCCTCTCGAGTCCCCTTCCATCCTCTCGGGTCCCCCTCCAGCCTCTCGGGTCCCATGCGCGCTTCGCGTGGTAGGGTTTCAATTTGGACCCGTTGGTGGCAAGTCTATTTTCAATGGCCATCCGAAGACCTGGAACCACAAATTCTACGGCAACCATGGTCTCCTTCCCGTACATAAGAAGAAGAAGAATAATAAAGATTTTGAAGGCTGTGGCCTTCCACACAGGGTTCCAATCGTTGCCAATAATCTTGGGATTATCTACGTCATCGAGGTTTGGGGCGTCTCCCTTCCAATATTCTCTGTATTCCGGCAGGTACACCTTCTCTGTTGCTTTCTCTGGTTCCTCTACTTGGAGCCTGTAGCTCTGGAACATTTTGTAATCCTCCATTTGCCAATGGAAGAGCCCGTTCAATGACCCTGTCTCATCCTCGGAGCACTCTCCTAGTTTGAGAATCCCTTCGTCGTTGGGCTCCCTGCAGCCCCGTCCTTCGTCCCTCGGGTCGCCTTTTCCTTCATCCTCCAATTCCGAAGATGATGCCAGTTCCTCGTCAACAACCTGGGTCCTCAGATCAATGGTGTACTTCCGCCCCCCTTTCTCCATAGAAAGGGTGTTCTTTTTCCAGTCGTGGTTCACCTTTGCTGTAACCAGCCACCCTCTACCTAAGATGGCGTCGTACCCCTTCTTCTTGAGTGGGATTACCACAAAATCTAGTATGAAAGGTTGTGTGCCGATGGTGACCGGTTGGGCCATCAGGGTGGCGAGTGGCTTGATGTCGTGTTGGTTTGCACCTACCAAGTTGAACGTGGGTGGCCATAGTGTTGGCTTCCCCAGCTTCTTCCATGTATCCTCGGGCAGTACATTCACCCCCGAACCTCCGTCCACGATGGTGTCTTTGAGGATAGCCCCGAGAATTCCCATCTCTACTACAGCAAGATGCCGACCACTATTTAAGGCCAACAACATTGGGTCAGCCGAGGGGCTGAATGGAACTTCCGCTCGTGTGGCACGCAAAGGTGCCTGCGCAACGATTTGTATGGAATTAAAAATGGCGGTTCTTAACTGTGGCATTGTTTCTAGAAGGTCCTTTACCCTTATAGGTACTTCCATCTGCAGTACTTGCCCAATGATGTTATTTTCCGCTTCCGTACGGGATGATGTACTCGCCACCTCGTTGTCCCGTCGTTCGGCTGTCATCTCATGTTCAATATTGGCCTTTGCCTCCCGTAATCTCTCCTTCTCTGTACGGGGGTCAGGATAAGTCGCCTTTTTCGTTTGGGCGCGGGTGATCGCCAGTATTTCTTTCTCACCAGTCTTCTCAGCCTTCTCAATGTTGAGGAGATTAACCCCTGCCTGTGGGCAATTTGCGTCCTCATGGTCGCCTAGCCCACACCATCGACAGAGGTGCTGAGGGGTGGCTTCCTTCGTGCAATCACGGGCGAAGTGCCCCCACTGATTACAGGCCCTACATTGGATAATTTGCCGGCCCTTGGCGTCATACTGGATACGGCTTCCGTTATTGTTATTGTTGCTATTCCTTCCTTCGCCGCGTCTGTTGTCCCGGTAACCTCCAGATGATGCCGTTGTGTTGGTTTGCTGGGCCGTACCCGCTGGTGCAGATGTTGTGGCCTGCTCCGTGAACAACACTTGGCTCATTTGCGTACTTCGGGTTTTCGTGTTGTATGGGCATTCCTTGATGGAGTGTCCCATCACTTGGCAAATCTCGCAGAATGCTTTCTTCAGGCAAGTGCCCTTTGTGTGCCCCTCCTCTTTGCACTCAGTGCACCATATGTCCCCTTCGGTCCGACCGGTGCTTCTCATTGTTTTGAATTCCCTCCTCATTCGCTCCATGTCTTTCTGGAGCGCTTGCACCCGTTTGCCAGCCTCGTTGTCGCTGTCGCTTTCCTGTGACGAGTCATCCTCCTCGGACGAGCTATCCTTCTTCTTCTTTTTCTTCGATGTCTTGGTCTCGCTCTCGAGATCCATCGCTCTATTGTATGCGTCTCCGTACGATGTAGGTGGAACGATTTTCATCTTCTTTCGGAGGGAATGCTTTAGTCCCTTCACGAACCATCGCTTTGTCAACCCATTTGCTGGTTGACTCTCCATTTTTCCCAATAGTTCCTTCAGCCGCCGATTATAGGCTCGGACAGTCTCGTTCTTGTTCTGCTTCATTCCATAGATCTTGGCGACTATTTCGTTGTCATCTCTCAGGAGGCGGAACTCTATCGCAAACTCCTTCTTCAAGTCGGGCCATGTGCCGACTTTGGCCTTGTCCATATTTGAGTACCAGTCTATGGCCACTCCTCTCAAGGTTGCTGGGAATTGTATTACCCATTCGTCTTGGTGGGTAACACCGTTCGCTGACCATATGGTTTCGCACGTTTGACAATGGCGGATGAGATCTTCCTTCCCGTCGCCATTGAACTTCGACAGTTTCTGTTTACTCCCCATCGATGGGGGTCGTCTTCCTGGAGGTGGTTGTGGCTGTGTTTGGGCCCCTGCATCGCTCCCTCCGGTCCCTCCGGTGTCGGTGGTGTGTCCTGCATGGGTGACTAGAGGTACGGTGTTTTGCCTGCCGAGTGTGGCACCTACCGTACGGTTATCCTCCCCTTCGTTGTCACCCGCGCCCACTCCTGGCTCCCTTTGGTGATCCTCACTTTGTGGTGTAAGGGATAAGTTTCTGAACCGATCCTGGGTCTCTTTGACTAGATCTCTCCTTAACCTTGTTTCCTCCAGAAACTCTTCGTGGCTCCGCACCCTACGGTGTTCTGGTGACACGTAGAAATTTCCGTCGGCTTCTGCACCCTCCATGACACCTCCTTGGTTCCCCTCGGGCCACCCTTCGGCAAGTTGCCTCAGCCTCCGTCTACGTTCTACTTGCTGCTCCAGAATCAAGGCCCTCTGCGCGGCCTCCCACTCGTTCGTTTCTGCTTTTTTATTTCTATCTTTATTTAATATATTGGGCATAAATCACTTCCGTACATAGCAAGCACACGCCATGTACAAAAAAAAAACTTATATTATTTTTCCTTTCAGCCACAATTTATCTCATCATTGTGTCGGGATTATTACAGGGTTCAATTTCCCCTTTGCCTCTTGCCATCACGCTCTGCGTCCCACGATGATTGTTCTGTCTGCGCGTCGTCGGCCTCTGGGTTAATCTCACCGACGAGTAGGCCCCTCGTGTCCGTGCACCATCCGCGTCTTCCGTTCCCGAGTATGTCTAGGCAACAGCGCCAAATGTTTACCCTCTCGAGTGAATAACTTAAAGCATAAAGTACGTAATGCAGAATAAGAACGCCATCGATATCAGACAAGTATAAGATATGTTATTCCATTCATAATTCGTGTGTTGCAAGTTACATTCGGAAGTATTTAAAGGTATCGAGGGGGTGCGAGCGCCAACTGTCGCACCACAACTACTACCCTGCGGTTGCCAACTAACCAAGACAATTACAAGTTAATTAACTAGTTATATTTCCGTGTACAATATTGCCGCCAACAACCTCTTTGTCCAATAATGTTCCACGTACCTTCTCATAACCTGGGCCCTTATACCCCCTTGGAGCTTCATTAACACTTTTTATCATTTGCTTCCAATATGGGGAGCGAACAACATTGAAAGCCAACCCATTTGCACAAATGCACCTTTCTATATCTTGGTTAGCAATGTCTCTACTCTCATTTTGAAATGCAGTTTCTAAAGGCCCCTTTGTTCTTTTGCGTGTCAAGGGTGGTTCATTTGTGGAAAAGAAGGGGTGGTCTTGTACTACAACATTGGGATCAGATGGGTCTTGCATTCCCCTTGTTTTCTTTGTTGCGGTTTGATTCAATCTACGGGCTTCTTTCTCTTCTGCCTCCTCATGCTCCTTAAAATATTTCATCATTGTCTCATCTGGTATAGGTTTACCATCTTTTCCAGGACATTTTTTGATGCCTCTTCCTTTTATTCCACACAAATGGCCTACCACCCGATAATATGAACTATTACGTTCAATACCACATCCTTGGCATCTCCAACGGAATCCCCCACCTCCTGAAAGTGGGTTTAAAATGTCAACATACTTCCATAAGGGAGAATTCAGATCATTTCTTTGTTTTGTAATTGTTTGTTCATTGCCAACGGAGGAAGAGGTAGATGCCATTCTAGTTCCTATGGCAAGAAATAACATAAACATATTCGAAAAAATAATGAAAAACAATTAATGTTTCATGTTTGACAATTTGTGAAACAAAAATAGTTGGAAAAAAATGTTAAAAAACCTACCTCTTGTAGCCAATGGGAGCTTGCAAATGTATGGAAATGATGCTGCAACACTTGTTGAAGCTTCAAAAATCAGTCTTCAACTCCTCTTATTTGATCTTGGAAGCCAAACTTTGTTCACCCTTTCTTCAACCTGCTGTCAAAAAACTTTTGTTTGCAACACAAATGAGGAGAAATGAGCCAAGATTATGTTTTAGAAGTCACTTTTAGGGTATAAAATTGACTTTTTACATGGCGGATTTAAAAAAAAAAATTAAATTTTGCATAAAAAAACCCATTTTGGGCCGCCCAGCCGGACGGTTTGACCTGGTTAGATCTTGGTCCACCCGGGTTCGAACTAGGTCGAACACCCTCTGGGAAATTTGAACCTTGGTCGAACCAAGGTCAGACCAAACCCAAACCAGGGACCCGGACCATACTGGACCCGAACCAGGGGGGTGTGGAGGCAAACCCGATAAGCTAGCTTTCAGGAAATGAAATTGCTTTAAGCTGCTGTTATTATCATTTAAAAATTGTTGTTTCTTTTTTAGGAAGAGAAAAGAATGTAATCTTTTCTGAAAAAAAAAAGAGGAAAGGTTGTTGTCCCACCCAAATTAGATTAAATTAGATTAAGTATTTAGTTAGTAGAAAAGGGGGAGCCTTCCCTAAATTAGGAGAGTTAACTCACACACTGTGGCTGAAACCATAATTTTGCACATCTTCCCAGGTGTACAAAATTTTCACCCAATAGGACACAAATTTTTCTTGGAAACAACAATTTGCCTAGCTACACATTCAAAACATGTTGGAATTCTTGTCAAAATGATTGAACTCAATTGGTGAAAGCATTAAGTTCTCATTGTGGAGACCCAAGTTGAAATTCCCATAATGACATCTAAGGTGAAATTCAAAGTGGTGATGCTTGGACTTCCATTGTGGACTTCTGTGTCTTCTAAATTGAATAAAGTTAATTATATTGATTTAGTGGATGTGTTGAATGAGTTGGTCCTTAATGGATGAGGCTTCCCATTTGTGGTCTAACCAGCTTGGGCCGGATTAAAAATTTCCTAGGTACCAATCAATGTTTTTATTATTTGTTGGACTTGTTATTTGCTGACAAATATGGCTCAAGAAGTTTAGAAGCATTTTTGTACTAAGTCTTCCATAAAATTACAAAACACTATTGATATCAAAGACAACTCTTCATAATGGAACTTCAAATAGCCAAATTGCTTATCGTATTTTTTTATAGCCTATCCTTGCTTTTCCATTTGCTGTAATCAAAGGGAGTTGGAAATACAGTAGAAGGAGAAGGGATGGGCCTGTACAGAGGTTTCAGTTTGTCTCTTATTTCTCTATGCCTAAAGAAAATTAAATAATTCATTTCTTGAAACATAAGGGAATACAGAAATAAATAATGCATTGATTGCAAAAATATAATATCCAAAATTTACCTTGGGGGTTCAACTTGTATAAAATCAAATTTTCTCATTAATATGAGATTATTTCTATTTGATATTAAAAACTCAAGCCATTTTACAGTTTACTTTCATTTGTTCATGTTTTCTCCTTGGTCCTTTAAAAGGTATTTGTGTCTAAAATATGTATCTTATCTTCCTCTGAGTATATGTCTCCTTTGCATGTATGGCAATCTTCATTGGTGCAAAAGGGTTTTCCTTGTTTACTTTGTAAACTTAAAAGCTTTATGTTTTATCACAGCTATAGTTTCTAGCCTATGTCCTCTGTGTACCCTCTATACACTCATTTAATGTGTTGTACATTTGAACGTTTCATCTTGTTAACTCTGGGTTTAAACTTAGAATGTAGTCAGTAATGGGGATTACAAAGAATACAGGAAGAATACATAGATATTAGAGAGAAATAAAAGGGCACCCGATCATGACTAAATAAGGACAAAAAGTATAAGACAAAATGAGGATGATCTATCTCCATTATAATCTTCTTGGCATGGCATTGTATTTGGAGAGAAAGTCTCCATCAAATTGAATTTGTCAAAAAGTAACTCAATTTTGTGTGGATCTTAGTTCTTCGAAAAATGGTCATCCATTATATTTAGGCCTTTGTACATTGTTCCTAAATGGATTTGGCCAAAATTCAAGCAACTTAAGTTTTGTGGAGAAATGGAAAGATTTATTTAGTAGAGATGGCATTGCGACAAAACTCACAACAAGGAGCAAAGAAGCTAAGCTACACAAATCCCTGCCCAAGGCTAAGTTATTAAATAAGGGCTCGCAAACAAGGGATTTTAAGCTCCACAAAGGTCTTGGATCCCTTAATTCTAGAAAGTAAGGTGGAAAGCCTGGACATTAGCTTTTACAACTAATTGAACTTGCTCTTAGTTGCAAGAGTGACAAGACAATGTCACATGGGTTATATTGTAATTTTGTTTTATATTCTTGTTATGTGTTCATATTTCTACTAAGTTGTTGGTTTGGGTTCGAAGAACCAGTTCGTCGGTACGGCAAAATTTCGAAATGGGGTCTGGGTTCGTTTGGGTTTGTTAGTACAAAACATGTAATATATATATATATATATATATATATAGATAGATAGATAGACGCAGCGTATAAGCGTGAATTAAGATTAGAATGTCACATTATATCATACAAACAACAAAAACACCATAAACTTGTAATTATAGCATCATGATCATACCATCATAGCACCATATACTTCAAGTTCAACATCAAAATATTAAAATGATAATATCAAATTCAAGTATCATTGTTTCAAAATTCAACTTGCAACAATTGCAACTTTATACTAAGTTTAAATCATCTAATAGATTCTTCTTCTTCTTCTTCAATGGCATAACTTGATTCACCAATACTGCCAAGGCCAATGGGATCAGCTGCACCAATAACATTCTCACTGTCCCAAGTCCTCCAATGCAGCAACTGCAAGCTGTGAAGTGGAAGCATCCAAGTCCGTATGCTCTGCATTCATATCCCACATCTTTGACTCCCCTTCTTTGTATTCATTCTGCTTGTGTGAAAGGAGATGCAAGTTGGAATGCACATATATTAAGTTCTTCGCTCTTTTTGTTTGCAACCTATTGTGCTTTACTGAGTAGATGAAAGAATATGTGCTCCAATTTCTTTCTGATGTAGATAAACAAGCAACCTATGAAAACAAGACAAAGTAAACAATTAAAACCAAATTATTAAAGTTATAAAATTACTAGCAACTTATGAAGACAAAGTAAATTAAAATTATAAATAAAACTTACTTGTGATATAATTTTTGTTGCGAGGGGTTGTAGCAGTTGGAATCGTTGGCCATGGAGGTACCACCAACTATGAGCATCCTTCTCAAATCAATGATGAAGAGCGTCAATACTTAGACCTCTTGCATTCACAAACTCTATGAACTCATCTGAAATCATATCTTGCATATCATCATTAGGAAGGAGTCTAAGGAATGTTGCCTTGTACCCATCAGACACTTCTAAACTCATCTAAGTATCCTTCTTAAATCAATGACGAAGAGCGCCAACATTTAGACCTCTTGCATTCACAAACTCTATGAATTCGTCTGAAATCAAATCTCGCATATCATCATCAAGAAAGAGTCTAAGGAATGCTACCTTGTACCCATCAGACACTTCTAAATCTCTATATGGTGGAAGCCTTCCTGGCATATCAAGATATTGTTCTCTATAATATTTTGGTCTCAATGTATAGGCAAGAAGATGTAGAGTGGTCATCTTGTTCCATCATTCTACAACAATTGCTTGCAATTGTTTGAAGAAGGTCTCCTCAGCGTCGTACTATTTGTCATTTGTGGTTTTCTTTATCTTCTCAAGCATTGAGTCGATGCCATCATGCACCTCTCCAATGCAAGGCCGATCCATGTCAGTGTAGCGAAGCAAGCCCATAATGGGCTTGGTGAAGTGTAGGAGATACTCCACATTTTCTCACCATGAGTCATCCAATATCCTTAGCCTAATTTTTGCTGCCCTCTCAATGCTACTTTGCTTCCATATAGACCAATTATTATTGATCGCCATATTGCAAAGTGCCGCTTTCACTTTCACAAGTCATCTCAAGACGATTAAGTTAGATGCAAAATGGGTCTTAGCAACCTATAATAGAAATTAAAACAAAAAAAACAATTAAATAGAGACAAACATGTAAAAAGAATACACATTACATAATCAAATTATGAAAATCAGAAAATGTAAAATACTAAATTGAATTTTCTTTATTTAAATTACTACTTCAAATTCATTTACCTCCAATAGATCCAAATTTGAGAATAACCTGAAAATTCCTTGAGACGTGGTGGTTTATGATGAACATCTAGATGTCCTCAGGCTCTACATACACCTCTTTGATCCACACAGTTTTATTCCTAATCACTTGTAGCATAAGATTGAGTGAGTGGACTGCACAAGGTGTCCAAAAGATATGCTGATATCGCTCTTCAACCAACAAACCAGCAGCTCTACAATTCTTTGCTTTGTCCATAATGACTTGAACAACGTTTCTAGGTCCCACTATCTCAATGGCAGAGATGAGAATATCAGCAATAAATTGCCCCTCTTTTACTTGCCCCTCTCAATCCACAGATTTCAAAAACATTGGCCCTTTAGAGGACACTGCTATGGCATTGATCAAGGGACAATTTCTTGAATCTTTCACCCATCTAAAACAATGGATACCCCTACTCAATCCAAGAATCTCGTATGGGCTTCAATGCATCCTCAACCCCCTTGATCTCTCTTTCCAACAAGGTGTTGCGTATCTTCTCATAACTGGGGGCCCTTATACCCTTTTGGAGCTGCATTGACACTTTTCAACATCTTCTTCCAATATGGGGAGCGAACGACACTGAAATGCAACCCATTTGCATATATACATCTTGCTATATCTTGGTCGGCAATGTCTTGACCCTCATTTTGAAATGAAGTTTCCAAAGGTCCCTTTTTTTTGCCTGGAATGGGTGCTTGAGTTTTAGTGTCAGGCTCAGCTACGATACTCTAAAAGGGGTGGTGTTCTATCACAATATTCGAAGATGGGGGCTGCATTCCCTTTGATTTTTTTTTAATGGGCATATTTTGTCTATGTGCTTCTCTCTCTTCTGCTTCTTCATGCTCCATGATATATTTTAATATTGTGTCATTTGGTATAGGAGCCTTTTTTTTCCAGGGCATTTATTAACTCCTCTTCCAAGTATTCCACACAAATGACCTGCCACTTGAAAATATGAAGTATTCCTTTCTGTATCACAACCCTGACATTTCCAACGGAATCCCCACCTCCTAGGAGGGGTCTTATAATATTAACATACTTCACAAAGGAGACAAAATTTGGTTGTTGTTTATTATTGCCTATGGAGGAAGAGGTAGATGCCATTGTAGTTCCTATGGCAAGAAATTTTATACACATTCAAAATAAAAACAAGAGAATGAAAAAAAAAAATAGGTAGATCTTTTGGACAATTATGAATTAAAGAGAAATGATAAAATTTAAAAAACTAAAACAAAAATAAAATAAAATGAAAAAAAAATTACCTCTTTCACCTAATCAAAGCTTGCAAAGGGGTAAAAATGAAGCACAAACACTCGATCAAGCTTCGCAAATCAATCTTCCAACTCCCTCTTGCTCAACCAAACTTTTGCTCAACAACCTATTTGCTCGAACTCAAGAGAAAACAATCTATTTGCACACCAAATGAGACATAAAACCCAACATAATTCATTTTAAAACCACTTTTTAGGGTTGTGGATGTCAAATTTTTATTAAATTTGCAAAAAAAATTGTGTTTGCCAGCTCTTTTCCAGCTGGTTTCGCGTGTGGTCCATCATAATACGCCCGCTCCAGATCGGGTTCGAACCTGGTCCGTCTGGTTTGAACCCGCCGCTATGTTCACAGACCCTATCCGGACCCCACAAGCAAACCGGTCTTGAACCAAGACCCAGTGCTGACTAGACCGGTACGTGGGTGCCAGAGGGCCGAACCAAACATCCTAGACGGAAAGTTGGATCCATGTACCTTGCAATGGTGCGAGTCATTTTGCCAAATTTTGCTGCAAGTAAACTTTATTGCTGACTGAAGTCAATTTTGCCCTTTTGTACCTCTAAGCTTGTAACTTTTCACTTGTTTATCCAATTTTCATAATTCCAGCTGCAATTGAAAGGTATTCAAGAGTTTATCATTCTCTTGATGCACTTTTTCCAAAATCAGCCTCAATCATATTTTATTTAGTTTTTGCAAATTGCCATATTCATTGATTACTTGGACATAGTGTCTCTTGGAGAAGTTTTGTTTGTTGGGAGGGCTTCATTTTCAATACTGATTAGGAAAATGATATAGTGATAAAATGTCTCAATAAAGGTGAGAATATTTCTTCCATATCATCTCCATTCTCTTGGAAAATAAACTAGATCTTGATGTGCTTCTCAAGCTGTACTGTTTCCATAATGTCCCCAACTAGGGATTACCTGAATTTTGTCCTAAATTAGTAATTCCACAATATAGTTTATCATTTTTTCAAATTATGAGAGTGACTTAATCTAGTCATTCAATAAACTTACAAATTGACAAATAAATACATGGATTAATAGCACATATATTACAAAGAATGATAAACATGTCTTTCTACCTATAACCAATCATAGTTTAGTTTGGTAGGAAAGCCTCGAGAGGGCGCCTGTAAACTGCTCAACCCAACTAAGCCCAAGAGCGCACAGCGTTCCAGTATGACAACTCATCTCTTGGCCCTCAAGAGGCAAGAACGTCCCACTATGACAATTCCATCCCTTGGGGTGGCCTACTTAGCTTGGGAGAACCGGTAAACTGCACTTCCCTAACTTACTTCCTCCATTCATTCCTTTGAATGATTACGAGATAAGAAGTACACACGTATATAAATAATCAAAGTATTTTATTTATAATCTTATCCATAATATTTATAATTTGTTCTTTATATATATATAATCTTATTGATATTATTTCAAGTATATATGTTTGTATATCAAGCTATTATAAATCTTACTAACTTCATTATCATATATAAATCTTTTATCCTTATTCTGTACCATATAAATCTATATAAATCTTTTATGTACTATAAATGCTTATTTAATTATGACTCTCATACATATTGCAGTCTTTATTAATATTTTACTACTAAATTCTGCATAAGAACATTATCAGGTTTCATATATTAAGCATACATATTAAGCACATCCCCATGCATACCACCAATAATAAGGATGTTACTGCCTGTAACTTGATAACAGTTCTGATCTGATCTGATCCATGGTGATGTCACTGGAGGTTTTTGATTCCTTTCCTTTATATCTAGAGGTCACACCTCCTCATTATGGATGCCCTTCGGCAAGAGACACATCCTTTCGCTATTAGCACCCTTTGAAAGAGTGCAACTCTTCATTACTTCTGCCCTTTGAAAGGGATGCTACCTTTCACAATCAGATGTGCACTTATGATACTCAAATTATCCCCCCTTTCAAAAGAAGTTCTCTTCTCCCTTGTATATCGCATGTTTAAGGGAGTCACAAGTTTTCATCTTATGCCTTTTGACCATTCATTAAACTTAACTAAATTTTAGTTATATTTGATTATATTCTTTTATATTTTAATTCTAATTTTATTTTTATTCTTTTGTATTTTAATTTTATTATTATTTATTATTAAATTCTATTTCTAAGTGGAGACATTACACTTTGCCCCACTCAAGATTGCTTGTCCTCAAGCAATGATCATGGAGTGTTCAAAATGAATTCCAATATGAAATGGATTTGGAAACACACATGAAATAAACATGCTGGAAACTTATCAGACACAGAGCATACACATGAAAACATGAGGCATAGACTTGGATATATGCAAACACGTCAATACACCATACACGTATTGTTAGATTCCTTCTCATTGACTATATTGATTTATTGATTCACCTTTACCCTACAGGATGGCAAGATCAAAGCTCTGATACCATTTGTAATGTTCCCAACTAGGGATTACCTGAATTTGTCCTAAATTAGTAATTCCACAATATAGTTTATCGTTTTTTAAATTATGAGAGTGGCTTAATCTAGTCATTCAATAAACTTACGAATTGATGAATAAACATGGATTAATAGCACATATTTTACAAAGAATGATAAACATGTCTTTCTACCTGTAACCAATCATAGTTTAGTTTGGTAGGAAAGCCTCAAGAGGGCACCTGTAAACTGCTCAATCCAACTAAGCCCAAGAGTGCACAGTGTCCCACTATGACAACTCACCTTTTGGCCATCAAGAGGCAGGAACGTCCCACTATGACAATTCCATCCCTTGAGGTGGCCTACTTAGCTTGGGAGAACTGGTAAACTGCAATTCCCTAACTTACTTCCTCCATTCATTCTTTTGATTGATTACGAGATAAGACATATACACACATATAAATAATCGAAGTATTTTATTTATAATCTTATCCATAATATTTATAATTCGTTCTTTATATACATATAATCTTATTGATATTATTTCAAGTATATATGTTTGTATATCAAGCTATTATAAATCTTGCTAACATCATTATCATATATAAATCTATTATCCTTATTCTGTACTATATAAATCTTTTATGTACTATGAATGCATATTTAGTTATGACTGTCATACATATTGCAGTCTATATTACTATTAAATTCTGCATAAGAACATTATCAGGCTTCATATATTAAGCATACATATTAAGCACATCCCCATGCATTCCACCAAGAACAAGTATGTTACTGCCTGTAACTTAATAACAGTTTTGATCTGATCTGATCCATGGTGATGTCACTGGAGGCTTTTGATTCCTTTCCTTTATATCTAGAGGTCACACCTTTTCATTATGGATGCCCTTTGGCAAGAGACACACCCTTTCACTATTAGCACCCTTTGAAAGAGTGCAACTCTTCATTACTTCTGCCCTTTGAAAGGAAGACAACCTTTCACAATCAGATCTGCACTTATTTAAAACAGATCTGCACTTATGATACCCAAACTATCCCCCCTTTCAAAAGAAGTTCTCTTCTCCCTTTTATATCTCATGTTTAAGGAAGTCACAACTTTTCATCTTATGCCTTTTGACAATTCATTAAACTTAACTAAATTTTAGTTATATTTAATTATATTCTTTTATATTTTTATTTTAATTTTATTTTAATTTTCTGTATTTTAATTTTATTATAAAATTCTATTTCAAAGTGGGGACATTACAGTTTCCCATTCTATTCGTTTGGCAACCCTGGCTGGCAGAATCATTATTTCTCCATTTTAAATTA
Source organism: Cryptomeria japonica (assembly GCF_030272615.1). Classification (NCBI taxonomy): domain Eukaryota; kingdom Viridiplantae; phylum Streptophyta; class Pinopsida; order Cupressales; family Cupressaceae; genus Cryptomeria; species Cryptomeria japonica. The sequence continues at coordinate 390,923,853 of NC_081405.1, forward strand.
ACAACTTTGGAAAACCAATTCTGGATAATTGGATAGAATTTCACTCAGGCTAATGAATACGTTCTGGGATTTACCAAGTAATCTATCATTCCATCATAGAACTCGTGATTTAATCCTGTTTTTATGTATTTGAAAATTTTAGCAATGTCTAGAGTTAGTTTGGCTCCAAAAACATCTGCATGATCTTCATACTTATTCTAATGTTCACACTATTATTTACTAGCGCTTGCACCTGGGGTAAGGTGCAATGTGTACCACCGATAGGAGTTTATATCAAGTCTATGTTGTTAAGACAGATCTCTGCTAAATAAGGTATTGATGAAGTTGGCATTCAATGCTAATTACAATACCTCACTTTCAACCTCTAGACGGATTGCCAATTTGATTTTATGACCTGGGCGATCATATCCTGATAACATGGCTTTGACTGCTTCAATGGTTCTTTCCCTTTCTATATGTTTCCTTTTCTCTTCTCCACTTGTTCTCTTGTATGCAATTTTAGGTGTAAAAAACCTAAGCCTATCCGATAGGGTTAATGGCCCAGTTGACAATTCCTCTGTTATTGTTACAAGAATTCTTTTCGTGTCTCCATTCCTGTTTGCCGAATCTTTTATGTTCTCCCATGTTGATTAACAAATATCCCTTTGATGTTCCTCTCTATTTCTCTTAATGAATTTCCTGAATGTTGTGGTGGTAAAAGCCTTTGTACTCACTAAAGGGAGATAAGTTGAGGGTGCAAAGGGTGATTTAAGTGCTTTTTTGGCCTTTAAATGGTACTCTGTGCTTCCTTTTTGAATTACCAAGGGCGGAAATATCTTCTCTCTATATATTTCTAAATGCCAAATAACTACAGAAGCTCTCAATTGTGGACAAGCATCTAGAGAAATGGAAACAGTTTTAAGACAAAGGAATGGATTCTCTTTCCAATTGTTCAGGCTAAAATATTAATATTTCAGTGATAGATGCCTTAGCCAATATCTAAGCATTCTCAGCAATGGTAGTGTTGATGAGGCAACTCAGTAGTTATCCATAGCTTTCGCCAAAATCTGCAACTTAAAAGGCTCAATTCCCTCACTGCACTACAATTTCCTCTCATAGATTAAAGTATCTCCATTTTAAGCCTAGATTCGAATGAAATAACTTACCAGCAAAGCCAGATGTTGGTTTAAAAATTATTTAATGATTGTCTCCTTTGCCTTTGCATTTTTAAGTATAGAGTCATGGGTGTAGTGATGGTCCATCACTATTTTGCTGAAAGTAAAATGTGCTTGGCCTACCCTGCCAGTAGAAAAGCGCTGATACCAAACTGGACATATTAACAACAAATGAAAATATTATATAGTCCTGACAAAAACTTTGGTCATCACATGGAACATGAAATTTCTTTTGCGGATCTAATTTTCAATACCAGTTTGGATGCTTCATTAATCTTGAAATCTTCTATAGAAAATGCACTATGTATTCATCCCTGCAGACAGAGGTGATAAGCAATTTATATTTTACATTTCTTTACTGTAATAACCCTTTTCAAAGACTTGTCCATCCTTGAGCTTATGGAATCTAGTATGGTGCATGAATACGGCCTGTATAATGGTTGAGATTTGCAGTTATGATGCTGAGAAAAGGAAGTGCAGTCAAAAAGCTCTAGAAAATGTCAGAGGATCTGCATATGGCTGTCTGCAAGGGGATAAAATTTGGTGCGCTGGAAAAATATGAGAGTAATGGCAGTTCTTGTATGAATAAGAGTGAGAAGTCTATGGGTTTCATGGACTATGAACTTTCTTGCAACAACACTCAAATGGTGAAAAGAAGGGCAAATCTAAGAAATGGATATAGCCATTAAAAACTGCAAACAACATTTACTTAGCGATCATTTTCTGAACACTCTGCAAATGTTTGGCACAATCACACCAGGAATTGTGGTGAAAGAAAGTTTTGCGAAGAAGAGGGCTTGATAGACCTCTATGATTTTTCACTACCCTCTAGTCCCCTCTATCTATGAGCAAAAAATCCACAAATCATTAGAAAGGACAAAAAAGTACAGAACCCTCGACAAAATCGGGATCCTTTGTAGACATATTCAATGCCAGCTCAACACGAAATTGCATGAACAAATAAAAGATTTACAATCTAAATTTCAATGCACTAATTACAAATTGTGATTATGCTGCAAAAATCAATAAACCCGTCTCTATTTTTATACAGGACAATATACACACTTATCAAACCCCATGAACAAGCTTTTACAAAACAGTAAAGCTGAACCCAACGCATGAATTGATAAGACCATCTCTAAATTCATTCTGGAAACTATACCCACTAGTCAAATTTCTTAGTTTAAATCCAACTGAATCAAAAAGAAAATGGTAAACATGGATAATGCATTTACTGTCGCACTCGCAACAATTTGCACGCACATCTTTCCTTCAATACTAACCCCTATAAAAGGCAAATGTATGGCGGTCATGAACGATTTGCAGGGGCAATGGTGGTCGCCAGCGAGGTTCGACGCCATGATAGAAATGCGTGGGGCGCGGGAAGCACACGGGAACGCACAGCAATTTCCAGCACAGTGTCAGCTATTTACCAACATGTTAGATGAGAAACCCTAGCCACGCGTTAGACAAGTCTTGCCCAGTGATCTGCATCTTTTACGGCGGGCTACATCTTCTCCTGGCATAAAGGCTATCGGAAATGAGCGCGTGAGACAATTTGCCAGTGGCGGGCTACCTCCACCCAGGGATAGCCTATCAGCTAACAAGATACATGACTATTGCAAGCTCTTTTTCTGATTTAGATGAAGATTCTCTGTTGTCTTTATTATTTGCTTGAAACAAAATTTTCTTTGTTTCTTCAGTTGAATTACTTATGTTCTTTATCTGTTTTTCCTGAGTTAGATGAAGATTCTCTGTTGTCTTTATTATTTACTTGAAAGAAAATTTTCTTTATTTCTTCAGTTGAATTACTTATGTTCTTTATCTATTTTTTTCTGTTTTGAAACCAATCTTTTGATTCTAGTAGTATCTTAATTGAACTTGAAACTGTCACATTTTGATTTCTTTCTCCCATCTTATGTTCACTATTCTCAGTGTTGCTATTCATTTTGTTTTGTGTTAAACAATAATGCAAGTGCAAATTGAAAATAGGAAAAAAAGCATACATTTCTTTCTTTAAACTTACTTACCTGCAATTTTTTTGGCATGTAAAAATGAGTTAGAATAAGATAGGGAGGCTCTTTTTGGTTAATTTAGAGCTAAATGTGGCGTGTGGGTCAGAATGAAATTGGAAGCTCTCTTTTTTGTTGATTTAGAGCTAAATGTGGTGTGGGGGCCCACAAAAAATAAGAATAAAACAGTCATTCTTTAATTTAGGACCATTTAAAAGAAAATGACTGCACAACCATGGGGATGATCAACCCTCCTCAAGGCCGTTAGGGGATGTCTAGGTGTAATGCCCCTTTTTGAAATGACCCTAAATTTTTTCCTAGAATCACAAATTCAATATAACAAGGAATTAGAATATAAAACAAGAAAATTCCTGGTTGAAACACTGCAAACATGTTAGACAGTTATCAAAAAATACAATACTTAATATCAATTATCACAATCATCTTAATCAGGCTTCATTCATCAAGTATACATATTAAACACATATTCATGCATACCACAAATGAATGACAATGCTACTGCCTGCAATAATAAGAATTTCTGATTTGATCTGAATGCCTGGTTGGTGATATATTAAGAATTGGTCTGCTCTTATGAATATCAATGTTTGTTCAATTGTTTTCCTTGATGTCCTTTCTCCATCATGGTTCTTCCTATTTATATCTCTTTGACTCTTTGAGGAGAGACAACCTTTTGGAAGTGGTTGCCCCTTTAGAATGGTCACAACCCTTTCTTAACCGTGTCTCTTCATGTTTGATCCTTAATGACATCTCTTCGCCAACATTGCCCCATTCACTTGTTAATCCACTTAAGGATCTTTGGATATCTTGATTGCTGGGTTTATTAATTGCTGCTTGTGTGATTTTTGTTATAGACACTAATCATTACTGTTGCTAACAGCTGATTGCTGCCTTATATTAATTTAAAATTTGTGATTTTCTTTTGATTAACATAAGGTTAATGCTACTCCTTAGGTGGGGGCATGACACTAAGATGTCACCAGTTGTCTCAAGGAAATCCATCCACTCACTATCTATCCCCTTGTTTTGGAAATGACATGGTAAAAAAATAAAAAAATTGGGGATGGCTAGGGGGTCGCCAAACCTTTCCCGTGTCCCTGGAACACCCTTGGAACAGGTATGCCTGAAAAAACGCAAGGGATGCTTCTCTAGGGAATATATATATATATATATACACAGACATAGACACATATACACACATATATATGGAACATATATCTATAACATATCTATGTAAGGATGAGCGCGCACACACAGATGTGTGTGTTTATGTGTTTGCATCCTTAAATAGATGCTAAGAGGGATATAAGCGTGATGGGGCACACAATATTAGTATTAGCTAAAAGCTAGTTAATAAGTAAATTGTGCAATAAAAAGTTTCTTTACCAGTTCCCTCTGCTGGAGATGTTTTATATTCAGCATTGGCAAAAATGGAAGTGAATCCACGAAGATTTAGTCTCGCAAGATGCCTCATCCTGTTTGAAGGGAAGAATTTAGCACAACATGAGGCATCTTGGTAGAATAAATCTTCTTGGATTCATATCCATTTTTATCAATGTTGAGTACAAAACATCTCCAGCTGAGGGAAATTGTAATAAAACTATTTATTACGCAATTGACTTATTAACTAGCTATATATATATATATATATATATACCTGTGCATGAGTGATCGAAGCATTATCTTCATGTGCATGTTATTCCTCTGTGCAATTTAATTGTGTTCATCCCTCAACCATGTATTTCATGGGCAGCTGGAGTTTTTGGGATCTGACAAGGTTCATTTCAATGGAACAAAGTAGTCTCATAACTTATGATTGGCAGTTTTAGCATCATTGGCAAAATTTATATACAACATTAGCATTCTTAAAAATATTATTCTCTAAATATATCTCAATTGACTCTTTAAAGTCCTCGGTCAGATTTATCTAAACATGTTTGTCTTATTTATCTCAGCCAAAAACAGTCTTATGACTCAAAAAATAAATTTTCCAAGTGTCTAGGCAAGTTTCTCCATAAAGGGTCTGAGTTGTAGGGGAAAAGCTGGAAAATGCAAACCCACAGTAGGCAATACAACTATGCTGTTTTCTCCATGAATGATTCTTCAAACCAGCAAGAGAATACGACCAAGGGATTCCTACAAAGAAAGAACCTCAGTCGATCTCTTGAGTATTGTGCTCAGGGTTACGAAATTGAAACAATCATTAAACAATTACGGTGGTTTTCTATGCCAAAGACTGATCATTTGTAATCTTAATAGGTGTCCATTATTTAAGTTGTAAGTATAGCTTCAGATGGAACTTATCCAATAAATTAGAAGACTTGAGCATACTAGTTTTATTTATCAGAACACTGATATTAATATGGTAAATTAACAAAACCATCAGGCAGGTTTGGGAGAGATGATTGCCTGATTTGAAACTTTGTCGATCAACTTACTTTTTTGCAGACCAGCCACAATTCTCCATACCACCAGTAAACAACTGCATATGGTGGGAGGGTATGAGACATAAGGGGAAAGGCAAACATGACTTGACAATGTGAAATGACAACTTGTATGGAAGTATGCAGAGAAAGGACAACCTAAGCTCTTAGAAGAGAATCCAGCTCTCTTTGCTCAGGATAAAACTCAATAAGAAACACTTTGATTTTTTCTATCAAATAATAAGGCTTCCTCAGTCCATAGTATTTGAAAAGAGTTTTCAAAAAACTGTATATTCATTTTTAATCATTTATTGCTTTTGAGGCCTTGACATCTCAACAACAATTCTTGAATCTTATTGTATATTTCTCTATGGTATTGTTTTCTTTTGTTTGGGCTGTAATTGTTACATCGTTCTTCAGTTGGATAGTCTTCCTTCTTTGAGGAGAAGCCTTCTTAGATTGCTTATTTAAATACACACTGCTGAGTACTTATTTTTTATCTGATTTATATTATTTTGGGCCTTAAATTTCTTTTGTTTTTGGAGACATCTGGATGGCAATTCTCATTATATAATCTTTTATTGCTAATGTTTTCTTTTGTTTAGGCTACAGTTGTCAAATAGTTATTCAAGTCTGATACACTTTCCTTGATGAGAAGCCTGCTTCAGATGCTTAATTAAATTTACACTGCAGAATACTCATTTATGATCTGATTTTATTATTTTGGGCTTTTAAATTTATTTATTTTGGTAGTGGGTTTAAACATCGGTCTATTAAGTATGATACGTACTTCTTAAATACGGGTAGCTGACTGTTGTATTTCTTTCTGCAGTATTTAAGAGACTGTGTTTTAAGTAACTTCAGGAGACGGTTGATTACAATCTTAAAGATTGATAGAGACCTTCAGCGGCCTTCTGTTCTTGAGTCATTAATACGACGACATATGAATATTATTCATCTGGTTGAACAGCATGTTAGTATGGATCTGACTCAGGGTCTGCGGGAAGTATTATTAAGCGAATCATTTTGTGGACCTGTGCATGGATTGCATTCTTTTGAAAAGCCAGTACAAAATACCGGAACAGTAATTACAATTATTTGTGACTGGTATCTGGAAAATGTTGTTAAGGATGCAAATGGAGTTGGTATATTATTTACACCTATAGACAAGTGCTTCAAAAGTGCAAGACCAGTGGGTGGATTCTTTGCTGAGTCAGTAACAGACATTTCCGAACTCAAGGCTTTTGTTCGATTATTTGGTCTGTATGGTGTTGATAAACTTGATGGTATGATCCAAGAACACTTAACTGCTCTTTTGAATTGTATTGATATTACATTACGCACAAACAAGGAGCCTCTTGAAGCTCTCTCTGCAAAAATGGACAATGAGACAGAGAGGGATTCCTGCTTGAAACAAATTCAGGAGCTTGAGGATCTCATCAACTTTTCGATTCAAGTAGGTCAGGCATTGTGCTTTAGCTCCCTGTTAGCTGAAGCAGCTGGACAAGTACTTGATGCAAATGCTCCTCTGCTATTCTCACTATTGTCAAACTTCACAAAGCACATACCAGTTTCTCTGCCTGAGAAAGAAGATATTAGGAAGATGAAAACATTATCAAGCACTCTGGGTGTCTCTCTGGACCATGATATTGCATTAGTCCACTCCATTCTCCTTGACATGGGTGGTGCTGGTGATGTTACATGGAGCCTGTTGCCTTATCTCTGTGCAGCATACATGACATCCAACATCTGGAGTACTTCTGCATTTAGTATTAGTACAGGAGGATTTAACAATAATGTCCACTGTTTGGCAAGGTATTCGGTTTTTATTTCAATATGTGCTTCTTGTTTCGCTATCTTAGAAATAATAGCATGTCTCATAGTCTGGTTAAATTTAGAAATGATGCAACATTTCTCAGAAGTAATGTTTGAGGATCTGAAAGATTATCACCATGGTGGAAAACTGCAGGTTCATAAATGCTGTTATTGCTGCAAGTGAACTAGTAAGAGAAGAAAGAAAAGAGCTACAGAAACAGCTTCTTTCTCAACAGCAATCAAATGTTAATAGCCTTGAACTTAACGAACTTGAAGCAGAATTGCAGAACTTGGAAGGACTTATGCCTGTTGAAGTAAATATAAAGATGGCAATGAAAGTGTTTCTCAAATGTGCTTCAGAAATCATACTTGAATCCTGGAATGACAATAACAGGTATGCATAGTTTCTTTTGTCATGTACACTGTCAACTTGATATTGATCTTTTCATGTCAACCTCAAAATACGGTATGTCTATGAACAGGTCCCCTCTAGTGGCAAAGTTAATATTCCTTGATCAATTATGTGAGCTCTCAAAGTATCTTCCCCGAAGCACACTGGAAGTTCATGTACCCTATGCCTTGTTGAGGTCCATTTATCAGCAGTACTATGAGAATTCCGTTCCCACACTAGTGCTGATTAGCCCACCGCGGAGAAATTCTCTAGGGGTATCCTTAAGTCATGCATCTTCAAGGAATTCACCATTTTATAGTGATGTTTCTATGGAATCCAGTGAGGGAGGAACATCCAGCACACTCAAGTTTCCATCACAGAGAAAATCACCTACTCTAGATTTGGAATACCCTACCACAAACGTCAAACATGGTGGAGGCGGTGTTCGCCTTTCTGGGCCACTTGACTATGGTGGCATGCGAAAGGTTTCCAATACAGATAATCAAAACTCTGTTGGCACATCTGGACCTAGTCCTCTTCGACGGTTTTCAATATCCAGATCGGGACCTGTAACATACAAGTAATAATACAGTATAAAGTATAGAAATAGAACTAAAATTTGAGCAAGTATATAATAGGATTTCTGACATGGAGAAGAATATTTGTCAAATTTATTATGGATAGTTTTTTTGTACAGCTGAAAGGTTCCAAGATAGATAATAGATATTTTTAAGCTTGTACTTTCCAGAAATTGTTGGTATTTTGTTTACACATACGAACAATAATCCTTCCTAAAACATCATCTTCTCAAGAATTTTAATTTGAAGTGCTTTTTCTTTAAAAAGACTTGAACCCTGCCAGCTTTTGGATAATTTAAATACATTGAAATGTAATGTCGCACATAAAATTCAAAACTGTCAACCAGTGACCTGAGGTCCTTATATTCATTTTATCTAATGCCATATAAACCTGGAAACATGCCTTAAGCATATTGTGATATATTTTTCTTTTCCCTTTTAAGCATATTTTATTGATAACTCGTTAAGAAACATATATAAGGAAGTGGTCCAAGTTAGTTGCGTGGATTTCAATTTGTGTTAGTTGCTATAAATTAGCTAGTTGCCAGGTACTCATATAAGGAATCGAAAGTAACCAGAAACTCCGAAAACTTAGCAATGTTAATAGCTTCCTAAGATTTCTTTTGGTATGAATATTTTCGTATATAGATTGTATTCCTAAACACTAAAGCTAGCAAATACTATTTAGAAATATTGCAAGAGTTCCTTTTTGTTTCTTGTATGTAATAGTGGCTCCAATATATGCGTTCCATTTTGTTTGTTGTACCTGTAATTTTAGTACTTATGTTAAAAAACTATGCCAAGTGAAACGTGAATAACATAGACACTCTTTGTGCACATGGCATGAAACTCATATCCGAAACAAAGTGAAGGGGCAGGCGCATGCTAATATCATTGTGATAGGTTGAAATTTGTCCCACAACTGAACTGTGAAACTACAATGTAGGAAAGAAGTCAAAACTTGTGATGTCATGAATTCTATGTATGACAAGGAAGAAAATCATAAAATCTTTTACCTAAAAGATGACATTACACAATCACATTTAAGAAAATGTAATGACCCCTTCCTAATTTGTTCTAGAATTTGCCCTAAAATCACAATGGCAACCAATTAGGGTTAGGGTTACATCTTATCAAATAAATATTTCTTCAATAATGTGATCTTGAATTTAATCCTGCAATCACAACATGACTATATATATATTAGGGTTAGGCAAATCAATCATAATCATAGATTAATAATAATACTATTAATCACATTAGAGTTTGTAGGAAGAGACATGATGGGTCCACCCAAGGCCATTTCTACACCAAGCCCAAGAGGATGTCTACTGCAGCCCTCTTGCTTGCTTGGCGGCTTGTACTTGCTTTCCCCATTCATGTCCCATCTTCCTAAAGACACATGCCCTCTTGTAGGATCGGGGGGAGGTTGTAAGGGGTTACTTGACTCTATAAGTACCCTCTTTGCCCTAAGCCACGATGACCCCACTAGAACAACCTCCTTATGAGCTTTCTCACCACTCATCTCTTACTCCTCAGGCCTTCTCCCATGAGGGATTCTAGACAAGTACATCTATCCTCTATTCTATCAGAAGAATATATGCTTAAACATCGTTGATTAAGAAAAGCAACATGTATGGTAGATATATATGTAATTAATTGCCAAATATATATAAACATTATTTATACTCAAGAATATAGCGAGGATGATAATCTAATGGAGTTAAAGGGTTGTTGCAATTTAATTCAGTTTGAAGTCTCTTCCTTCCAAGGGTTGTTTACCAATTTGTTGTTTTGCAATATTCCTCTTGTTCGATTTGATGCTATTGTCTAATTTTATATTGTTGCTGCTATGAAATTATTATTTATTGATGTTTCCATGATGATTCTTCCAACATCATGTCTTCTATACTTATACCCTCCTCTTGGGCTGGGGGTCGTGTCATTTGGTGGACATCTTTGGTGGCATCTCTTACTCTTGCCTTTTTCATGATTAATCCATTTCCTTAATGAACCGACTTGATAATTAATTAATTGCCTTAATGAATCGCTCTTGGTAATTTGTTCTTAACACATTATTTGCACTTGACTGATTGTTGTTATTTAAGAGTGAACCTTATGCACTTAATGTTCTTTCATCCCTTAACCAATCGCATTCAAATTATCACAATTTACAAAAATTCATTGGATTGTATAAAAATGGTGAAGTCTTACTTTGTAAGACCATTTTTATATTCCGCTCAAGCTCATGACACTCTTCCCTTCCAAAATTTGTTTGTCCTCAAGCAATTTTTAGGTTCACATGGTTGAAGATTTCTTCTTATTCTTGTTTGTCTATGTTGTTAATGTTTGCCTAGGATTGATAAAAAAAATTGTGACATCTTTTTGAAAAGAAAATATTGTTCACTAGGGTTTCCATTGTTTAGGGGGAGTATGGTTTGTAAGCATCACCTTAGGTTGTCTCACTATTTGCCCAACATGACAAAATTTATGTACTAAGATTAGGGTTTAGAAGCATGACACCATCTATGACTTCAAATGAAATGTTCTCTCCTAAATAAATTCACATCTCTTTTGGTTCACTCTTGTTATTCTTGTATTCTTGCAAAGTCTAATGAATATGTTGTCCCTCTTACTCGAGAGGGATATTTGGGATCTTAAGAAAAGATTTCAAGTTGTCATATTACAATTTTATTTTGGAGATCTTGTTTATGGATCTTAAGGATAGGAGGGTGTCGAGATTATGGTATTGGTACCTCGACAAAGCTCCATTTCATAGTCCCTTCATTTGATTGTAGGCTCTTAAGATCTCTTTCATCATGCTTTGTTTGCTTGTTTGGGTTTTCTTTTGCTTCTTCGGACTCGACTTCCATTTCCACATGTGTCTACATTTGCATGGTTCCTTGCACTTGAAGGACAGATTCCTCCTTTTAAGATCATCTCATCATTTTTGGGTGTTTTCATCTTGTCATACATGTCTATGTTCCCATTTCTCATTACAAGGAAAAAATGCTTTTCCACGGAGTTCGTTCTTATGCTCTTCATCTTTATGAGGATCTTTGGAGTGTGTTTGATGCAAAGCTTGAGCTTATCTTTTGATGGGTTAGTATTAAATTTCATTGCCTTTTGAATTGCCTCTTCTAGGTTTATTGCATCTAAGGCATCTAGTATGCTCCCCCACAAATAAGTAGGTGAGTCTCCTTTGATAGATCTCAGGTACCATGATGGAAAATTTCTAAAATTCAGTGGCAAACTCTTGAAGAGCACACGGTTATACTAAGAGGGGGTGGGGGTGAATCAATATAACAACAATCTTTTACCAATTTTAACTTTTTCAACTTCAATCATAAGTATATAACTTATCTTATAAGCATATTCATTGCTTACAAGCATTCATATGCGATCTAAATAATATGAACACAAATAGAACACAAGATATATATGTGGAAACCCTTACGGGAGAAAACCAGGACAAATCAATGCTTTTATATGAATATATTATTTTACAATGTTCATAGGCACCAACCTACTAGAAGCATCAACCCCTACGTTTGTGAGCACCAACTCCCAAATCTGATTTTATGAGCACCAGCCCACTGGAAGCACCAACTCCCACTTCTGAATTTTGTGAGCACCAACCCACTTCAACGGATGATGGACTGATTTCCTTCTCCTCTTTCTCTTTTAAATCTGCATATCCTTCTCAATTCACATCTGCATATCCTCATATTTACATATACATCTCTTTTATATCTGCATAAATTTCCCTTCTAAATTTGCATGGACTCCTTTATATCTGCATACATCTTTATAAATCTGCACATGTTCCTCTTTATATCTGCATATATATATCTTTTATATCTTCACATAACACAAAATATATCTAAAAACACTCTCTTATCTGGAGTATAATTTCAGAATTATACACTACCACACTTTTTGAATCTGGTGTGTATAGGTACATATACATATTAACTCATTCTCTCACACACCATATTGCTCCTGAGAACTCTTTGTTTTTTGAGTTATATGCTCAATATTATCTGTATATATATATATATATACACGCTTCACCAACACCTTTCAATTCTCGAGACGATTCTTCTTTTAGGGGTATCACCCTTCATAATAAATGCGCCACTTCAAAACAATTTATATCTCCTTTAGTAATTACACCTCTTAACAAATCGCTCCATGTTATTATTAGTTTGATTGATAACTTTACAAACTTTCTTTTGTTTAATAAAATCGTGGCCTTTCTTAATGAGCCTCTGACCTTATAAAGAGTCGATTCAATCAATAATTAATATTTGTTTGTTATGATAAAACTCATGCCTTTCCATCAAATCGCATTCTTTCATGTGCTGACTTGGTAAATTGTTAAGGCTTGTATTAAATCTTTATGAAATCACTGTCTTTACTAATCTGTGTTGTTTGGAGACTTCTCTTAATTCCTACCACTTAATGCGATCACTGCATATAATTTAAACATTGATTCTTTTTTTTCCAATTATTGTCTATTATCACTGTTCTCTATTCATTCATTTATGTGCATTCCTTGATTTGTCATAGAGAACTTTCATTGTCTTTCTCTACACTGTAGAAGAGATGGTCTGTGATCTCTTTTTTTAATCATATTAGTCCATGGTAGCAATGATCAAGTTTTCAACATGGATGAGGATGATGAGGACTTCTTTAACTAAATCAGATCTGTAAAATATATATATGATCAGACTGTAAAATATGAATCACGTAAAGCATAGTGTAAACCAAACTTCTGTATAATCAACAATAACTCCATGATCTTTGTCAATCAAGAACGCTGAACGTTGCATACATATTCTGTATGTATAAAGTACTGTGCATCTATATCACTGTTCTTTCATAGATATATGTACGTTTGTTATCTTTGCATAATTTCGGGTACTATATCAAGAAAATCTGACCATATCAAGTGCAGGCTGTAAAATCCCAATCTTCTGATTGTTGTGCATTGTCTTTAACTTCTGCATATGATAGTGATAGATGCTTCTCATTAACATGTATTGTTGTCTAACTGATATCAATACTGCAGTACCATTGTCTTTTTTTGTATTGTTGTCTTACTGTTTATATGGGAACGGAATCATTGTTCCTTCTGTGTCTTTATATTAACTATTTCTCATTGTATTTATATGCATAATCACAATTATCCATCAATTTGCTATTCTTCATTCTTTCTTCTTTAGGTACAGATCATTCACTTTATTGCCTTGTGATAACATCATTTTCTTGGCATTTATTATTCTTTGATATCAAAAATAATACTTTTGACATCAACAACAATATTGCCTTGTCACCATTGACATCTATGTATCATTCAAGTAGTCTCCTCATTCTTCCTCTAAAATTAATGATAGAAATCCTCATTAATCTGCCTTTGACATCAATGACAATATTTCCATCAACACTTCCACTATACCTTGCTGTTTAAGTTGAGTCAATTCTTTGAAATACCATTCTGGACACTTTTGATCGAACATTTTGATGAGTTTTTGTGTAAATTTGTCATAAGGGGTTTCATGTTGATGACCTTCGGTAATAAGACCATGGTGCCACCACTCGTGGGTTATTTCTGTCAAATCAAGCACATCAGACTTTATGGCATTTTCCCCCTCATGGGGCTTAGTGAAAGATAAGTGTCCAACTTTTGGACCCATAAAAGTGTCATGAGTTTTCTATATCCATCAAAGCTAGGAAAGGTCATCTCTCTCACCCTTTCCTTTAAGTATTTGTTGTGTTGCCTTTTTCTTTTCTTATTGGGGGCAACTCTCATTTTGGCATCACAGTAATCCTTAAAATAGACACTTCTCTTTAATTTGGGGTCAAGTCTAGAGAATGCTTCTAAAATTTCATCAACATTATCCATGGGTGGACCGTTTGCTTCTTCTTCTTCCATGTGTTCCTCCCTAGATAGGAAGGAAGGTCTTGTTGGCCTAGGGTTGGATATCCTTGGGGAAATGTTATTATTATTCTCAGAGTGGTTTGAGTGAATATCCCTTCCATTCGTTTGATTGGGTTGAGAATTATTGCTATTATATTTTGAATGGTTTGAAGGAGAAGTTAGTTGGTTGTTCCATTCCTCTCATTTTCCACCATGAGGGCTTGAGTGGTTTGAGTTGTGTGTTCCATGAAGGCCCTCAACTCATTTCTCAATCGTTCCCTCATGGTGCTATTTGGTGTAGGATGGTTGGTAGACGCAAGGCTTCTTCTTTCTCTTTCTAAAGCCCTTTGAGCCTTCGGCTAGACTGCATCAACTACCTTTCACATGATGGCAGGAAAGATGCTCTAATACCAATTGTAATGTTTCCTTCCTAATTTCACATAGAATTTACCTTAAAATCAAAATTGCAACCAATTAGGGTTAGGGTTACATCTTATCAAATAAATATTTCTTCAATAATGTGATCTTCAATTTGAATCCTACAATCACAACATGACAACATGTATGTATGTATACTTAATCATTAAGGTTAAGCAAATGTAATAACCCACCTTGATTAACCCAACAAAATTTGACCATTCTTTTCTTTTTGTTTAATTTAATCATTTGTGTTTGATTCAATCGCATACTCTGGGCATCCATCCATTAGGATTAGGCATTCATCCATCTGGGATGAGCATCTAACCATATGGGTTAGGCATTTGTCCATCCGAGGCAGGAGGTTTCATCTATCCAATTAGGATAGGGGGTGCTCTGGCTAGAGACTTAGACTCATCGGGACCATTCGGGTCCTGAGTCACTCACTAAGTACTACACTCTTCTAATAGGAGTGCGCTGAGGTCATCGTCCTTAGGAGTAATTAAATAACATAATACAAGCTTGAATTCCGCCTCGAAATTTGGCTTAAAGCCTCGGGAAGTCAAGCGAATCCATACGGGATTCCTTCCGAGTATGCATTGAATTACTTTTTCCTTTTTATTATACTTATCTTTCAAATTAGGATCCTACTCAATCCTTCTTCTTACCAAGCCTAGACCTCACCCACGAACGCCTGAGTACTAGGGACAACTCTGTCCCTAGACTGCCTACATACCTGTTTCGGCATGGGATCAAGGCGTAAAGTATGTAGTTTTGTTTTCTACTCTATGGTTTGATGTAAACTGATTTGTGGGTACGCAACCCTTTCTAGGGTCAATGTCCTAGACAGTTTCTCTGTGGTTGCTACCCACGGTGGTAGCACTTAAGCAAAGGCTCAAGATGGCCTATTGCTTGTGGCCTAAAACAACTAGATCTTAATACCTATCTTAAGCGTCACCCTTGAGCAAATTTTCAATCGTCAACAACTCTTCAAGATTAAATCAATTTCATAAAGCATTTCACTCAATCATCCCTATAGGAGTTTACTATGGTTTAACTCAGTGGATGAAAGATCATTTTAGAATTATCTTATTAGATTATCGATCCAAGGGGGATTACCCGCCCCTTGGATTTTAACTTCCAAGTGCCCCTTATTACTCCCCGACGATTTATAGGGACGATGCCACAGACATCGTCGATGTAGCTTTATTAGGCGTTAAGTGCAGTAGTTCAACACGACGACATTACCCGTAAGCGTGACCCAGAGGCACTGTATATACCGAACGTTGCTAAGTTTTGGTTTTCCGACTTCCTTTGTTTTGTTTTCTAACTCATAAGCTATGAAAACATCATGCTTGAAAACTATTTAATATATAATTGCACGATAATCACGTATTAAAACGTGTAATTTGCATGAAAGTGATGGAAATGTAACTTGATCATCAATGAATGCAAATTAACATATAAGTAATTCGTATGATGTAAAAATAGTGTCATTTACATGCAAAATGAAGCAATGTTTACTTCTATCACGAGAATAATTAATTATAGCATTACTAGTTCAAAAATGAACAACTAGTTTAGACTTTTGGCAATTTTGGATCAAATCATAATATTATGACTTAATTGGTTTAAATGAATCTAAAAATTATCGACTAAGTAACCCAATAAATCTCCAATGGGTTGAGAGATTTCAATTATACATATAAATTTGAAATTACAAATTCACTACACAATGATCCTAATTACTAATAAATTTTCTTAAGTTTAAATTTACTAACTTAAAATTTATAACAATTAACTTAATATTTAACTAAGCAATTATTAACAATTTTTAAATTGTAATTTAATATTAAAAAAAATTTAAATGACTAAAAAAAGGCATGAGGTTTTCTTTTTAAATAATGGGGAGTGGGGAGGGGCCCACGGGTCCCATCATCACTGCGGACCTGCGAGTGCAGGCCTGCAGTGATGAGGGGACCACCGTGATCCCCTCCACTACCCTGCGGCCACTGTCGTAGTAGTGACCGCAGGTTAGTGGAGGGTACCACTCCGGGTACCACTCCCCTGCGGGTGATAACTCCGCCTCGACCCCTCCCTGCGTCGGTCCACTATCCCATGCGAATTTAATTTCTTCGTACGGTTTCACATATAATGTGTTTGCATAAATTTTTAACGATAATATAAATACTTTATGTGTGTGTGTGTGTGTGTGTGTGTGTAGTTTTCAGTTTCAATTTATTTAAGCATAGAGAGAAATATATAACCAGATATATGTGTAATAAAAATATTAGTGTAAAACAAATGAGAATAAAGATTTATTCACAGGGATGAATAACACAGAGGACTAAATTGTTTCAGCAATGTACAAAACTAATATTCATAGAGAGATTTACATATCATTTTTCAACTAATATTCACAGAGGGATTTATACCTCATTTTTCAACTAATATTCACAGAGGGATTTATACCTCATTTTTCACAGAGAGTAATGATTACAATGAGGTTTATATTTTATTATCAGGCATTTTCTGTTCACAGGGAAGTAAGATTTTAATGTAAGAAAAGATTTATTCATACACAAATGGCTATCATTTAATCACACAGAGAAGATTTTTAATCTCAGAAAAAGAAATTTAAATAAGGAGAATATGATTTTTTTTGCACAGATAAAAGAAAGAAATCTTTTGGAAAAGCAAAAGCAAGATCTGATATCTATTTTCTAAAGAGAATTAAATAAATAATAAAGCTATCTTTTGCATGCAATATATGAAAATACTTTTATCAATATTTATCCCTAAATAAGAAGAAAAGATTACAATCTAATAATAATAAATAAAAAAAATTATATAAGAAGATCTAGAAGCTTTTTTTTTTTTATAATACAAATTTCTCGTATGTAAATGAGAGATGACAAAGAAGAGAACCTGGCTTATCGAAGCTTGATGTTGAATCGTCTAGCTATCCTTTTTTGATCCTTCCTTGCAACTTGAGAGAGATCTTCAAGAACAACATAACAATCCTACAACGAAAATGAGTCTATCAAAGAAGATCCTACTACTAACAACAAGGAAACTTGGAAAATTTTCTTCAACACATAATCAACTCCCTTTTTTGAAAACTTGCATACAATATATAGGAAAAATCCCTAAATTCCACTATCTAGAGAAATTAATTAAAAATGAGATTCTTTTCCAATATTGGACTCATGCAAATTGATTAAAACCTAGTGGGGGAGTTACATGCAAGGCATTGAAGATTCCTCTAGAAGCTTCTAATTCCTCCTACAACATGTGCCATAATTGGGAGTGGGAAAATAAATAAATAAATAAAAATAATGCCTTTTGAATTATATTCTCCAAGTGTGTGTGTGTGTGTGCATTTTTATTCTTTTATAATATTTATTCAATCATTTTCAATAGCTCAACCAAAAATATAGTAGAATTGTATCAAATCAAAAAGTGATAAAGGAGGGTTGTGACATCCTCCCCCCCTTAATTTGTGCATCGTCCCGATGCACTTATTGAATGCATCCAAAGAGTCTATAGTTCATGATTAGTTTAAAACAAAAAAGGAAACAACGGTTGCATCTCCCTAGTATCTTCCCACGTGGCATTCCTTTCATCATACTGGTTCCATTGTACTTTGCATTGATCAACCTCTCTGTTGCACAATTGGCACTGGCGCCTCTCCAAGATTTTGAATTGCTCTATCATTATTCCTCCCATTTTCTGGACCTATAAAGCATCCCAATTCAAAATATGTTTCTCATCAGGTACATACTTTTTAAGAAGAGATACATAGAAGACATCATGGACTCGGCTCAACTAGGGAGGTAAGGCCAACCGGTATGCAACTAGATTAATCCTTTCCAATATTTCAAAGGGTCCAACATAACGAGGTGCAAGCTTGGTCTTTTTCCCAAACCTTATGGAACTCTTGTGTGGCCTAACTCTTAGGAAGACTTTCTCTCCCACCTCAAACTCTCTTGGTGTCATGTTTTTGCCTACATAACTTTTCTGCATATCTGAGGCTTCCTTCAACCTTTGCCTAATTTCCTTAGTTTTTCTTTCTATCTCCTTCAACATATCTGGTCCAACAATTACTCTATCTTCAAGATTATCCCAACTCAAAGGTGTTCGACATGGTCTACCATACAATGCTTCGAAAGGTTCCATTTCCAAAGATGTTTGATATGTATTATTGTAAGCAAACTCTACCAAAGGTAGGTAATCTTCCCATTTCTTCTGTTGGTCCATGCAGTACATGCGAAGTAGGTCTTCCACAATCTGATTTGTCCTTTCTGTTTGGCCGTCGGTTTCAGGATGGTATGCAGAGCTAAAATTTAGTTGAGTTTTCGACATTGTTTGAAGAGTTGTCCAAAACCTTGAAGTGAATCTGGCATCTCTATCTGATATGATTTTCTCTGGCATTCCATGCAACCTAAATATTTCCTTAACAAAGCGCCTAGCCAAGGTAGGTGCATCATCCGTCAGATTCCCTGGTATAAAGTGTGCCACCTTAGTGAGTTTGTCAATTACCATCATTATTGTATCATGCCTAGAAGGTGACATGGGTAACCCTTGCACAAAATCCATGCTAATAACTTGCCACTTGTGTTGAGGTACATCATGTAACTGTAATAGTCCAGCTGGATGTTCTGCCTTTACTCTTTGACACTCCAAACATTTAGCCACATACTTGACTATGTCATTCTTCATCCCTTGCCAAAAGTATAACTTCTTTAGGTCTGCATAAAGTTTGTTAACTCTCGGGTGCCCTGAATAAGGGGCATTATGAGCCTCTGACAAGACTACTTCCCTTAAATCTCCTGAATTAGAAATATAGATTCTATTATTGTATCTGAGCAACCCATCTTCATCTAATGTATACCCTTCAACGTTAGGATCGGTTGGATCGTATTCTAAAGTCAATTTGACTTGCTCATACCATGGGTCATGTCCCTATTCATCCATTACTTGCCTTTTGAAAGAAGTTTTGAAGGTTGCTATAGTCATCAAATGTCTTCTCCTACTTAAAGCATCTGCCACCCTATTTTCTTTCCCCTTAATGTATTCAATCTCGAAATCATATTCACTTAGAAACTCTAACCACCTTCTTTGTCTGGCATTTAAGTGGGGTTGGGTTAAGATGTACTTTAGTCCTTGGTTATCTAACTTTAACTCAAAGGGCTTCCCTAGTAAGAAGTATCTCCATTTCTGTAGGGCATGCACAATCGCTGCTAACTCTAAGCCGTGGGGTGCATAGTTAACTTCATGTGTCTTTAGCTTCCTGGATTCGTAAGCTACTACCCCTTCATCCTGGACAAGTACTCCTCCTAAACCTTCGATAGAAGCATCAGTTACGACTGTGAAGTGTCCATTTGGATCCGGTACCTTTAGAATGGGTGCTGAAGTTAGTTTCCCCTTCAAAATTTGGAATGCTTTATCACTTTGTTCTGTCCACACAACCTTTTACCCTTCCTCTGTAATGAGGTGATGGGATTTGCTATCTTAGAGAATCCTTCCACAAACCTCCTATAGTACCCTGCTAGCCCCATAAAGCTTCTTACCTCTGAAACGTTTTTTAGGGATCGACCATTCTACTATTGCCTTTATCTTATCTGGATCAACTACTATTCCTTCCTTTGATATTATATGCCCAAGGTAGTGAATCTTTTTCTCAAAGAAGGCACATTTTGACAGTTTCCCATATAACTTATGTTCCCTCAACCTTTGCAAAACAATTTGTAAGTGTACTAAATGTTCCTCCTCGTTCCTAGAGTAAATCAATATGTCATCCAGAAATACCAAAACAAATTTGTCCAAGTAGTCATGGAGTACACTATTCATTAGGTTCATAAATGTAGCTGGGGCATTGGTTACACCAAAAGGAACTACTATGAATTCATAATGCCCATATCTAGTCCTGAAAGTTGTCTTCAGAATGTCCTCCTCCTTAATTCTGAGTTGACGGTATCCTGATCGGAGGTCTATCTTTGAGAAAATTGCTGCTCCTTTCATTTGGTCAAAAAGATCCTCTATTCGAGGTAAGGGATACCTATTCTTTATTGTGACCTTGTTCAACATCCTATAATTGATGCATAGTCTTAAGGTTCCATCCTTCTTCTTAACGAATAAGACTGGTGCTCCCCATGGTGATACACTTGGCCTTATTAATCCCTTAGCTAAGAGTTCCTCTAATTGCATTTTGAGCTCTTGTAATTCAGTTGTGTTCATTTAGTAAGGTGCCCTTGATACTGGTTTAGATCCCGGTAGTACGTCGATAGAAAAGTCAAACTTCCTTTTAGGAGGTAAGCCGGGTAATTCTTCTAGAAATAAATCCTTGAATTCCTTTAAGAAAGGGGTATTTTCAAAGGTTGGGGTATTTTCCTCTTTTCCTTCATCAATTTCAACCATAAAGATTAGGCCTCCTCTTCTTCTTTCCTTCTTTAATTGCATGGTTGATATGGTTTCTATACTAATGGGGTTGAACTTTCCTTGGATTTTGACCTTTTCCCCCCATCATCCAAACATTCAACAACTTTGTTATAGCAATCTACATTAGCTTGATGATCTGTTAACCAACTCATTCCAATAATTACATCATATAATCCTAGGGGTGCCACATAGAGATCTACCCTTGTTTCAAACTCAGGAAATTGTACCCTTGCGCTCGGCAAACACTTAGTTACTTCCCTAGTTGCCTTATCCCCATATTGAACCGTCCATGATGACTCCATTTGATTAACTTTTAATGCATATTTTCTTACTAATTTAGGTGAGATGAAACATTCAGATGACCCAGTGTCAATTAGAATTGAAATTGGTTGTTCAAATAGTGTACCTGTAGTTTCCATGGGAACATTCTAGAATCTTGCTCTTCGGTTCCTAATTGCTGCATGAATCCTTTGTTGGGGCCCTTGTTGGGGTTGATTGGCCCTAATCTGACCTTGCATCCTGGGACACTCTCTAGCAAAATGGTTTCCCCCACACTGAAGTATCCACCTGGAGGACCCCTCCTGCCTTGATTCCTAGGGGGACCATTCCTTGTTTCATTGGCCCTAGGTGGATAAGTTATCCTGTTATGCTAGTCATTCCTATTATAGTTGTCTCTGTTATTATTGCCCCTGTTATTATTATCATTTCCATTCCTCTGATATTGATTAGGGGGTGGCCTTCTTTCAGAAGAATTATTCCTTTGACTTTTGTTGAAGTTAGTGTTCCCCTTGAATTCCTGCTTTCTTTTAAAAGAGTGGTTCCCATTATAGTTCTGCCCTGCTAGGGTTTGAATCTTCCTCTCCCGCCTTAGGGACTTTTCAAGTACTTCGTTCATGTTTTTGGGTCCATGCATGTCAACCTCTGCCCCTATGTTGGTATTTAGTCCCAAAATGAACTTCCTTGCTTGGCCTTCTTCATCTTTCTGGTACATAGGTACATACTTAAGCAATTTGGCGAACTTATCCCAATATTGTTGGACTGATAGGGGCCCTTGATGTAGATTATGGAATTATGTCACCTTCCATCAAAGAACAATTGAGGGAGCCACCTTTCTCGGAAGTAGTGAACAAATTGATCCCATGTGATCGTATCCCTGCTATACCCATTTTGCTCCTTGGTGTTGGTCCACCAACTAGCTACCTCCCATGTGAGTTTATAGGAACCCCATAAGGCCTTGGTTGTTTCGCTAAAATCTCTTAGTTCAAAATACTTTTCCATTTCATTTAACCAATTCTCAGCCCCTTCACCAATTTGCCTCCCATCGAACGTAGGAGGGGTGATTTTCTTTAAGTCCTTAGAGAGTTCCAATATGTTATTTTCTTTTCTATTGCCCATCATATTCCCTTGATTGCTACCAAGGTTTCCATTTTCAGTACCACTTCGATTTTCAATGTCATTCTGCCTTTCCCTAAGGTCCTGCATTGATTGCTCCAGGAAGTTGATTTTATCCCTTTGTTCGGTTAGCAGGTTGATTATAGCCTCGACCCCATCTTCATTATTCCCTGGGTTATGTTGATCCCCTTCATGGTCTTCCTCGTGGTTTTCTTCATGGTTTTCTTCATGATTTTCCTCATGATTAGCTTCCCTTTGTCTCCTAGTAGTACGTCTTGCATTACCCCTTCCTCTTCCTCTTCCTCTTCCTCTAGCCATTCTAGGGTTTTACCTGAAAGTTAAATTATGTAATTAGTTCTTGATTTAAGATTTTTAAAATTTAATTTCTACCATTGCAAAACATTCCCTTATTTGTGTAAATTGAAGTGAGCACAAGGCCTAGATTTGAACCTTTGCTCTAATACCACATGCAATAACCCACCTTGATTAACCCAACAAAATTTGACCATTCTTTTTTTTTTGTTTAATTTAATCATTTGTGTTTGATTCAATCGCATACTTTGGGCATCCATCCATTAGGATTAGGCATTCATCCATCCGGGATGAGCATCTAACCATACGGGTTAGGCATCTGTCCATCCGAGGCAGGAGGTTTCATCTATCCAATACGGGATAGGCATCTACCCATACGGGGTAGGCATCTATCCAATTAGGATAGAGGATGCTCTGGCCAGAGACTTAGACTCATCGGGACCATTCGGGTCCTGAGTCACTCACTAAGTACTACACTCTTCTAATAGGAGTGCACCGAGGTCACTGTCCTTAGGAGTAATTAAATAACATAATACAAGCTTGAATTTTGCCTCGAAATTTGGCTTAAAGCCTCGGGAAGTCAAGCGAATCCATATGAGATTCCTTCCGAGTATGCATTGAATTACTTTTTCCTTTTTATTATACTTATCTTTCAAATTAGGATCCTACTCAATCCTTCTTCTTACCAAGCCTAGACCCCACCCACGAACGCCTGAGTACTAGGGACAACTCCATCCCTAGACTGCCTACATACCCGTTTCAGCACGGGATCAAGGCGTAAAGTATGTAGTTCTGTTTTCTACTCTATGGTTTGATGTAAATTGATTTGTGGGTACGCAACCCTTTCTAGGGTCAATGTCCCAGACAATTTCTCTGCGGTTGCTACCCACGGTGGTAGCACTTAAGCAAAGGCTCAAGATGGCCTATTGCTTGTGGCCTAAAACAACTAGATCTTAATACCTATCTTAAACGTCACCCTTGACCAAATTCTAAATCGTCAACAACTCTTCAAGATTAAATCAATTTCATAAAAGCATTTCACTCAATCATCCCTATAGGAGTTTACTATGGTTTAACTCAACGGATGAAAGATCATTTTAGAATTATCTTATTAGATTATCAATCCAAGGGGGATTACCCGCCCCTTGGATTTTAACTTCCAAGTGCCCCTTATTACTCCCTGACGATTTATATGGACGACGCCACAGACGTCATTGATGCAGCTTTATTAGGCGTTAAGTGCAGTAGTTCAAGACGACGACATTACCCGTAAGCGTGACCCAGAGGCACTATATATACCGAACGCTGCTAGGTTTTGGTTTTTCGACTTCCTTTATTTAGTTTTCTAACTAAAAAGCTATGAAAACATCATGCTTGAAAACAATTATGAATTGAATGTACGTAATTGCAAGGTTTAATTAATTGAAATAACTACTTCAGTGGTATTCAATTACCACTTGATAGAATTACCATTCTTCTACAAGTAAACTATTTAATATATAATTGCAGGATAATCACGTATTAAAACGTGTAATTTGCATGAAAGTGATGGAAATGTAACTTGATCATCAATGAATGCAAATTAACATATAAGTAATTCGTATGATGTAAAAATAGTATCATTTACATGCAAAATGAAGCAATGTTTACTTCTATCACGAGAATAATTAATTATAGCATTACTAGTTCAAAAATGAACAACTAGTTTAGACTTTTGGCAATTTTGGATCAAATCATAATATTATGACTTAATTGGTTTAAATGAGTCTAAAAATTATCGACTAAGTAACCCAATAAATCTCCAATGGGTTGAGAGATTTCAATTATACACATAAATTTGAAATTACAAATTCACTACACAATGATCCTAATTACTATTAAATTTTCCCAAGTTTAAATTTACTAACTTAAAATTTATAACAATTAACTTAAAATTTAACTAAGCAATTATTAACAAATTTTAAATTGTAATTTAATATAAAAAAAAATTAAATGACTAAAAAAAGGCAGAGGGTTTTTTTTTTAAATAATGGGGAGTGGGGAGGGGCCCACGAGTCCCATCATCACTGCAGACCTGCGGGTGCAAGCCCGCAGTGATGAGGGGACCGTCGTGGTCCCCTCCACTACCCTGCGGCCTCTGTTGTAGCAGTGACTGTAGGTTAGTGGAGGGTACCACTCCCCTGCGGGTAATAACTCTGCCTCGCCCCCTCCCTACGTCGGTCCACTATCCCATGCGAATTTAATTTCTTCGTACAGTTTCGCATATAATGTGTTTGCATATATGTGTAATAAAAATATTAGTGTAAAACAAATGAGAATAAGGATTTATTCACAGGGATGAATAACATAGAGGACTAAATTGTTTCAGCAATGTACAGAACTAATATTCACAGAGAGATTTATACCTCATTTTTCAACTAATATTCACACAGAGATTTATACCTCATTTTTCAACTAATATTCATAGAGGGATTTATACCTCATTTTTCAACTAATATTCACAGAGGGATTTATACCTCATTTTTCACAGAAAGTAATGAATACAATGAGGTTTATATTTTATTATTAGGCATTTTTTGTTCACAGGGAAGTAAGATTTTAATGTAAGAAAAGATTTACATTTAAAATCCCAATCCAGTAATGAATTTAAGAGAAGAAAAACAAGGACATGATTCATACACAAATGGCTATCATTTAATCACACAGGGAAGATTTTTAATCTCAGAAAAAGGAATATGATTTTTTTTGCAAAGATAAAAGAAAGAAATCTTTTGGAAAAGCAAAAGCAAGATCTGATATCTATTTTCTAAAGAGAATTAAATAAATAATAAAGCTATCTTTTGCATGCAATATATGAAAATTCTTTTATCAATATTTATCCCTAAATAAGAAGAAAAGATTACAATCTAATTAAAAAAAAAAAAAATTATAAAGGAAGAGCTAGAAGCTATTTTTTTTTTATAATACAAATTTCTCATATGTAAATGAGAGATGACAAAGAAGAGAACCTGGCTTATCGAAGCTTGATGTTGAATCCTCTAGCTATCCTTTTTTGATACTTCCTTGCAACTTGAGAGAAATCTTCAAGAACAACTTAACAATCCTACAACAAATAAAGAGTCTACCAAAGAAGATCCTACTACTAACAACAAGGAAACTTGGAAAATTTTCTTCAACACATAATCAACTCCCTTTTTTGAAAACTTGCATACAATATATAGGAAAAATCCCTAAATTCCACTATCTAGAGAAATTAATTAAAATGAGATTCTTTTCCAATATTGGACTCATGCAAATTGATTAAAACCTAGTGGGGGAGTTACATGCAAGGCATTGAAGATTCCTCTAGAAGCTTCTAATTCCTCCTACAACATGTGCCATAATTGGGAGTGGGAAGATAAAATAAAAATTAAAAAAATTAAAAAAATTAAAAAATAATGCCTTTTGAATTATATTCTCCAAGTGTGTGTGTGTGTGTGTGTGCATTTTTATTCTTTTACAATATTTATTCAATCATTTTCAATAGCTCAACCTAAAATATAGTAGAATTGTATCAAATTAAAAAGTGATAAAGGAGGGTTGTGACAGCAAATCCATCATAATCATAATTACTATTAATACTACTAAGCACTTAAGTGTTTGGAGGAAGAGACATGATGGGTCCGTTGGAAGCCATTTCTACACCAAACCCAAGTGGATGTCTACCACAACCCTCTCGCTGGCTTAGTAGCTTGTACCTACTTTCCCCATTCATGTCTCATCTTCTGGAAGACGCATGCCCTCTTGTAGGATCTGAGGGAGATTGTAAGGGGGCCACTTGACTTCATAAGTGCCCTCTTTGTCCTAGGCCAAAATGGTCCCACTAGGACAACCTACTTACGAGCCCACTCACCACCTATCTCTTACTTCTCAAGCCTTCTCCCACAAGAGGTATTTTAGACAAGTATATGTATCCTATATTCTTTCATAGGAATATATACTTAAACATTATTGATTAAGCAAAGCAACATGTATAGCAAATAGATATGTAATTAATTGACAAATATATATAAACATTATTTATATCTAAGAATATAGGGAGATAACAAAAATCTAATGGAATTGGAGGGTTGTTGCAATCTAGTTCAATTTGAGGTCTCCTCCTTCCAAGGGTAGTTTACCAATCTGTTGTTTTGCAATCTTCCTCTTGTTTTATCTTATGCTATTTTTAATTTTATATTGTTGATGCTATGAAATTATTATTTATTGATGCTTTTGTTATGATCCTCCAACCCCGTGTCCTCTATTCTTATACCTCCTCTTCGGTTGGGGGTCATGTAATTTGGTGGACATCTTTCTTTGAATGGTGGTGTCTCTTATTGCTTCCTATGTCTTGATTAATTCATTTCCTTAATGAACTGACTTGATAATTAATTTGTTGCCTTAATGAATCACTCTTGTTAATTTGTCATTAACACATTATCAACACTCAAACCTTATGCACTTATTGTTTTGTCATCCCTTCGCCAGTCTCATTCAGATTATTACATTTTATGAAGCCAAACAAATTCATATTTAAATTCATTGGGCTTGTTTCCTTAAATTACTACGATGAATCAAAATGGTGAAGTCTTACTTTGTAAGACCATTTTATATCATGATCTATTAAAATGTCAGATTACATTCATGATGGTTTGCCCTTCCTAAATTTGCTTGTCCTCAAATAATGTTCAGGCTCGGATGGTTGAAGATTTCTTGTCATTCTCGTTTGTCTATGTTAATGTTTATCTGGGATCAATAAAGAAAATTGTGAAATCTTGTTGAAAATAAAATTTTCTTCACTAGGGTTTCCATTGTTTAGGCAGAGTGTAGTTTGTAAGCATCACTTTAAGTTGTCTCATTGTTTTCCCAACATGACAAGACTTATTAGCATTATTTGGTTGAGAAGAAAATTGAAACTCATAATATTTCTCAAATGGTGGCTCAGGTTATTGCGACCTCTCCTCTGGTTGTTTCGACTTCTGGTGGAGAGGTTGTTGAGGCTGGTCTGCAATCTCATGCCCCTCATGCTGATTCCTCGGGCGGATTTGTGTCTTCGCCCAGTGATTGTGTTGTGGTTGCTAATTCTAGAATTGTTCAGGATGATTCTTTTCCTGTTGGGAGTTACTGCACTTCTGAGAAAGGGGGTGTTGTTGGTGCTCTTTCTTAGAATCTTGATGGACCAGCGTTGGGTTCGTCAGATTGGTTTGATGCGACTACTAAGGTGGAAGAAGGATGGATTACTATTAAGGGAAAGAAATCTAATTCGTCTACGCCCTCTTTTGACATGACTCTTCGTGCACACAAGGGCAATACTAAAGGAAAATATTGAGGGTCCTTGTTTGTGGATGTTTGGTTGGTTACCCATTTGGGTTTTTTGTTGGTTCTTTGGCTGCCATATGTATTGTTTCATCTTCTGTAGCCCGTTTCGTCTTGGATTTTTGTTTTGTAGTTTTGATTCTAAACCTTTTAGAATCTTCTTTGTTAAGGGTTTTAGGGCCCCTTCAAAACCTGTTTTTGCCTTAATCCAAAACATTAGGATTTAGAAGTATGACAGTATCTATGACTTCAAATGAAATGTTCTCTCCTGAATACATTCTTGTCTCTTTTGGATTACTCTTGTTATTCTTGTATTCTTGCAAAGTCTAATGAAGATGATGTCCTTCTTACTCGACATGGAGAATTTGGGATCTTATGAAATGATTTCAAGTTTGCATATTACAATTTTATTTTGGAGATCTTGGTTTTGGATCTTAAGGATAGGAGGGTGTTGAGATTACAAGTATTGGTTCCTCGACGAAGCTCCATTTCATAGTACCTTCATTTGACTGTGGGCTCTTAAGATCTCCTTTGTCATGCCTTGTTTTCTTATTTGGATTTTGTTTTGCTTCTTCGTCGGTGGTTGCTTCTATCTTATGGAATCGACTTCCCTTTCCACATGTCTGTGTTCTCATGGCTCCTTGCAATTGAAGCACAAATTCCTCCTTTTTAGGTCATCTCATCATTTTTGGGTGTTTTAATCTTGACATACATGTTTGTGTTCCCATTTCTCATCACAATTAAAGCATGTTTTTCCTCGGATTCCTTCGTATGCCCTTCATCTTTATGTGGATGTTTGGAGTATGTGTTTGATGCAAAGCTTTTGGGCTTATCTTTTGATGGGTTAGTATCAAATTTCATTGCCTTTTGAATTGTCTTTTCTAGGTTTGTTGGGTCTAAGGCACTTACTATGCTCCTGATTGATTCTTTCAATCCTTCCACAAATAAGTAGGTGAGTCTCCTTTGAAAGATCTCGGGTACCACAACAACCAATTTTTGGAATTCGGTGGCAAACTATTCCACTGTTCTTTGTTGCTTAAGTTGAGTCGACTCTTTGAAATACCATTTGAGATGCTTTTGATCAAACCTTTTAATGAGTTTCAATGTAAATTCGTCATAAGTGGATTACATGTTGATGACCTTGGGTAATAAACCCAAAGAACCATTAATTGTTTGGGGAATTAATCAACAAACCAAAAGACAAAGATTTTATGAAAAAATCGATAAAAAATGAATTTACCAAAAAAAGGTAAAAAATTGAAGAAAAACAATCAAAAACTATTTTTTATATCTTTAAGGGCGTTTCCATAGCATAGAGATATTGTAAGAAAATAAAATAGAGACTTCAACACATGAATTGTACAATAGATTATATTTTACAAAACATAGAATATTTAGAAATAAGAAAATCTTGTTTTAGTGAGTAATATGCACTAACATTTTTGCTTATACATTTAAATGTTTCATTTTCATATAAGAAAATCATGTTTTTGTAAACCACACACACACACACACACAGATATATATAGGCTGATGGCCATATAATTAGAAATTTGTACATTGGCAACGCCAAGCATTTATATCAAGTAGCCACGACATTTATTGTGGGAAAGATATTTAACCCAGTTATCATGGGAGATGTTTATGAACATGAAACTCATTGAAATTAATACAAAGGTGAATGTAGACACTTAAAAATAATTATTTTAATTATTTTTTAATTCCTCACATAATTAATTAATTAATTATGTTAATTAAAATTCTTCTCAATATTAATTAAATATAATTAATATTGTCACTATAGCATATGATTGATTTATTTAATAAATCAACCCCTTTCTTTATTCTTCTAAAAAATCAAATCCTCACAAATCTTCCTCTTAGCTAATTAATTTCAATTAATTAGTTAACCTATATGATTCCTACAAATCATCTTCTTAATTCATCATTAACCTAATAAATTCTTCTAGAAACTCCCTAAACTCATTTAACATTATTCTTTTAGTCAAATTCTCCTACAAATATAAATCCCACCTAACATTTCCTCTAATTCCCTTCCTAATGAGTTGTTAATGGCTAATCATCATGATTAGCCACAAAGTCAACTCTTTGTCCTTTCATCCAGCCACTAGCTTTAAATGCTCTTTTTCTAGATGAATGTAAGATTTTCGAAATCTCACATTCCTCTAGGCATTTCCCTCTCCCAAGGAATTTTTAATTCCTTTTTATTCTTCTAATCCCCATAATATCCGTTTTTGGAGAATTTTTAATTCCTCCAATGCATCTTGTAGAGTGTGGAGATACGAAATGCCTTTAAGGCATATTTCTTGGTCTCCACACCCTCTCTTGGACCTTGTGTGACCTCAAAAGTAAATCTTAGCCCTTCATCTCGAATTCATCCTAGCCATCCGTTTTCCTCTCCTCTTCCTATAAAATAGGGTTCTATCCCTTCATTCAAAACATCTTGAAATTCAGTAAGCTTATGCTACCCTTTTGAGCCCAGGAAATCATCTTGGCAACTTGATCATCTCATCCTTATCATTCACCCTTATCATTTGTGCACAATATTGGAGAGCCATCCATATCCAGCAATCAAAGGAGCACATCAAGTGGAGCATTATCAAGGGGCGCCTTCACTTCATCAAGCTCAATCCGAAGGAGAAGGTAAAATAGCAAGGTGAAATGGTCTTTTTAGGATATTTTAGTATTTTGCATGTTTATTTCGTTATGTTTTGATCAGTTTACCTTTCAAATCTATTTTTCCCTCTTCATTTTGGCACGCCCGGTGGGACTCACGTCCCTGAGAACTAATGTTATTGTTTTTTTTTAAGGTTTTTGTGAGTTGTGAGACGCAGGTTCCAGAATAGCGCGACTGCAGAAAAAATAAAAATAAAAATTATATATATATATATATATATATATATATATCTCTTTTTCGCAGGTTCCAAAATCGTGGCTCTGCATTTCTGCGCGATAGCTCCTCCTTATTCTGTTCTGTTTCTTTCTTTTTTTTTTCTGTTTCTGTTGCAGCACGACAACTCTGTTATCTGATTTGTTATTTGATTTGTTGTTTGTTCTATTTTAGTATAATCTGTGTGAAAGTAGGAGAGTATGCTCTTGTCTATATAGACAATCAGAAATCCAGACTTTTCACTTTTCTATTCAGTTTAGCACGACTGTATGCTCTGACCGCAGGAAAGTGTGAAAATAGGAGAGTATGCTCTTGTCTATCTAGACAATCAGAAATCCGGACCTTCGACACTTTTCTATCTGTGTAGTGCTACTGTCTGCTTTGTTAATCTGTCTGAAAATTTTAGGCGCTAACTGTAGTCTGCATTTAATTTATTTATTTCCTGTTATCTGCTCTGTTTAAATATAATTTGTCCGCCCGCAGGAAAGTGTGAAAGTAGGAGAGTATTCTCTTGTCTATCTAGACAATCAGAAATCCGAACCTTTGACATTTTTATTTTATTCTATTTAGTGCGACAATTTGCTCTATTAAATCTAGGGTTTCTGTCTGCTCTGTTAAATCTAGGGTATCTGTTCTGTTAAATTTAGGGTTTCTGTTCCGTTAAATCTAGGGTTAAAAAAAGTAAATTTTTTTTTGTTTTTTCGCCATATCTTCTTTATCTTGACTCCATTTCCCTTCAAACTTCACCATATTCTCTACATTGCCATTTTCCACATTTTCTTCCTTGGAGGCCTTATCTCAAAAATCCACTTTTTGAAGCCCAAAATCCCATATTTCTCTATTTTTAGGGTTTGCCATAACTTCTTCCCTTTTCATCCAATCACCTCCAAATTTTTCCCATATTATCCATCTTCAACTTTTGCTTCTTTGTCCCTCTTGGACAAATTTTCCCATTCCTTCATCTCTCCTCCAAAATCCCCATTTTTTCGCTTGCATATCCCTTAGAAAGTGGTAAAAACCTAGTCAAACCCCATTTACCCATCAAAGCTTTCTTCAAATCCACATTTGTCATTAGTAAAAAAGTTTTTATTCATGTTTTTCTATTTATTCCCAAAAAAATAAAAATAAATAAATATTTTTGTCATTTTGTTGATTTTTTGCAGGACGCTTGTTGAAGACTATTTTTCCAAACTACTAATCAAGTTGTTTTGCAGGACGCTTTTTGAAGACTCCATTTTTCAAACTACTAATCAAGTGGTTTTGCAGGTTGCCTAGCTGATTCAACCAAATATTGTGCATTTATTTAAATTAGGCACCTAGATATTAATTAAAATGGAATGAACCATTGTCTTATGTGTCTTTAAGAAAAGCGTAAAGGTAGGAAAGTATGCTCTCGTCTTACTAGATGATCAGAAATCCAG
Source organism: Cryptomeria japonica (assembly GCF_030272615.1). Classification (NCBI taxonomy): domain Eukaryota; kingdom Viridiplantae; phylum Streptophyta; class Pinopsida; order Cupressales; family Cupressaceae; genus Cryptomeria; species Cryptomeria japonica. Next base: position 390,956,401 of record NC_081405.1, read on the forward strand.
ACCCTCCAACCTTTTCTTGTTTGATTGTGTGTTTATCTCTAGCGGGCCTGCCCTCCCAACTTGCTCTTTGAGAAGGTAAGAGGGGAACGACCCAAGTGAGTACACCCGGACCTGGGGTTCCCAACTCACTATAATAAATAGGCCATTGACTACGAAAGGGTTAATGGTTGGGGCTATATGAGAGTTCACTCTCACATTGGGTGCTTAGTAGGATCCTAGAGATCTCAATCATGCTTGCGTGACTACTAAGTTCTTGGTGCTTCGTTGGGCTATAGGCCTCAATTGCGCTTGCACAACTTCGAAGGGTAGCTCCTAACGGGAAGACTTACTAAACACCTTGTTCATAGTGGCTAAAAACCCTTTAGTCATTGGTGCAGGAGGTCGGACCTCTGAAGCGGCCCATATTCTTACGGCCCTTAGTAGAGACACAAAGTTCGCCATGAGGAGTTTTCATGGGAATTGATGCTTGGCTGCCCCGAGAAGTGAGTGTCGTGGAGGGGAGCCAGTGGGGTCAAGCATCTAAGTGTCCGCTCTGGGTAAGCGTAGATGGGAAACCAATTGGGATTCAATGACTATTGTCCTTGCCAGCCTTAAGAATGTTGTATATGAGCATGAGTGTCTTTGAGATAATATGGATTTAATCATTGTGTTTGCTTTGTTTGATACATACTTGCCAAGAGTAGACTAAAAACACATCACTATCCCCAAAAAACTTTGCAAAAATATTTGTCAAGACACAAACAAATTGTCCAAGTTATTACCCACACCAAGTTCAAAATTGCGTCAAAACTCCGTCCATCCCATTTTTCATAAGCCTAAGAGAGAAGCTAAGAGTTTATCCTCTACGTCAACATTCAAGTTTGTCCTTTGAAACACCTACTATCATCCAAATCAGGGTGGTCATATCCCTTCATACAACTTGCCATTTAAATAGATCCTTCATGTTCATGCCAAAGACCTTCATGTTCATGCCAAAGACAACCTAGTCATCAAGTTTTCTTCTAAACCATCACTACCATACCTTCTTCATCAATCATCCTCAAATTTCTTAAGTCCTTTCATCCACAAATTTCTTAAATCCTTTCATCCTCAAATTTCTTAAGTCCTTTCATCACAAATTTCTTAATTCTTTTCATCCTCAAATTTCTTAAGTTCTTTCATCACAAATTTCTTAAGTCCTTTCATCACAAATTTCTTAAGTCCTTTCATCCTCAAATTTCGTAAGTCCTTTCATTCTCAAATTTCTTAAGTCCTTTCATCACAAGTTTCTAAAATCCTTCCATCACAAATTTTCTAAGTCATTTCATCACATTTTTCCTAAGTCTTTTCATCACAAATATCATGTATGGTCGCAACTCGATCCCAAAAGAAAAAGATGGTTGATTAACAATATGGCATGCCAGACATTGGTGTCCTATATGAAGATCCCACGCAAGATCATACACAAAGTGGGCAACCAAGCGATCAAGATCAAAGCCAAAATCTTGACATGGTTAACCAAGATGAACTTTGTCCGGAAGTGCAAACTTTCCTAGCGGATTCTTATAACCAATAGATGATAGAAAAGTTTATTTAACACAATCCTACTGCACTTCTAAAAACTCTTCTTGAGCATGGAGCTCAACTTCCACCTGAATTTAATAGATCCGCTCTCGTCCAACAACCACAAGGAGACCTCGCTCCCACACAAAGTGCTGCACCTACTATTCAAACTCAATCAATTGCAACCCCATCAATCATCCAAGCCCAATCAATGCCACCCGCGACACCTCCCACCACGATCTCCATCCCGCCTTCTTCCTCCTTACCATCCATACCACTATCAAATCCAATCTCATCCATTCTCCAACAAACTTCTATACCACCTCCTTCTATTCAACCACATATTTCTATTCCAATGTCGCAAATTTTATCCAGACCGCATTCAATCCCATCACAACAGTTGGTGGATCACAACCAACTATCACACGAACCCCAGCAACATTGGTCATCACATCCCACGTTCCCACTTCCTCATCATATCAATATATTGGTGGTGGTGCAATTTCTTTAGTTCATCCAATTCTTGGGGCAGATACAATTCATCAATATCAAAGTCCACAACAAGACCTCATCAAGGAAATTCAAGACATGAAGAATATCATCAAAAACATGAAAGAAAAGACTAATAAAAGGAAAGCTTACTCATTTGAAGAGTTTTGCCCTTGTTCTTATGACCCATCTATATCAGTTGCACCGTATTCCCCGGGATTTGAGATCCCTAAGCTCACCAAGTATGAAGGCAAAGGAGACCCTCGCGACCATGTCCGCGAATTCCACATCTTATGCCAAGAAGTCTCCTATAGTGACCTTTATCTTCGTAGACTCTTTCCCAAGAGTCTCACGGGAGATGCCCTGGCATGGTTCTCATCTTTACCACGAGGTTCCATTGTCTCTTTTCCAGACTTGGCAGAAAAATTTGTGGCCCACTATGCATACAACATGGGTAATGATGTTTCTATGATGGACCTATGTAATACAAAACAAAGGCCTGGAGAAACCTTCGCCAATTTCCTACAAAGATGGCGACATCTTATCAAAAAATTCCAATGGGACATGCCAGAACAACATCAAATTGAACTATTTCAAAAGAACTTGGTGCCTGAACTTTCAAGACCTTTAATATCTCAATGTATCAAATCCTTCCAAAAATTGACCGATAAGGGCCTTGCCCTCGAACGTGTCTTGTTGGAGGAAGGAACCTTGAAACATTACCAGAAGTCATCACAAAGTTCTTCCTCTTATCATAATGACAAGCCAAAATTCTGGGCTAAAAATAAAAACATGGTCAATGATGGTGTAACTGATGTGAAGCGGGTCCAAACCGTGGCCACTCCCCCAAAATACACCACCAATATTCATCAATTCAACAATCAAAATAATTCAAATCAATCTCAAAAACCTCACAACAATGTGTCAATCCAAGGACGACCACCCCGATCGAATAACAGGACTCCAAGAGATTTCACTCCTCTTGCGGAGCCTATTGAAGTGGTGTTTCAAAAACTTGTCCAAGCAGGTATAGTGGTTTTTCCAATCACTCGCCCGTTTGATCCCAATCAACCTAAACCAAGATGGTATAATGAAAATGAGTATTGTGAATACCATCGTATCAAGGGACATGATACACGAAAGTGTATGAAACTGAAGATCTACATACAAGATCTCATTGATAGAGGTGAGATTGAGGTAGCAAATGCAAAACCTGGTAATAACAATGACAAACTCAAAATGTACCAAGAACCCTTCCCAAAGCATGATAAAGGAAAAGGCTCATCATCTAACGTAATGGATTATGACTATGCTAATCATGTAACCGGTTTTGATTTTTTAGTAAGTCGCATTGAACTTGCAGACAATCATGTCAATGTCATAACCATCCAAGGAGTTAATCCTCCTTCTTCCCAAAGCAGATCAAACCCGGCTAGAATAGTCATTCAAGGTGCCATGCCTTCCACCTCCCATTTCCAAAATGACTGTAATGCAACTACACGCCGAGGAAGAGTCACCATCCAAGAAGTTCCTCCCCCACCAAACCCTCCACCCATGTCTTCCACCTGCCGATATGACCTCCTTGATCAACTTGGGAAGACACCCACGCAGATCTCCATTTTGGAACTTCTCAAGACTTCTCCAGTCCATAAAGAAATTTTGGAACAAGCCCTTCTCCAATCACGCGTTCCTGATAACATCAATGCCACCCAATTTCAAACCCTCATTGGAAACCTTGTTGCCCAGCAACACATTGTATTTAACTCCAAAGATGCTCCCGCAGATGAGGACCATAACAAACCTTTGCACATAGAAGCTCTCATCCACAAGCACAAGGTCAAACGTATCCTGATAGACGGTGGATCCGGGCTTAATCTGTGTACATACAAATTGATAAAACAATTGGGACTTTAGGAGGATCTGATAGACACATCAGGAAGGATCACAATAAAGGCATATGATGATGCAGAAAGAATTTCAAAGGGCATGATCACCTTACCTCTTCAAGTGGGCCCCATAACAATTGAAACCCCTTACCAAGTACTAGATCTTGATCTCCCCTACAACATTCTCCTCGGGAGGCCATGGATTCATTCATTGCAAGCCGTACCCTCCACCTATCACCAATGCATCAAATTCCCCTATAATGGAAGAGTGATCACTATCAAAGGTGATCCCCAACCTTTTCAATATTGCAAACTATTAGAGGGGAAGCATCTGTATCATTGCCCACTAAATAGGCCTTCACCAACGCTTCCATCTGACACATCAAATGTTGCCTCCACATCATCCCAACCAAATAATCAAATCAAGATCTTGGATAATGGATGTGGAGAATACAAATTGGAGGACGTCTTATTAATAGGAAACCTCCCTCTCTCTCCTAAGTCATTTGGCAAACCAAATGAGCTAAAAAAGGACCCGAAATCAGTCATGCAATGCCAAAGCACCACCTTCCAACAATGGGGCCCACTTGATAACGAGAACCTCGAAGCAGATATCTCTTCATGGCTATACCGGGAAGAGGACGATGATCCAACAAGAATATCCAAAGAAATGTATCCAAAAGCATTTGCCATAGTTGAAAAAATGGGTTACAAAGGACACGGTCTGGGACCAGAGGAGAAAGGAAGAAAAGCACCCATAAATCCTATCTCCTATAGATACAACAGAGGCTTGGGGTACACCCCGGTGCCTAAGATTACTATCGCTAGTGCCCCTTCTAGTCCTTCTTTGGATATCGAAAGTGCTGATGAAGATGAATTCCATGAAATGCCTTATGAATACGAGAAAGATACCTTTTTCGATGCTTACATCAATACCATCACCCCCATAACCCCTCCCACTTCACATGAGCTACATCTTGTCCATCCTGAACTCATTGACTGGGGCCAATGAGACAACCCCAATTTAGATATCTGCATCGACGATAATGCTCTCATTGCTCTCCTAACAACGCAAAATATGGAAGATGGTAATAGAATTGAGGGTATTCAACTACACGAAAAGGGATACTTTGGTAGTCAAGTCAATGCCCTTATCCACAAAAAAGATAATAAAAAAAAAAGATATGATTTCCTAGGTGAAAACCTCCCTGAGGCGCCTTTGGATGAACAAGAAATAAAAACAAAGTGCATATCTGAAAGTGAAAACCTGGAAAAGGCACTTGATGATGAGGGATTTGACCTCCCTACCATTGGTTACCTTCTACAGGACAAATCAAATTTGTTGATAGAAGAAATAGACAGCATCAACATGGGCACTGAAGTCATTCCAAAAAATGTGCTCATTGCCAAATCCCTCACCGAAATCTAGAAACAAGACTTCATCAACTTCCTTACAGAGGTTAAAATCAATTTTGCATGGTCCTATTCCGATATGCTAGGGTTGGATCCTGCCTTGGTGGTTCACAATCTTGCCGTCCGCCCAGATGCAAAACCTGTAAAACAAAAACTCCGCAAAATGCACCCGCATATTGCTCTCTTGGTCAAGGCAGAACTTCAAAATTTGTTAGACGCAGAATTTATCAAACCCATAGACTACACTGAATGGGTCTCCAACATTGTGCCTGTCGGCAAACCTACTGGGGGCATCCGCATTTGCACAGATTTCCAAGATCTAAATATAGCTTGTCCTAAAGACGATTTCCCGCTCCCAAACATAGATATGATTGTGGATCTTACAGCCGGACATGAAATGCTATCACTAATGGATGGGTTTTCTAGATACAACCAAATCAAGATAGCAAATGAGGATCAGCATAAAACCGCATTCACAACACCATGGGGTACTTTCTGTTACCGGGTCATGCCTTTTGGCCTTAAAAATGCTGGAGCTACATATCAATGGGCAATGACAACAATTTTTCATGACCTCTTGCACAAAATTATGGAGGACTATGTGGATGATCTGCTAGGCAAATCCAAGACAAGACAAGAGCACATCCCTATTCTAAAACAGATCTTCGAAAGATTGGAAAAATACAAGCTGCGCCTAAATCCTAAAAAGTGTGTGTTTGGTGTCACATCGGGAAAACTACTAGGATTCATTGTTTCCTGCAGAAGCATTGAGTTGATCCCGCAAAAGTAAAAGCTATTATGGAAATGCCTCCGCCAATAACTCTCAGACAACTACGTAGTCTCCAGGGAAAACTCTAGTTTGTCAGGTGTTTCATTTCACAGCTAGCCGACAAGTGCCATCCATTTGCACATTTGTTACCTAAAGACACAAAATTCAAATGGGATTGCCTCTATCAAAAGGCCTTTGAAAAATTAAAAGAATATCTAGCATCACCTCCAGTTTTGATGCCACCTACCCCTGGAAAACCCCTCATTTTGTACATATGTGCTACTACAGTGGCATTGGGGGCATTGTTGGCGCAAACAGATGATCAAGGGAAGGAACACGCCATTTACTACATCAGTCGGATGCTAGTAGGATATGAACTCAACTACACCCCCATTGAAAGAGCATGTTTGGCATTAGTATTCAGCACACAGAAACTACGACACTATATGCTAAACAACAAGACAAAATTAATTGCTAAAATTGATCCACTTAAATATCTCCTGTGAAAAGCTGCTCTCATTGGCAGAACGGCTAAATGGGTCATGCTCTTAAGCGAGTTTGACATTGAATATGTGGACAGAAAGGCAATCAAGGGACAAGTCATTGCAGATCAACTGGATGAAGCTCCACTTCCAAGCGACCATCCTCTTCTCACAGAATTACCAAATGAGTTCATTATGACTGTTACCACATCCTCCACATGGAAATTGTATTTTGATGGCTCCTACACTCAAAATGGATCGGGGGCAGGAATATTATTGGTCACACCTCAAGGAGATGGCATCCCCAAATCATACAAGATGGCCTTTGCATGTACTAATAACATAGCAGAATACGAGGCCCTCATCACAGGTTTACGCTTGGCTATCCATTGGAAAATAAAGGAATTACAAGTCTATGGTGATTCCCAGCTCGTCATAAAACAAGTCAATGATGAATACTAGACAAAAGATGATAAACTCCTTCCCTACCGTACCATGGTTGAAGATCTTAAGCAACATTTCACGGCAATCAAGTTTGATCAAATCCCACGAACAAACAATAGGGCTGCAGATGCAATGGCCACCATTGGCTCCCTCCTTCAAATGCCAACACATAGTCAGAAGTGCGAGTTCTTGGTCGAGCAATTGTTTATACCGGCATACAACCTACCAGAATCTGAAATGGTGTGTGTTCTCGTTGGTCCAGAGTCCCCTTGGTACCAAGAAACCTTCGCCTTCCTCAAAGACAACACTATTCCCCCACATCTCACCAAAACACAACAACAAACTTTCATCCGCCGATGTGCCCGTTACACCATCCTTGCAGACACCTTGTTCAGAAGGCATTTTGATGGTTCCCTCCTAAGGTGTTTAGATAAACAAGAAGCCGAATGGGCATTACGCGAAGTACATGAGGGCATCTGTGGGGCACACTCAAGTGGACTCACATTGGCTAAAAAACTTTTGAGAACAGGATACTATTGGCCTAAAATGGAAGAAGATGCATACAACTATGTGAAGAAATGCATCCCTTGCCAGCAACATGGTGACAAGATTCATGCACCGTCACAAGAATTGCAGCCATTCATTACACCATGGCCCTTCTCGCAGTGGGGGCTCGATCTCATTGGGAAAATCCACCCTTCATCTTCCAACGGACATAAATTCATTATCACCGCCACCAAATACTTCACCAAGTGGGTAGAGGCTATCCCTTTTACTTTCACTACCGGCAAGCAAATATCCAAATTCATCTTGAACTACCTAATCTACCGATATGGCATCCCAAAAGTTATCATCACAGATAATGGTAAACAATTTAAAAACCAGGATGTCAAAGAACTCTGCCATAAATTCAACATCCAACACCACTTCTCCACTCCATATTATCCCCAAGGCAATGTCCAAGCTGAGGCTTCTAATAAAACCCTAATAAAAATCCTCAAAAAGACAGTCAATGAAGCGGGCCGTGATTGGCACCTCCAAATCCATCCTGCATTGTGGGCCTACCGCACCTCCATCTGCACCCCCACAGGCGCCACTCCTTATTCCCTAGTATTTGGTTCTGAAGCTATCCTTCCCCTTGAGATCAAGATCCCCTCTCTAAAGGTATCGCTGCAAAACATCCTACCAGAGGAAGAATACAGAATTGCCCGCTTACAAGAGCTAGAATTGTTAGATGAAAGGCGCCTCAAGGCCTTGAATCATCTCCGGGTATATCAAAACCATCTGCGCATGAGTTAACATAAAAAAGTCAGAACCCGAGAATTCCAATTTGGTGATCTTGTCCTCATGGAGAATCAGAAAAATCTACAAGAACGAGAAAAGAAAGGCAAGTTCGAGCCTAACTAGCTTGGACCATATGTAATCACAGCGACATATGGATCAGGAGCTTATCAGTTGGCCACTCCTAAAGGCGATCCTTTGGATGATCCGATGAATATCATGCACCTCAAAAGGTTTTATGCTTAGTCCTCAAAAAGTCTTAAATTGTCAAAAAAAATAAAAAAATGAAAAAAAAAAAGATCCTGAAAAAATTGTCACTTTGGTGCAAACCTGGCAAACAGGCACCTTATGATACAAAAAAATTTTAAAAAAAAAAGAAGAAAAAAGAAAGAAAAAAGAAAGAAAAACAATTTGTGGCGCTATGGGCAAGTATCTTGGTGAAAACCTCTGTGCGGGTGCCAAGGTAAATAACCGGATCCACTGTCTATCAGGTCGATACTACAAATCATCTGCCATCCAGCCCACCCATGCACAACATTCCTTCTTTTCCACCTCCCAATAAAACATGCGTATGATGATGAGTCTTCGCCTAAGTCATGAACAAGAAATGTTCCAGTGAAACTGAGCTTTCATGCCTCTGTATAAGCTTCGAGAAGTCTTGAGAAACAATCCCAAGTCCATCCTAGTTCTACTCTTGGCAAGAGGTATCATTTGGTCGCAAGGAAGAGACTTGTTAGATTTTGTTAGATTTTTTCATATAGGCTTGCATCTTTTGCCCTACAAATGCCACTATTTACGACTGCCTAGGTTCTTCCATATCCAGGTATGTTATGATAGGTGCATACTGGGGCATATTTCATAGTATGGCATGTTTTGGATCCTTCTTGTATAAACCGGCGACCTGGTACTAGTGTTTATCAACACTTACCTTCTCGTATACAAGAGGTATCGGTGTGTTTGAGGGTTTCCTTGCACAAACCCACAACTTTGTATTAGTGTTTCTTAACACTTGCATTGTTGTGTGCAAGAAATTCCTGTTTGTCTACAGAGTCAGTCCACGCCCTGGGTTTCTCATGGCATCTTGATTTCTATAAGCAGTGGTGCAAGTCACTCAGGGCAACATCAAACTAGGTTGGCTCTCCACATTTGTTGTACACAAAATCTCACCATCATTCCATCAAATCCTAAACTCAATAATCCCAGGGAGTTCTCAATTGCCCCCATTTTCCTCTGTGGTCTCGCATCTCTTATTCTTCTTTCCAAATACCTCACGACTACTTCATATATCTTCCTCATTTATCCCTTCCACCCTAATTTTTCTTCCTCCATTTTTCTTTTTTTTTCCTCACATAATCAATTATGATTCTAATCATGTCTTATACAGGATGAATCCTTCCTGAAACCAGACGTTGTGATCTGATCATGTCTTATACAGGATGAATCCTTCCTGAAACCAGACGTTGTGATCGATCATGTCTTATACAGGATGTATCCTTCCTAAAACCAGACGTTGTGATCTGATCATGTCTTATACAGGATGAATCCTTCCTGAAACCAGACGTTGTGATCTGATCATGTCTTATACAGGATGAATCCTTCCGGAAACCAGATGAGCTGATCATGTCTTATACAGGATGAATCCTTCCTGAAACCAGACGCTCTGATCATGTCTTATACAGGATGAATCCTTCCTGAAACCAAACATTCGTTGTGATTGATCATGTCTTATACATGATGAATCCTTCCTGAAACCAGACATTGTGATCAATCATGTCTTATACAAGATGAATCCTTTCTGAAACCAGACGCTCTTATCATGTCTTATACAGGATGAATCTTTTCTGAAACCAGACGTTGTGATCAATCATGTCTTATACAGGATGAATCCTTCCTGAAACCAGACACTTTGATCATCTTTGTCTTATACAAGATGAATTCTTCTTGAAACCAGACTGAATCTAGATCTTATCAATCGAATCAAATCAAATCTATCGGGATATCAATTTCGCAAAACTCCAAAGATCAAATACCTCAATTGATCTCCCGAGGGGGCATCACCATACCGTAATCTATAAATCAAGAGCCGGGGCATCCTATCAAACCAATATCAACATCAAAACAAGATTATTCTTTGAATCAATGCGTCATCACACCTCGCTTCAAAGAGGGGCAAAATGTAGACACTTAAAAATAATTATTTTAATTATTTTTTAATTCCTCACATAATTAATTAATTAATTATGTTAATTAAAATTCTTCTCAATATTAATTAAATATAATTAATATTGTCACTATAGCATATGATTGATTTATTTAATAAATCAACCCCTTTCTTTATTCTTCTAAAAAATCAAATCCTCACAAATCTTCCTCTTAGCTAATTAATTTCAATTAATTAGTTAACCTATATGATTCCTACAAATCATCTTCTTAATTCATCATTAACCTAATAAATTCTTCTAGAAACTCCCTAAACTCACTTAACATTATTCTTTTAGTCAAATTCTCCTACAAATATAAATCCCACCTAACATTTCCTCTAATTCCCCTCCTAATGAGTCGTTAATGGCTAATCATCATGATTAGCCACAAAGTCAACTCTTTGTCCTTTCATCCAGCCACTAGCTTTAAATGCTCTTTTTCTAGATGAATGTAAGATTTTCAAAATCTCACATTCCTCTAGGCATTTCCCTCTCCCAAGGAATTTTTAATTCCTTTTTATTCTTCTAATCCCCATAATATCCGTTTTTGGAGAATTTTTAATTCCTCCAATGCATCTTGTAGAGTGTGGAGATACGAAATGCCTTTAAGGCATATTTCTTGGTCTCCACACCCTCTCTTGGACCTTGTGTGACCTCAAAAGTAAATCTTAGCCCTTCATCTCGAATTCATCCTAGCCATCTGTTTTCCTCTCCTCTTCCTATAAAATAGGGTTCCATCCCTTCATTCAAAACATCTTGAAATTCAGTAAGCTTATGTTGCCCTTTTGAGCCCAGGAAATCATCTTGGCAACTTGATCATCTCATCCTTATCATTCACCCTTATCATTTGTGCACAATATTGGAGAGCCATCCACATCCAGCAATCAAAGGAGCACATCAAGTGGAGCATTATCAAGGGGCGCCTTCACTTCATCAAGCTCAATCCGAAGGAGAAGGTAAAATAGCAAGGTGAAATGGTCTTTTTAGGATATTTTAGCATTCTGCATGTTTATTTCATTATGTTTTGATCAGTTTACCTTTTAAATCTATTTTTCCCTCTTCAGTGAAATTAAATTTGCATATCCATTTTGGGAATTAAGTGTTTGGAGGGGCTTTTGAAGTTCATGGCCTATATATTGAATACAGTCATTTTGAGAAGATACTATAAGTTATTGCATGACTCTTTTTCTATTTTTCCTCACAAAAGAAGAGGAATTATAAACTTCCTTGGAGACCAACTTGAAGGATAGAAAAGAGACTTCAACTACAATAGTATAAGCAACGGGTTAAGTTTTGAGACACCAATACATATCTTGGTATTTTCAAAAGAAGATTTGTCTAAAATCTCAGTTTCTATCTTTTTAAGAAAATTCTTAAAGACTTGAGTATGCAAGTTGTATGAGCTCTTACTGGCTGCTATATTTATTGTATTAATTATTAGCAACAAAAAATTATAATTTTATCTTATGTGAACTATTACATTTGAATTAAGCACTATCATAACAATTTGAATAGGCTATGATAAACTTGGAAAAAGAACTAGTAGGTGAAACTGAGCTCTATTCTTATTTTTTACAAGCACATATAGTAAAGAAGTAAAATAGTTTAAATTTGGTTTAAGTTTACTATTCTTAAGAACAAACAAAAGAAAGGGTTGTATTGTAATTCCATCTCTAATTTGCATAGCAAGTACCCATACTTTCTTGCTATGAGTCAAGGACCATTATTACAAGTATGATTGTAATGCAGAAGTTTAGTTAACATTATGAAACCTTGAGATTAAGGCACATATATGTATACATGAGTGTGCATGAATGCAAGCACGTGTATACGTGACTCTTGCAACAATTAACTTCATTGAAAATAACATGAACATATTATGAATGGTAGTTGTCCATGATCATAGCACTACAAAAGATTGCACCAAGATTGGTCTAGAAAGTAACCCTTAAACATTGAGTCAAGTTTGACCCTAAATCCTTGTCAGTATGTCGTTAACATGTAAGATAACCTAGTTTATTAGGATGATAGAACCTAAGATTGTTGTTCTACCCAAGTAGGGTGATGAACATTGGTTGCACGTTCATTTGTTCTTGCAACTATGAAAATATTTGGCCAAGGTGGTGTTGTGCTACGCAAGTTTTAGTCAGTTCACTTGGTCTAGATGCACTACCTAGTCAGACGTCATAGTAGTTAGGAGATACCTATGGTGTGTGACCGACTAGAATTGTGTAGGGTCAAAATATCAAGGTCATATGGCATTAGAGATAACCTCTTTTTACATCCTTGTGAAGGGTAGGGTTGTTTCCCGTAGGAAGATGTGCGGGGGAACGCCAAGTCTATTGTTGGGTGGTAAATCGCCTCGATGATACTTTCTCTCTGGTCAACATACTATGATTCTTAAAAAGATTCGAAATGGAATCCGAGTGTGGTAAACCGTAAACTACTCTTGTACTTAATTTAATATTGTACTCTATTAGAGTTGATTCCTTAATTTTTTTTATGCATATGAAATTGTAATTGGAATGTTGATGTTAATGTTGATGTTATTATTTATAGAAAAGTTAAGTTTCTTTACTTTAAAAAAAAAATAGTAATTTGTATTGTCATTTGTTAAGAATTGAAAAGTTAGTTTGCATTATTTTTCTACTATGGAACTTAGCTTGTTACATATGGTATTAAACCTATTGAGTCTAATGCTAAACCCAAGGCTTGCCACTAAGAAAACAATGATAGTGAACTGAAACAAAGCATTTGGGTGATGTAGGATGTGGATATGAACAACCAAACAGAAAAAGGTTCGTGACCCAGTACATGTTTGCCTTTGGCCAACCAGACTAAATATGATTACTCATGTTGTTCTCTTCCTTCTAACATGGAGACCTTAGCGAAAGTTTTAATACAACTTTAGAAGGAATGACGTAGTTGGACAACCTCAAGAAAGGAAGCAATGAAAGCATCCATCTTCTCAAAAATGAACCTAAAACCTAAACCAAAAACATAAACTCAACCTGAAGGTCATGTTGAGCCAAAGAAGCCAATAGAACACCAAATGCCTACTATGGGTTGTAGACTTGTCTTGTACTTTGACATAGATGGGCAAGAAGAACCCATAATAGATAGTGGTAGCAACTCATAGATAGAGCTCTCGGATTGTAAATAATGATGTATATTTAATAATCTTTTAGAAGTGATTAATGAAAAGAAACCAATTTTGTTGGGTTGTATAAAGTGTATCAATGCTTGCAAATGAATGAGATGTTTAGTTTAGTGAAATTAAACAAGTGTTTTATATTATTAGGAACTTATATCCAAGATAACATCGAAGGATTTGGATCAGTAGAGACTCCAATGACCAAAATTAATCAACTCCTACATATGATGTGGGAAACCCAAACCACACTCAATAAGCTAGAGCAATGGGTAGAGGGTCAAATGATAATACAGATGAAGAGAAAGAGTCTTAGTTTAGAGACAGCTATAGAAGACATGAGCACACTACCCAAAGTGAGCATAGGGGGAGAAAACTCATGCTCATACTCAAACTGGGAAAAAGGAACATGTGTCTAATGTCATGACATGAAAAAGGTCAAGCTGCCCAAGTATGACGATTCAGTGTCAGGGGACGCTACTGAATCATGTCTGACTAAAATGGAAAAGTATTTTGAGATCCATGACTACACTAAGAACATGAAAGTTGAATGGTGATCTTACCAACTGACAAGGGAAGCGATCGATTGGTGGGAAAACAAGAAGGCCAAGTTAGGCATGAGGTTAACAGACACGTAACCTAGGATCGATTTGTAGAAGTTTTTAGGCAAAGATGGCTGCCTCGGCTTTCCTTTGAGAAAAATTGACATATTTTTTAGGATCTTAGACAAGGGAAACTCTCCATCGATGAATATTCAGAGAAGTTGACCCAACTATTTAAGTATGTACCCCAATTCCAAATAGATGAGAAATACCAAATAAGTAAGTTCTTGCACCAACTACTATGGATGTTCTCAGTAGCCAGATAATCATGGGTCTCAATAATCGAATAGGTGGGTCAGTGGATGTTCTTGCACCAACTACTATGGATGAACCATATGAGAAAGTTTTTAGACAAGAGAAGAAGCTCAAGAAGGATGATGTCATCAGAGACAAAAACCAAAAAAAGGTGAAATGGTCATAGTCCTCTCGATCCTTCAAGAAGAAGGGCGATAGATATGATTCAAGTAGAAAGAATGAAAAGGGGTTCAAAGGTAATCAACATGATTTTAGAGGGTATAGAAAAGGATACAACAATTCTAGGAAGGATAGTGAAGCAACTAACAGGGGAAAAAAGAAGAGAGGACCTCTGGGGGGTTTTATACTTGCGATGGCAGGTACTATGCTAATCAATGCCTAAAATAGACCCAAGGAGGGCAACAACAAAGAAACCCCTCGCCAACTCAGCGAGCAAGTAGTGCTCCAACAGAGAATTCATGTTGTAGTAGATAACAAACAAGTAAAATTTTAGATCACCTTGATCGAGACTATAGGTATGCTTTATGAGAATCCCATAATAGTGCTTATTGATATTGGAGCTACAAAAAAAATTATCTCCTAAGCTATTAAGTAAATTTACCAAAAGAGTTGGTTTTATGGCAACTCATGGACTGTAGAGCCTGCAAACTAGTCGAGAGCTCAAGTAGAGTAGTGTTTGTTTGAAGCTAGGGTTGAGCTTCTTGGCTTCACAATAGAAATCAACTTATATGTGGCACCTTTAGGCTCATATGATATAATCTTGGGGATGAATTGGTTATGGAAGAACAAAGCTAGAGTTGACTATTTTGCTAAAATAGTAGAGTGCTTAGACAAACTAGGAAATAAGGTGTTCTTGCAAAGCACCCAACATGAGGTCAATCTACATCAACTCTTTTCTATCCAATTGAAGCGGAGTGAGAAGAAAGGGTGCCAATTGAGGATGAATATCCCTATCTTCAGCATTATTGGGATGTGTTTCCTAAAGAAATTCCTGGACTACCACCAAAGAGGTATTTCATTTTTCTATAGAATTAATTCTAGGAGCAGAGCCAATATCTAGAGCTCCTTATCAAATGACAATTGTTGAACTTGCGGAGTTAAAAGCACTATTGCAAGAGTTGTTGAACAAGGGGTTGATTTGACCTAGTGTGTCGTCGTGGGGGGCACCTGTGATTTTTGTCAAGAAGGATGGTGTCTTCAACTATATATTGATTACAAAATGTTGAATAAAGTAATAATAAGTAATATTATCCCTTGCCACACATTGATGATGTGTTTGATCAAATGCGAGAAGCCGCATTGTTTTCTAAAATAGATCTACAGCCAGGATACCATCAGTTGAAACTTAATGATCAAGATATTCACGAGACGGATTTTAGAACTCATTACGGACACTACAAGTTTACTATGCTACCTTTTGGGCTTACCAATGCCCTTGTTGCATTCATGAGTTTGATGAATAGTGTGTTCCATTATTGTTTCAACAAATTTGTATTAGTTTTCTTAGATGATATTTTAATATGTTCTAGGAATGATGAAGAACACTTACAACATTTGCAAATAGTTTTGCAATGGCTAAGAGAGCACAGATTGTATGGGGAACTATCTAAATGCACTTTCATTTAGAAAGAAGTGTACTATCTAAGGCATATCATCTCTGCTAAGGGTATAGTCGTGGATCCAACAAAGATAAAAGCTATATCAAAATGGCTAACCCCTAGAAATTTGTAGGAAGGAAGAAGCTTTATGAGCTTGGCAAGGTACTACAGGAAGTTCCTAATGAACTTCTCACGAATAGCCTACCCCATAACCTCACTCCAAAGAAAAGGGAAACATTTTGAGTGGACCGAAAGGTGCGAGAAGGCCTTTGAACTTCTTCAAGAGAAATTAACCATGACACCAATATTAAAGGTACCTTGTTTAGAGAAACATTTTATGATGGTTACTAACACTTCAAGTGGAGGACTAGGAGGATTCCTAATGCAAGGGTAAGTAATTGCCTATGAATCCTGAAAACTAAAGAACTATGAACATAATTATGTGCCTCATGACCTAGAGCTTACTGCAATTTTTGCATGCTCTACAGACGTGACATCACTACCTGTTAGGGAAGCCCTTTAAACTCTAATTTGATCACCAAGGGCTATGATATATTATCACACAACCAAATCTTAATGCACATTAGAGGAGGTAGTTGGAATTGATTTACGAATACGATTTTGAGGTCAATTACATAAAGGGAAACAAAATCAAGTGGTAGATTCTTTGAGTTGCAGACAACATATTACCTCCATGGTAGATTTTAGGGATCGATTTCTCTAGTAGCTAGAAGGAGATGGGTATCACTAATCCACAAGACCCTAGATATGAAGGATTTTGTAGACACGTAAATTTTTCAATTTTTCCTCATAATCATCTTATTACTAAAGTGATTATTATTTTCTAAATCATTTAACTTCATTAATTCATTAAATAATATTCCTCCATTTTTATTTATTAAATCATTGCATTATCTATTTATCTATCACTATTATTTCATAAAACCCTAATCTCCACCATATCATACCCATTCAATTTATTTATTTCCTTCTCCTTCCATCACAAACATTTAGTGAATGTGGGATAAATTTTGATCTCCAACTACCTTCTTGAAATCCCACATTTCTCCCACAACGGATTTACTTCATGAGGACATCTATAGAAAACATTTGCCCCTGACATACTTATCTTTTGTTTTTGAATCATTTTCTTCCATTCTTCATAGCCTTTGGTGCTTAGTGCTAAAAAAAATTTGAGAGCATTAACTATTCATTGCCACATCTTAAAGGTAGGAAGGCAATAGAGTGAAAATGCATGTGAACTTGGATATTAGTTTGTTTAAGTGTTTTGCATTCGTGTGATTTTGTAGGTACTCAATTAAAGATGGTGGAATAAATCTCACCCATGCATTTAATGCTTAATCCCTTAATCTGGATTAAGATCTCACCCATGCATTTAATGCTTAATCCCTTATTTGTGTTGCATTAATGTGCTTTGTCTTTCATCTCACGTTGGCTATTCTTTCAAACACTTAAAGTGTTTTAGACCATAAAAAGTGCAGGTTTTAAACCATGAAAGTGCAGATTTTAAAATATGTTTCAGATCATAAAAAGTGCAGATTTTAACATATTTTAAAATCTGCACTTTGATGGTTTAAAACCTGCACTTTTTATGGTCTAAAACATATTTTAAAACCTGTAGTTTCATGGTGTGAAACATATTTTAAAATTTGCACAATACCTTTGGTTGGAAGGTGTTTTAAACTTGTTCAATCCCTTTGCTAAAACTGCTCATTGTATGCTTTGCAACGTATTATTTTTTAAACTGCTCATCGTGTGGTTTGGAACATACATTTTAATTGCAGATTTGTATTTGTTTGGATAAATTTGGATTGCAGATTTGTATTCGTTGGATGTATTTGGACTGCAGATTTGTATTGCTTATGTTGTTACTTCTTACTCTTAGCTAATAATTTATGGGTTTGTAGTTACTATTTTGTTTTGTGCTACTTTAGTTTGTTTAGTTAGATTTTTAGTTGTGTTAGTTTTTAGTTTAGAGTGTTAGTGAGCTTTGTTGGTAGTTAGTTTATTATTAGTTGTTTTAGTGTGTATGTTAGTTTTATATGTTAGTAGGTTTGTTGGTTTTTGTTAGCATTAGATTAGTTTGTTAGTATTTGTGTTTTAGTTTAGATTTTTTTGTTTTTTAGAAGAGTCTTTGTTTTTGTTTGTTAGTGTCTTGGGTTAGTTTGTTAGTGTCTTTGTTTGGTCTTAGTGTGTCTTGGTGTCTTTGTCAGTTGTTAAAAGGTGTTTGTGTTGGTTTGATTTTGGAACTAACCTTGCAGGGCTAACGATTTATGCAAGGCATCCATTTTCGTTCAAGATGTTTGTCGAAGAAATTTGTTATTTTAAAACAAAGTATTTTTATTTTAGCTTAAATTACATTTCAATTTGGTGCTTAAAAAGAACAAGTGTTTGATGTGTTTGGTGCATTTGCACACCTTTTTGTTTTAGTAGATCTCATCAAGATAATAAAAAAACTATCCTCTCCCCTTGCCTTTGGGATCTTGGGTGTAAGAGAAATTGTTATTATCCTTAGAGGGTCTACCTCCCGAGAAGCCATTAGGGTCAGGTGAGAGGGAACGACCCAAGCGGTGTTTTCAATTCGGTCAAACTGTTATTATCCTTACAGGGTCTACCTCCCGAGAAGCCATTAGGGTCAGCTGAGAGGGAACGACCCAAGCGGTGCTTTCAATTCGGTCTGCTATATAAATTGGCCAGGGCGAAAGCCTTCCGCTTCTTGGTGTTTAGCCATTTTGCACGCTCCTTACATATCCACACTTAAGTGAGATATATTAGACCTTACGACGATGGTGGAGCCCTAACTAAGGGTGGGGAGACATCAAGTCCCTGAATTCTTACTAGACACCTTACTTAGAAGCCTACCCTTATTTGCCTTGGTGTGGCGATTTCAATGTGAGGGGATAACTAGTTTTCCCCCCAAGATACTCACTATATGTATTTCCTTGAGATGAGATAGAACTTTCCATCTTTGCATAGGCTATTTATAGCTTTCCAGAAAAAGGGTGATTGGGTTATGCCTCCAAGCCTAGGGCCCCCTACCTATCCTCTCTCGCAAAGCCAAGATTGTAAAACACTTCTTAAGGTGATGAGCATTCGAGGTGAAGTACCAAGATGTGGGCTGAATCGTTCGCATTGTAATCCAATTGACCTTAGATAAATAGGCTTTGTCTTCAAGTGTTTTTTATTGTGTTAAGATCAGTGAAAAGTTGGCCTTGAGGGGCTATTGAACATACACATTGACATTCAGACATTGTGTTCTTGTGCTTGAGTGTTTCTTATCACAATTGGTCACAACAAACAAGCAAATTCAAACAGAGTTATTCAAAGATCAACAAGACTGGTGGTCTTACACTTCACAGTGACAAAGAACTGAGAACATTACACATCTTTCTTTCTTGGCATCATCTTTCCAATTCTGATCTTTTAGGATTTGAGTCATTAGTCCTTCCATCAATCAATAAATCATTGTATTAACTTATCTTACGCCATCATCAATCCCAAATTGATTAATCAACTCAATCAGCTTCGTCGGCTTATCAATTAGGCTATACTGCTCATTTCCATCAATTGTTCAGTTACGCCTCTCAATTGTGCATTTTCATCAAATGTACATCTCAACTTCATCACTCACTCAATATCAATCATCCAATCATCTTCCCGTAATTTATTCAAAGAGCAATCTTCATCACAATTTGTTCGATCAATCTCTCAAGGGGTCATATCATATCAGTCATCATCCTTACTATGATATCTTTGGGACATATCTCAGTTGGTCTGATCAATTTTTTTCTTTGAAACAATGCGATAAGCTACATTGTTTTAAAGAGGGGCAAAATGTAGACACATAAATTCTTCAATTTTTCCTCATAATCGTCTTATTACTGAAGTGGGTATTATTTTCTAAATCATTTAACTTCATTAATTCATTAAATAATATTCCTCCATTTTTAATTATTAAATCATTGCACTATCTATTTATCTATCACTATTATTTCATAAAACCCTAATATCCACCATATCCTACCCATTCAATTATTTCCTTCCTTCCCCATCCATCACAATCATTTAGTGAATGAGGGATAAATTTTCATCTCCAACTACCTTCTTGAAATCCCACATTTCTCCCTAAATGGGTTTTCTTCATGAGGGCATCTATAAAAGCCATTTTCCCCACATTTGAAGCTCTCTCTCGCTTATTGAAATTTTGGTGTTGTAACGTTGATTAATTTACTTGCATACTTATGTTTTGTTTTTTAATCATTTTCTTCCATTCTTCATAGCCTTTGGTGCTTAGTGCTAAAAAATCTGAGAGCATTAACTATTCATTGCCACATCTTGAAGATAGGAAGGCAATAGAGTGAAAATGCATGTGAACTTGGATATTAGTTTTTTTTAGTATTGCATTTGTGTGATTTTCCAGGTACTCTATTGAAGATGGTGGAATAAATTTGGATCTTAATCTAATAAGGTCTCAGCCATTTCTCTCCATTCTATAGATTTAGTTTTGAATCTAATGGTCTATTAAGATATCAAGACAATATGTGTGTGCCAGAATCTCCAAAAGTAAGAAGACTAGTATGGAAAGAGGTGCATTTTGCACCATATTCAAGACACCTAGGAGTCACTAAACTCCTAGTAGATGTAAAACCCCTTTATTTCTAGAAGGATATGAAGAAAGATGTCATAATATTTGTGGTCAGTTGCTTCGAATGCCAGAAGGTGAAGGTAGAACACCAACACCCAATAGGTTTTCTATAGCCTAATGTCATGCTAGAATTGAAGTGAAAAATAATCAATAGGGACTTTGTCCAAGGATAGTCCATGTCTAGAAACAAGCATAATACTATACTAGTAGTGGTTGATAGACTTAATAACGTAGCCCACTTTATACTTGGGAATTTAACAAATGGGACATTCACTATAGCTCACAAGTTTGTCCAAGAGATATTCTAACTACATGGGGTACCAAAAAAGATAATATCAAATACGGATGCCAGAATGACATCCAAATTCTAGCAAACTCTGTTTGTAGCCCTAGGGGGGTACCAAAAAAGATAATATAAAATAGAGATGCCAGAATGACATCTAGATTCTAGCGAACTTTGTTTGCAGCCCTAGAATATCAACTAAATATTATCTCAACCTACCACCCAGAAATAGATGGCCACACAAAAAGGGTCAATCAAGTTCTGGAAGACCTTTTAAGAATGTACTACCCGTATCAGCGATACAAGTGGGAACACTACCTACCCTTGGTTGGATTTCATACAAATCTTATCAATCATCCATAAAGATGGCACCATTTGAGGCATATTATGGAACAAGGTGTAGAACTCCTATCAACCGAGATAAGCTAAAAGATAAGATAACCCTCGGTCCTAAAATGCTCTCAGAAATGGAAGAGAAAGTCAAACTAATCAAACAAAGGTTAGTAGAAGATAATAATTGGCATTAAAGCTATGTAGATGCAAAGCAAACACCAAGATAGTTTGAGGTGAGAGAGAAAGTACTCCTACGAGTTAAACCTCATAAAATAGTCATTAAATTTAAAAAATCTTCAAAGCTTGCACCTAGATATGTTAAATCATTTAAGGTCCTGGAAGTCATCAACCTGGTCACATACAAAATTTCTCTACCCCCATCTCTCGCCTAGTTGCATGATGTATTTCATGTATCTAATCTCAAAATGTATATATCAGATTTTGAACACATGATTGGTTGGAATTCTTTGCAGATACAAGGTACAAGACATAGGGGTGGTCACGATCAAATCACTTAGGGTTCTTTAGGTACATAAGCTTCACTTACATAATAGAGAATTCAAGTAGTGTAAGGTCTAGTGGGACAATAATTTAAGCATAGTGCAACTTGGGAGGATTGTAATGAAATCCACCAAAAGTTCCCTTATTTGTTTATTTTTAACAGTTGAACTATTTCCAATATGTTTATGTTGATACTCTAATCATCAAGGACAATGATTCACAAGGGGAAGGATATGTTACATTTCTATTTTTCACTGATACTAAGCTATGTTTTAATTGTACTATTATGTGATGTTACACAATGTTAAATTGAATAGTGGTTCAAAATTTATTTTGAAAGATGATTTCATTTGAAGGTTAATGAAGTTTGGTATTTCTATTGATTCTTGAGCCTCTGTTTTGGGGAAAAAATAAGTGGAATTGTAGCAATAGAAATCAATGTTGTTCCTTAAAGGAATAGATTTTAGGAAACACCGACTCTTCATCTTTAGAATTTTGTAAAGAATACGTATTGCAACTCTTAGTAGGGTATAAGTTATTAGTAGCAAAATATTATAATTTTATCTAATCTGAAGTATTGTATTTCAATCAAGAACTCTCATAATAGTTTGAGTAGGATGTGATAAACTTGGAAAAAGAACCAGTAGTTAAAACTAAGCTCTATTATTTTTTTTTACCAGCATGTATAGTAAAGAAGTAAAACAATTTAAATAAGATCTAAGTTTACTATTCTTAAGAACAAATAAAAGAAAGGGTTGTGTTGTAATTCCATATCTGATTTGCATAGCAAGTACTCATTCTCTATTTCTATGAATCAAGGACCATTATTACAAGTATGATTATAATGCAAAATTTTAGTTAACATTATGAAATGTTGAGATGGAGGCACATATAAGTATGCATGTGAGTGCATGAATGCAAGCACATGTATACATGTATGGTGACTATTAGACTCTTGCAACAATTAACTTCTTTTAAAATAACATAAACATATTATGAATGGTAGTTGTCCATTATCATAGCACTACAAAATATTGTACCAAGATTGGTCTAGAAAGTAACCCTTAAATATTGAGTCATATGTGACCCTAAATTCTTGTTAGTATGCAGTTAGCATGTGAGACAACCTAGTTTGTTAGGATGACAAAATCCAAGATTGTTGTTCTAGTCACGTAGGTTGGCGAACATTGATTGCACATTCATTTGTGCTTGCAACTATGAAAACCTTTGGCCAAGGTGGTGTTGTGCTACACAAGCATCAGTTAGTTCACTTGGTCCAGATGCACTACCTAGTTAAAGGTCATACTAGTTAGGAGATGCCTATCGTGTGTGACCAACTAGATTGTGTAGGGTCAAAACACTGAGATCAAATGACATTATACCTAACATCTATTTGCATCCTTGTGAGGGGAAAGGCTGCTTCTGTTGGCAAAATATTATCATTGATTTCAACTAGGGTAGCTCAAATAGGTGCAGGTTGCAGATGAGTTGCAGACAAATTTGTTGTAGAGATACAAAAAGAGTTGATTTTATGTTCTACATTTGTCTCACAGTGTGTTTGATCCATCACTTCTGGTTTGTGCAAGCTACAGATTGAAATTTGATCAAAATCCCTTACCTTTGAAGTTTTTGGTGTGACCCCTTGTTTGTCTCAACGAAGTGCAAGCAGTTCGTTGTGACTCGCTCTATCGGCAAGATCTATTTCATCTCTTAGCGGCATTTTAATGTTATGTCAATAGGTTCTATTTTTGGTGTGAATGTGGAAGCTTCTTGGCTACAAAGGTTTCATTTCCATGTAACAAGTTTTATCTCTTGGCGATAAATGCCTTTCTTGCATGGTGTGACTTCACCAACTTAGTCGAGCCCACTTTGTCCTCATGCTCGTTGACGTCCGGCTGGCGACTGTACATTGGTCCACTCGTGTGATGATGTGTTCTTGTGGGGCCTATCCAAGTCTCTTATCAGCCTATCACATCTGATTGAAAAAATTGAAGTCAAATTGTTCTCCGTTCTGAATTCTGACTGATCTTCGATCTTTGATAGTTGGGCACACTTTACCCTTGTGTTTCCAGGCATACAATTGGTGGGTGTTGATTGATTACACATGGTAGCATCTGGTTGATCCTCCTAGGCCATGGTGTGTTCATGTGGGGCCTATGGCTTTGTGATGGAAAAGTTCTTTTCAGCAAGACTTTGCCTTTTGGGAAGACTGAATTTGCTTCTCGTCGGCCCCTTTGTGCTACACCAAAATAGTCCTTTTTGGTGTGACTTGTGGTGGGTTCTGTCAACACCATATTTCTTGTTGGTGTAACATGGTGTTTTGGTATGACTCCTAAATGCCTCTTGCAAACTATTAAAGCTACAACTATAGGGTTTTTGTTCAGTGAAGGGTCTTAGCGATAAAATACTAAGTGGAGTTTTTGACCAAATAGGATGATTTTGATGCCACAAATGCATCCCAATGGTAAAGTTTTCCACATGGTCAGTTTGATAAGGGTTGATTAGATGATAAGGATGAAGATTTTAATGATGTGGTAAATGCAAAATGAGTGTATGAGGATCTGAATGACAGAAGCGTTTACATGCAGAGATGGAATATTAATGAGGTAGATTTCTATCAAATCTGAGTAGATCAAGAATGCAAGATGTTGCATTTAATGGATGATCATTAGCAATCTGTTGATAAGATCAAGAAAAACATTATGAGACATAAGATCACTAAATTTAGTAAGCTAATTGCGGAAGAAAGATATGAATACAGGAGGATACCAAGAGAATGCATTTATGATTAGTGACTATCTATCTGAGTGGAATGTACAAAGGATCAAATCCACCTAGAGAAATGATTTCTCATAACTAGAGAAGATTAACTTTAAAATTCACTCTTGGAGGAAAAATCAATAGAGTACAGAGATGGTCGAATGAAGATATTTTGAAGTGATGTGACTGAGGTGGTTTAGGTGTAGAGATGGCAAAGAGAAGAATGACCAAGTGTATGTATGTAGAAAATGAAGAGTGTTAAATGTTGAGAGTTGTAGATAAGAAGTTGGTGATGGGGAACAAATGGGAATGCATCTTGAGAAGCAGAGGTTGTTGTCTAATAGAAGAGTGAGTGCTGATAAGTGAGAGAGAAGACCATAGATCCAAGTGTGTGTTGCAAAGAAAATACAAGTGTGTGCATTCGAAGATAGTGAGTATACTAAAGACTCGGGTGCAAAGAAGATACATCAAAGAGGACATCATTTCAGAGCAGCATTGAGTGCATATCAATTAGTTTGTAAAGGTTACAAAACTCATTTGTAACAAGGTATCTCATTGTTTTAAATTTATCTTTTAGTCATTGTAATTTCTCTGAGTGGGTGCTCAGAGTAGGGGTAGGTTCTCCTTGAGTAGGTGCTCTATTTGTTTTCAAGGGTTTGTGCTCCTTGGGTTGGTGCCCTAAAATATATTGTAATCAAACTTTCTATTGTGAGGCTAGATTGCAATAGTAGACTCCAGCAACTATTCTCACCGAGGTTTTTCTCACATTGGGTTTTCCTCGTAAATCCTCCTTGTGTTATGTGATTTTCTTTTATGTGTGTGTATCCCTTTCATCTTTTGTACTTACACATTAGATTTAAAAGTTTTAAAGTTTCACTGATTCACCCCCCCCTCTCAGTGACCTAATTATGTTCTTCAGCTTCCTATAGAAAGATGTGCAGGAAATTGTCGGGTCTATGGTTGGGTGGTAAATCACTTCGATGATACTTTCCATTTCGTTAGTGTAGTATGGTTCTTAAAAAGATTAAAAATGGAGTCCACATGCAGTAAAGCCTAAACTACTCTTGTACTTAATTTGATATTGCACACTATTTTATAGTTAATTCCTTAATTTGTTTTATGCATATGAAATCATTCTTGGAAAGTTGATGTTATTACTTTCTTATAAAAAAGTTAAGTTTCTTTTCTTATTTAAAAAAAAATCAATTCTATGTATTGTCCTTTGTAAAGAATTGAAACTTTAGTTTGCATTCTTTTTCTGCTATAGAACCTAGCTTGTTACAAAAGGATAATTTGGTTGGTTCTTCCATTCCTCTCATTCTATTCCATGAGGTTTTGAGTGGTTTGAGCGATATTTCCATGAAGGCCATCAACTCATTGCTCAATTGTTCACCTATGGTGTTATTTGGTGTAGGATGGTTGGTGGACACAATCCTTCTTCTTTCTCTTTCTAAAGCCCTTTGATCCCTTTGACTAGTTTGCATCAACTACCTTTAATAGGATGGCAATAAAGATGCTCGGATACCAATTGTAATGTCCTCTTCCTAATTTGTCATAGAATTTTCCTTAAAATCACAATTGCGACCAATTAGGGTTAGGGTTAAAATAAATATTTCTTCAATAATGTGATCCTAAATTTGAATCCTACAATCAGAACATGACAACATATGCAAATATACATATATATGTATATATGTATATATGTATATACTTAATCATTAGGGTTAGACAAGTCAATCAAAATCATAGTTTACTAATAATACTATTAAGCACATTAGAGTTTAGAGGAAGTGACATGATGGGTCCACCCAAAGCCATTTCTACAATAAGCCCAAGGAGATGCCAACCACAACACTCTTTCTTGCTTGGCAGCTTGTATATATTTTCCCGATTCATGTCTCATCATCCTGAAGACACGTGTCCTCTTGCAAGATCGGAGAGAGGTTGTAAGGGGTTTACATGACTCGATAAGTGTCTCCTTTGTGCTAGGCCACAATGGCCCAATAGGATGACCTCCTTTCAATCCTACTCGCCACCCATCTCTTACTCCTCAAGCCTTCTCCCACAAGAGGGAGTTAAAATAAGTATTATCTATCCTATATTCATTCATAGGAATATATACAAACATTACTAGTTAAGAAAAGCACCATGTATAGAAAATATATATGTAATTAATTGTAAACATTAATTCTTACCCAATAATATAGGGAAATAACAATAATCTGATGAAGTTAGAGGGGTGTTGCAATCTTGTTCAGTCTAAAGTTGTTTACCAATCTACTATTTTGCAATCTTCCTCTTGTTCAATCTAATTCTATTATCTGATTTTATATTGTTGTTGTTGTGAAATTATTATTTATTTTCATGATGATCCTTCTAACATCCCATCCTTTATTCTTATACCCTCCTCTTGGACTAGGGATCGTGTCATTTGGTGGACATATTTCTTTGAATGGTGGTATCTCTTACTCCTACCTTTTCCTTGATTAATTCATTTCCTTAATGAATAGACTTGATAATTAATTCATTGCCTTAATGAACACATACACTAGTGAAAGTCACATAACACGTAATTATGGATGCATTGCAAACCGTTGATTGCGAAAACGACGGTTGTGATTTCTCAAGGGTGTCAATAACACAAACATTTTTGGAGCCAGAATAGCTATGTCCCATTAGGGGTAGAGTTATAAATGCAAGTAGTGGTCCATATAATTAAGAATTGAATCCATGTGTGATATAATTAGCGAGGAGCACCTAAATTATTTGGAAAAAAAATTGAAGAAGGAAAATAGTGAAATGCAAGTTGAAAATATATATTTGCATTTGAGATTCATTCTCTTAAAATAAAAGCAAGCTTAAGATAAATAAACATCTTAAGTTTAAGTGAGAACAAATAATTAAGTTTAAAATGGGTAAGTTATATGGGGTAGAGTAAACTTGTCTACTTATTTTTATTTTATTTTAATAATGTTATGAAATTAAAGTAATGATCAATATCATACAAAATTAAACTTTTCAATGGTTTAATCAGAAGAGGGAGAAATTTGATCATTTTTATAATTTTGTAAAATGAGGAAGAAAAATGTAAGGCAAAACTTTTATTATAATGTTCTTGAATTAAAGTAGTGGCCAATATGATTAGAAAAATGATCCTATCAATGGTTTAATCAGAAAATTGAACCTTACACATACACTAGTGAAAGTCACATAACACGCAATTACCAGGGGGGGCGTCTATTATGGCTCAAAAAATGCAATAATGTACTACAGAAAGTCACATAACACACAATTATAGATGCATTGCAAACTGTTGATCATGAGATTGACAGTTGTGATTTCTCAAGGGTGTCAATAACACGAATGTTTTTTGAGCCAAAATAGCTACGTCCCATTAGGGGTAGAGTTATAAATGCAAGTAGTGGTCCATATAATTAAGAATTGAATCCATGTGTGATATAATTAGCGAGGAGCACCTAAATTGTTTCAAAAAAAAATGGAGGAAGGAAAATAGTGAAATGTAAGTTGAAAATGTTATTTGCATTTGAGATTCATTCTCTTAAAATAAAAGGTTAAATAAGATAAATAAACAACTTAAGTATAAGTGTGAACAAATAATTAAGTTAAAAATGGGTCAGTTATATGGGGTAGAGTAATCTTGTCTACTTCTTTTTTATTTATTTTTAATAATGTTCTGAAATTAAAGTAATGATCAATATCATACAAAATTAAACTTTTCAATGGTTTAATCAGAAGGGGGAGAAATTTGATCATTTTTAAATTTTGTAAAATGAGGAAGAAAAATGTAAGGCAAAACTTTTATAATAATGTTCTTGAATTAAAGTAGTGGCCAATATGATTAGAAAAATGATCCTATCAATGGTCTAATCAGAAAATTGAACCTTACACATACACTAGTGAAAGTCACATAACACGCAATTACGGGGGGGGGGGTCTATTCTAGCTCCAAAAATTCAATAATGTACTACGGAAAGTCACATAACATGCAATTACGAATGCATTGCAAATCGTTGATCGCGAAAACAATGGTTGTGATTTCTCAAGGGTGTCAATAACACGAACGTTTTTGGGGCCAGAATAGCTACGTCCCATTAGGGGTAGAGTTATAAATGCAAGTAGTGGTCCATATAAATAAGAATTGAATCCATGTGTGATATAATTAGCGAGGAGAACCTAAATTATTTGAAAAAAAAAATGAGGAAGGAAAATAGTGAAATGTAAGTTGAAAAATATATTTGCATTTGAGATTCATTCTCTTAAGATAAAAGGTTACTTAAGATAAATAAACATCTTAAGTTTAAGTGAGAACAAATAATAAAGTTAAAATGGGTCAGTTATATGGGGTAGAGTAAACTTGTCTACTTTTTTTTTTTTTTTTTTAATAATGTTCTAAAATTAAAGTAATGATCAATATCATACAAAATTAAACTTTTCAATGGTTTAATTGGAAGGGGGAGAAATTTGATCATATTTAAATTTTGTAAAATGAGGAAGAAAAATATAAGGCAAAACTTTAATAATAATGTTCTTGAATTAAAGTAGTGGCCAATATGATTAGAAAAATGATCCTATCAATGGTCTAATCAGAAAATTGAACCTTACACATACATTATAGAAAGTCACCTAACACGCAATTACGGATGCATTGCAAACCGTTGATCGCGAAAACGACGGCTGTGATTTCTCAAGGGTGTCAATAACACGAAAGTTTTTGGAGCTAGAATAGCTATGTCCCATTAGGGGTAGAGTTATAAATGCAAGTAGTGGTCCATATAATTAAGAATTGAAACCATGTGTGATATAGTTAGCGAGGAGCACCTAAATTGTTTCAAAAAAAAAAAAATGAGGAAGGAAAATAGTGAAATGTAAGTCGAAAATATTATTTGCATTTGAGATTCATTCTCTTAAAATAAAAGGTTACTTAAGATAAATAAACAACTTAAGTTTAAGTGTGAACAAATAATTAAGTTAAAAATGGGTCAGTTATATGGGGTAGAGTAAACTTGTCTACTTATTTTAATTTTTTTTTAATAATGTTCTGAAATTAAAGTAATGATCAATATCATACAAAATTAAACTTTTCAATGGTTTAATCAGAAGGGGGAGAAATTTGATCATTTTTAAGTTTTGTAAAATGACGAAGAAAAATGTAAGGCAAAACTTTTATAATAATGTTCTTGAATTAAAGTAGTCGTCAATATGATTAGAAAAATGATCCTATCAATGGTCTAATCAGAAAATTGAACCTTACACATACACTAGTGAAAGTCACATAACACACAATTATAGAGGGGCAATGTCTATTCTGGCTCCAAAAATGCAATAGTGTACTATGGAAAGTCACATAACATGCAATTACGGATGCATTGCAAACCGTTGATCGTGAAAACGACGACTGTGATTTCTCAAGGGTGTCAATAATATGAACATTTTTGGAGACTGAATAGCTACGTCCCATTAGGGGTAGAGTTATAAATGCAAGTAGTGGTCCATATAATTATGAATTGAATTCATGTGTGATATAATTAGCGAGGAGCACCTAAATTGTTTGGAAAAAAATGAGGAAGGAAAATAGTGAAATGTAAGTTGGAAAATATATTTGTATTTGAGATTCATTCTCTTAAAATAAAAGGTTACCTATGTTGGCATTTTTGATGTTTATGTTTTGATTGTCATTGATGGACACACACTTGCATTGAGATCCTCTTTATATGTATGAGTTAGAGCACAACCGGTATTTGTTCCAACCGGTATGTTGTATTATAGTCTTTAGACTATTGATGTTTTGCAGAATGTGTTTCTCGGTCTAGAGCGGCATGTTGACTCCAAGTGGTTCGAGGGATTAAAGCGGCATAACACATTTTTACCAGTCTTCATTTTTGTCAAACCGGCAACCGGCATTTTGTATGAACCGGTAATACTTTGTGATGAGTTACCAACCAACATTTTGTGATGAGTTACCATCCACCGATTGTTTGACGGTGCCAACACATTAACGGTGCTTTTTGTGTCATGGTACCAAGTATGTCCAGGTTCATTGAACGTAGGAAATTGTAATGTAATCCTATTGGACCGACATGAAATCAGATTCCTTTATAAGGACATCATGTCTAGGGTTTTAGGTTGTTGATGTGGATATAGCGAAAGTTTATGTTGTTGCTAGGGTTTAAGGTGATTGAGGTGTTGGAGAGAATATGAATGTGTAGAAGATTGAATTAATGCTGGAGTGCATTAGGAATGAGCTACCAAGGATCTAACCAAGCAGTCTATGCAACTAGCTAGATCAAACACTTGTTGATTACTCACATCTTTGACAAGTCTGTAGCCCTTAACCGGGTAGGCCCAAAAGCCTTTTGTAAATCCTCTAACAAGGTGGTTCACATCTGTGGATCTAAAATCCTCTAGCAAGGTAGTCTTTAATCGGACTTATCTCCTAACAGAGATTGAGATTCCTAACAGGATCTGTTCTGGTAAAGAACATTGTAAGACCTTAACCAGTCTGGTTCCTATTCTATAGATAGTTACTTGTGAGTTCCATCTCACCGTGGTTTTTCCCATTTGGGTTTCCACATCAAAATCTCTTGTGTTATGGTGTTTGTGCTTCTGTGGGTGAATGCATTATTAGCTATTTGGTTTGCATATTTGTTAACCGACTTGTCTACTAAATTTTTTTACCGGTTTACTATCAGTCTTGCAAAGTGTTTAAGTGCAAAGATTTTTGGCATACTAATTCACCCCCCCCTCTTAGTATTCATCAATTGGTATCAGAGCCTACCTTTCTATAAGTTTAACCACTTGGAAAGAGATATGGGGGAATACACTTTGAGGGAACTTACCCACCAGCTCACTCAGTCTGAGCAAGCCTATGATGATCTTATGGTCAAATACAAGGCATCTCAAGCAAAAAGAAGAGAACATGCAGAAAAGCTGATGGAGCTATTTGAAAATAGTTCTTCAGATGAAGCAGACATGGAAGCCCTAATTGCTGAAGTAAATAAGTTGAATGAATCAAACTCCAACCTGAGAAAGGAGTTGGAAGGATTGACTATCCAGATGTGTCAAGAGCTTGAGAACCGGAGGAAAGTTGAAGATCTGGTGAAAGAAAGAGATCATGAGATCTCCAAGCTGAAACAAGAGATGAGTGCCCTAAATGCTCAACTCCATGCAAGCAAAGTGGAAAAGGAAGACATGCAAGGAGAACTAAACACTACCATCTCTGAGAATGAAAACCTATTGGAAACAAATGTTGCTATTTCCAAAGAACTCTCTGAGTCAAAGGAAATACTTGCTAAGTTCAACAAGAGTACTATCAAGCTAGAGCAAAAGCTTGAATCTATCAAACCGGTCAAGAATACCAATGGACTTGGTTATTCTGGTCATGAGGAAGGTGAGACCTCTGGTACAAATGCTGGAATATCAAATAAATAACTGGCATCAAAGGATAAAGGTAAGCAAAAGTTTAAACGTATTTGCTTTAACTGTCTTAAAGAAGGACATACTGCAAATGTGTGTAGGAGTAAGGCTTACAACAATTTTCCTTATTTCCTAAATGATAAGCCTGGATCCTATAGACTTGATGGTAACTGTTATGCATGCAACAAGTATGGGCATAGAGCATTTGAATGCATATCTGTTATGAATAACACTGGAAGATATCCTTAGAGGACCCAAGGAGTTGGTCCTGAACCTTTTGTGAACCGGAATCACAACTGGTTTAATGCCTTCAATCATCAACCAAGAAGCGGTGGTTATCAAGTGGCAACCAGATGGAGAGAAAATTGTATGATCTGTCATGGTCATGGTCACACTATTGCAACATGCAGAAGGAAGAATGGAAACATGAACAATGGACCTTGGAGAGCACCTAGATTGGTCTACTATCACTGCAACAAACCGGGTCACATTGCTAGATTCTGTAGATCAAGAAAGAACATATCTGATGATATACCGGTCACTCCGGAAGGAAACATTGATGTTGACACTATTCAAGTGGACATGAACAAAATATGGAAGGAGAAACCAGTGGTGCAACAAGAGGAACCGATTTCTGCACCTAGCATGGAAATCATGGAACCAGCAAACTAAGCTTCAGAAAAGCTTAGGGGGAGCAAACGGTGAAATGTTTCGAACCCCCGGTTTACACTGGTAAAAGACCTTAACCGGTATGTTATACATTTGGCAGAAGACCGAAAATGGTAAAAAGGCAAATTAGGGTTTACGCCCTAATGGAGGAGCATTAATGACGGTAGGTGAGGAATATGTTTAAAAGCATTTTTCAAATCATTTCTCACTATCAGTTTTCGAGCAAAGAAATTTTTTTCAAAGAGCAAAGCGATGAAAAGGCGATTTGAGCAAAGATTTTAAGAAATTGAGAAACCACGAAGGACATTCAAATTCAAACTGGAAACGGTCAAGTGGAGAACACAAAGCGGTGATTTAGCAACTGACAGAGTGTGAAGTGAAGGAGAATCGGCAAGCCCTAATTTCATGTGTTTCAAAAGGTATTTCTCGAGTTCTTAAGATTTCTATCATGGCTTCCACATCTCATACCAGTTCTAGTGCATCTGTCGAGTCTACAAGTTTTATTCAACGGAAGTCCAAGTATAATGCCCTATCACAAGTTCTAGCTGGTGTGATAGTAGAAGAGGGAATTTCTGACTACATAGATTGCAAGATTGAAGACCTAGGGTCTCTAGCTATCCACACCCAGTTAGGTTTATTTTGTGGAAAAGATAAGAAGATCAAACTGGAGTTTAATATTTTGGAGAAGAAAAAGCTCCACAATGTTGTTTACTTCCTGGAGGATTTCACAGAGGATCATATAAAGATCATTCTGAGCAGAGTCCATGATGATAAGATGTACCTGGAGAGAACACATGATATCACGCCATAGGCAATTCATATAGTCACCAGATTCTACAGCACAAGGGAAGTGCCAGCCCTGAGGATGGTAAGCAAAACTGAAATGTCCAAGCTCACCGGTTCAGTGAGCAACTCACGAGGCATGACAATAAATTATATCAAGGATGATCTGGTAAAGTATGCATGCATGGTGATTGGATACTGGACATTCTCAGCCAGCAGAATTAACTTTGTATTTGCTACATGGTAAATGTCGCTTACCGGATGATAAAGGAGGATGCATCATTTGATCTGTGCACCGGTATGCAGAGACAACTCCTGTTGAATCTAAAGTCGATCAAACAAGATAATGCACTTAGGTTCAAGTCTAGACAACTACTGGTTGGGTTGTTCTTCTATTTCCAAGGCTACTTTCCAAGAGTAGGAGATGTCCAATGGTCTAGTGACCAACCGGTGACCAAGCAAATCAAGGAAAGCATTGAAGCAATTGGAACTGGCTACCTTGGTGTTTTGAACAAGTATTTTGATGAGTTCAGAAGGAAAATGAGCCAAAGAGTGAGGATATCAGGGGACATTGTCAAGAAATATGAAGCCGATATCTGCTTCACCATCCAAGTAGATAAATGCATAATGGAGGCTAGTGAGCCTAGACAGGAAGAAGTGGAGCCAATGGGCTATGATGTGATGTACGATATGTTGGAAGGGTATGCCTCTACCCTTATTGCCTCACCGCTTGATCCTAAGGCAAAGAGAACCGGCACCTACCTAGAGAGGATAGCACCAGTTGAGGAACCACTAGCAATGAAAGAAAAAGAACCGGTAGTAAAGAAGGCAAAGGCAGTGCCTGCAGCATCAGCACCGGTTACCACTGCAACTCCAAAAGTGACCAAGTAGTCACCAGCCAAGAAGAAACCGGAAGCAACACCGGCTAAAGTGTTCGAGAGAAAGAGGAAGACAAGGAATACCTCTCCAGACTCAGAAGAAACTGTGTCTGAGGAAAAGCCAAAGAAAACACGTCAAGCAAAAAGGAAGACAAAGAATGAACTGGTATCATCTACACTGGTAAATATAGATATATCTTCCTACAAACCTTTGACACATTGTCAAAGAACCATAAATAATATTAGGAGAAAAGTGCTAAATGACTTAATTGAGTGTTTTGATAACTTTAATGATGATGAAAAGGAAGCGGTTGAAAAGGAAATAATTCAGTATTTATGTGTTAATGACCAGTCGCCCTCAAAGATTAAGTCTCAGACACCAGATTCTTTATATATGTCATTAGACAATAGATGGCGCATTGCCATAGAAAAGGAACAGGAAATTAGGGAGAAATTTTTTGCACAGTACTTTCCCGACCTGTCAAATTCTGAATTGTTTGATGTTATTGACAAAAATAAAGGACTCTTCTTCACTAGAAGAAGAAGACTCTGGCTGTTAGAAGGTAGAGTTGATGATGTCAAAAAAGACACTCATCTATGTATGAGAACCGCTATCCAGACTCACAAAGCGCGTCTAGCCAACTGGCAAGCTGAAAAAGAACTGGTTATATCCAAACTGGATGAAGTATTTGATGATGAAGGAAATCCAGTTGTTGAACCGATCGACACCATTGATGTCGATGCTCTGGACGTTGAGGATGTTACTCAGGAAACACCATCTGAGGCAATAGGATAGAAGCAATAGGCTAAACAGGTTGATAAGAAAGTCGAGGACAGATAGGAAGCAGCAAAGGAAGAGGCAGAGCAGAGGAAAAAGGATGAAGAAGAGAAGCGGAAAAGGGTTGAAGAAGAGAAGAAGAAGAAAGATGAAGAAGAGAGAAAGAAGAAGGATGAAAAAGAGAAGAAGAATAAAGATGAAGAGGAGAAGAAGAAGAAGGATGAAGAAGAGAAAAAGAAGCAAGAAGATGAAAAGAAAAAGAAGGAAGAAGAAGATAAGGAATAGGAGAAGAAGAAGGAAGCAGAGAAGAAGAAGAAGGAAGAGGAAGAAAAAGAAGAGGAAAAGAGGAGAGAAGCAGAGAAAAGGAAGAAGGAAGAGGAGGATAAGGAAGCGGAGAAGAGGAGAGAAGCAGAGAAGAAGAAAGCGGAAGAGGACAAGGCAGGAGAAGCAGAGAAAAACACCCAGATGGAGACTCTGAAGGCAACCAAGAGTCAAGCCAAACCAGCTGATCTCTCCAGACCTATCAATCTCCAGTCTACAAGTGAAATGGAGCTAATGCAGAGCATCAAGGTAGCTCAAGAGCACTTTGAAATCATTCAACGGAAAAAGGAGCAGGATGTAATTCAAGCAGCTGTGGATACGCTTACCGGTTTGATACCTGGTACAAATCTTCCCAACACCGATTCATCACTAGCTAAACTCAAGCTCCTATGCACAGTAGTGGATGATCAGGTGTAGAGCCTTGAAGAGGCAACAGAGGCTAATGTCAAGAAGGAGCATCAAAAATCTCTTAATATAGCTCTGGTGAAGAAGTTGAATGAGCTCCGGACTGAACTGAAGAAAGAACAAAAGGATATAAGGGACGCTCTAGATGAGGGGAATCTGCTACTCAGCAAGATCTTCCAACCCCATCTGTTCTATGATGATGTGCTGGCTCAAAAGCAAAAACTTGAAATGGACTTGCAGTCCTACTTGAGCACATTCAAGCTGCCTTATGATTCCTTTACAACTTATGGGCAAACCGTTCACCGGTTTCACATCCAGTCAGCAAAAATGGAGCAAGAGATCAGCACTCGGTCTAGAGATTTGTAGGAGCTACAACTGGTTCTACTCCCACAATTACAAATTCTTCAGAAGTGCTATCTGAACCTGGATGCCTTAACAGTTACATAGGAGATGAGCACAATTGATGCCATGGAAGAACAGGTCTCCTAGATGCAGACAGGGCAAGAAGTAGCCACCTCCCTACTTGAGTCCTGGTCTTTGTCGATGAAACAATTCTTGCAGGACTTTAAATCTATTTTTGACAAGTATCATTCCTTGTTGTCATAAACTTTTATTATTTTTAATATCAAATGAAAACAGGGTTGTTTAGCTGTACTTTGTCATTGTTGGCAAAGGGGGAGAAGAATAATATTTGGAGAAGTATCTGGTAATCAAAATTTTGATTATATGCTCTGAATATCTCAATGTTTATGCTCTATATGCAGAAGTGCTATACATTGTATTGTTAAGGGGATAGTGTATATGCTTAGGGGGAGCAATTTTGCTAATGGCATGATTTTGTGGTAAAACACTTAGATGTCAAAATTTTATTTTCCTAAGTGTTGCCATCAATGCCAAAGGGGGAGATTGTTGGCATTTTTTATGTTTATGTTGTGATTGGCATTGATGGACACACACTTGCATTGAGATCCTCTTAATATGTATGAGTTAGAGCACAACCGGTATTTGTTCCAACCGGTATGTTGTATTATAGTCTTTAGACTATTGATGTTTTGCAGAATGTGTTTCCCAGTCTGGAGTGGCATGTTGACTCCAAGCGGTTCGAGGGATTAAAGCGGCATAACACATTTTTACCAGTCTTCATTTTTGTCAAACCGGCAACCGGCATTTTGTATGAACCAGTAATACTCTGTGATGAGTTACCAACCGGCATTTTGTGATGAGTTACCATCCACCGATTGTTTGACGGTGCCAACACATTAACGATGCTTTTTGTGTCATGGTACCAAGTATGTCCAGGTTCATTGAACCTAGGAAATTGTAATGTAATCATATTGGACCGACATGAAATCAGATTCCTTTATAAGGACATCATGTCTAGGGTTTTAGGTTGTTGATGTGGATATAGCGAAAATTTATGTTGTTGCTAGGGTTTAAGGTGATTGAGGTGTTGGAGAGAATATGAATGTGTAGAAGACTAAAGTAATGCTAGAGTGCATTAGGAACGAGCTACCAAGGATCTAACCAAGCAGTCTGTGCAACTAGCTAGATCAAACACTTGTTGATTACTCACATCTTTGACAAGTCTGTAGCCCTTAACCAGGTAGGCCCAAAAGACTTTTGTAAATCCTCTAACAAGGTGGTTCACATCTATGGATCTAAAATCCTCTAGCAAGGTAGTCTTTAATCAGACTTATCTCCTAATAGAGATTGAGATTCCTAACAGGATCTATTCTGGTAAAGAACATTGTAAGACCTTAACCGGTCTTACCTTAACCGATTTGGTTCCTATTCTGCAGATAGTTACTTGTGAGTTCCATCTCACCTTGGTTTTTCCCATTTGGGTTTCCACATCAAAATCTCTTGTGTTATGGTGTTTGTGCTTCTATGGGTGAATGCATTATTAGCTATTTGGTTTGCATATTTGTTAATCAGTTTGTCTACTAAATTGTTTTACTAGTTTACTATCAGTCTTGCAAAGTGTTGAAGTGCAAAGATTTTTGGCATACTAATTCACCCCCCCCCCCCTCTTAGTATTCATCAACCTAAGATAAATAAACATCTTAAGTTTAAGTGAGAACAAATAATTAAGTTAAAAATGGGTCAGTTATATGGGGTAGAGTAAGCTTGTCTACTTTTTTTTTTTTTTGAATAATGTTCTGAAATTAAAGTAATGATCAATATCATACAAAATTAAACTTTTCAATGGTTTAATCAGAAGGGGGAGAAATTTGATCATTTTTTAATTTTGTAAAATGAGGAAGAAAAATGTAAGGCAAAACTTTTATATTTTATAATAATGTTCTTGAATTAAAGTAGTGGCCAATATGATTAGAAAATTGATCCTATCAATGGTCTAATTAGAAAATTGAACCTCCACATACACTACGGAAAGTCACATAACACACAATTACGGATGCATTGCAAACCGTTGATTGCAAAAATGACTGCTGTGATTTCTCAAGGGTATCAATAACACGAACGTTTTTGGAGCCAGAATTGTTCTTGGTTACCCTTGTTTAGAATCTTTGGGGACATTAAGCATTAATGTGCAAAAGAATTATATCAAGCTTTTGTATAGAAATAAAAATATATATTATAGAATATTACATGTAATGAAGACTAAACTAAAGTCAAGGTAGAGAAAGTTCAAGAATCTACTAAAGATTACATTGAAAAATCAAAAGAAAAATAAACAAAAGGAGAAAGATAAAGAGAAAAAAGATGAAAGATTATTTCTCTTCATGGGCCAAAAGAACAAGTTGCAACACAAGGTGAAGAATCAAAGAAGGGTTCAAAGATAGTAAAGAGTGCAACATAGGCATGTGTATCATTATGGGAGGAAAAAGTAATGGAGGAAATCATTATGGATGCATGACATTACATGGAATTAGTAGACCAGTGACTATGGATCTATAGGGAATAAAAAAAACAATTGCAATTAGTGACACCATAGATGTAAATGGTTATTTGTGATAAAAAAGGAGGATTTACTATGATAAATGAAATCAAATGGGTGTAACAAAATATGGATAAAGGATGGGGTCCAAGCACCATCAAGCTAAAATCATTACAAAGATCATTGATGGGTGGTTGGATGATAGGGCAATGTGTCACATTTGTAATAAGTTGCAATAGTCTTAATATTTGGATTCTTCCCATGTTTTAGAAATGAAACTTGTAATGGAAAGATGACATGCTATATACCTAGGGATATGATATTATCATGTATATAAGTTGACAGTAATGCTAACATGTGACACATATCCCTTAAGTCAGTTATATTAGATCATGTGGACAATTTGTGTAATTAATTATATATTAGATAATAGGTAGGATTGCATGGGTTTAGCAGCTTACCCCTCCATTATATTGTTAGGACTATATAAAAAAACTGAATATATTTGTAAGGTATATCAAGAGTATGTCATGTATTTGGTATCTCTTGGAGATATAGCATGGAGAGACATCTTCTAGAAGGATTATTACATGTCATTACCCTACCCCAAGGTTTTATTCTAATTTCATATATATTGGATTTTTAGGGCATCTTGACCCACAAACATCATGTTGTGTTGATATGTCTTCTATATTCTTACTATAATTATTATATGTGTGGATCTTAGCATTTGATTTGTGTACCCTACGAGATTCTAATCATGTGAAATGAATGCCACGTGAAAGGTAATTAGAGGTAATACATAAGACACATTAATAGAAGAATAGGGATTATAAGATATTTTGATAGGCCCTATCTAAGTCTATACTATCCTCATGTGAATCAGATCTAGGAAAATATGTAATTAAAGTATTGGCCAAATTTATGAAAGTAGTGAAGAGCGAGCAAGATGAATCAAACCATTGTAAATCTTTGCTATTAGATACACTCTAAACTCACTATTCAATAAAATTTCATCATCAATATCCATATAATTAGTTCTAATATCTTGTATTACTTCTCAATATACTACTAAACCATGTTATAATATACTAAAATTTTTGCATAAGATTCATGAACAAATAATGCCTTTTAATATCTTTCAATTAATCATGGCATCATATTTTATCCTTAAAATCAAATGTCGTGGTATCTTATAATGAGAAATCAAAACTCTTAAGGACTATGATTGAACTTTATCATAAATTTAAAACTTTCAATTTTTAGGAAAAAAAAAAGATAATGAATGAGAAAAAATAAAATGTATGTAATGTATGTACCAATGAAAATCTTGTTGGGTGTTGTCCTATAAGACAATAGGTTGTAGCTTAGCCTAACCTGGGTTAACCTAACATTATTGTAATGCAACCATAACCATAAACATTCAATAAACATCATGACACCCTTTTATTGTGTGCATTAAAAAAGTGGTCAAACTTCTTCACCTAATGACAAAAGTAATTCTATTTATAAGAGCATATCTAAGAATTTAAAAAATAATAAGCAACATCCAGGAAAAATCTTTAAAGTAAGATTTCATCACCCAAATAGCACTTGTATTATCTTCAATGCCAAGATTAAAATACAATATTAATGTGGTATACTCTCTAATAGTGACATTCAAGATGTGTCTCAATTTTATTTTGGTAATATAACTATTACAAAATACAAGTACATCATACCTCCATCCAAAAAGTAAATATATAGGCAAAGTACAAATCTTGAAACAATTGATAGTTTCCAATACCATGGGCCAAAACCATGTGCCCAATTTGGGTACCCAAGTCCACAATTCAAATTGCAACTCATGACTAAACCTCCAATAGTAGAATGTAAATCCCAAGTCAAAGAATCCACCTATGAAACTGGGGTGCTTTATTTTGGTCTATGTAAACCTCTTACAAGATGATCTTACATGTCATTCTTATGCCTCATAAACTAGTCAAAGGTCTTCCATAATTTTCTTAATACTTGATAACTTTTTCTTACATGCTCTTATGCATCATAGGTTCTCTTAAAAATCTCACAATGTCATAGATGCTCTTACACATGTTACATGGCATAGATGTTCTTATGTACATTATAATACAATAATCAAATAGGGTGTTCTTATGGAGTAATTTTAGGACAATTATCTAATTATTTATTAAATAGGTCCTTTAATTTCTTTTTCACTTAAGCTAAACTTAGGTTCTTTTTTATTATCTAGATTTTTCTTTTGTGGTTTTAGTTCTAGATGTAGTTGAGCTTAATTTAGCTTCTACTTTGAATTGCTTTAGTTCTCCTAATTTTAGCATTAGGGTTTGC
This sequence comes from Cryptomeria japonica, assembly GCF_030272615.1. Classification (NCBI taxonomy): domain Eukaryota; kingdom Viridiplantae; phylum Streptophyta; class Pinopsida; order Cupressales; family Cupressaceae; genus Cryptomeria; species Cryptomeria japonica. Next base: position 390,997,570 of record NC_081405.1, read on the forward strand.
ACCTAGGATTTCATTCATCGTGTATAAGGATTCATTCATTCATTGTAATTGTACCTCCAATATTATACCTCTAATATTGTGTATCTTCAATCATTCTTTGTGCATAATACAAAATTCTCTAGTTGTTATAGAGCATATCATCTTTGTTTGATTTCTTGTGTGATAAGTGTTTTGCTTACAAATGATTCTTGGATCCTATGGTTGTTTCATCAACTTCTACATGGTATTAGAGAAAATATGTTAAGTTGCTATCCACACATTTGAGGGATCCAATCTGAGGTGAATTTTAAGTGCACTTTGAGCTCAAATAGTATTTGTCATTGTGTTCACAACATTGAAAACCCCAAGACTGAATGTCATTTAATCCAAATCCAAGTAGTTGAAATTTTGGGTCAAATTGCTTGAGTGAATGAAAATTGAGGCAGAATATGGGGGTAGCTAAGAAATTTGGGCACTTTGGAGCAAAATAGGGGTCGCCATCATGCTCAAGAGGCCCGAGAACCCTAAAATCACCTATCAATTGTTGAAATTGGAGATTGGGGAATTCTTTGCAAAAAATTTAGGAAGTTTTTGTTTTCAGCAAGTTTCTAGTTTCGGCAAGTTTTTGTTTTAGGCAAGTTTCTATTTTTTATAAACTCTCTATTTTTGGCAAGTTTCTCTTTTTTGATATTTTTTTATTTTGGGAAGTTTCTATTTTTGGAAACTTTCTATTTTTTAAAACTTGCTAATTTCAAACTTTTTTATTTTTGGGAACCCTTCAAGCCTTCCAAAGCATAAAAACAGCAATTGGTTTTTTGCTCATAACTTTGTCATACGGAGTCAAAATTGGGCAAACAAGATATTGTTGGAAAGCTAGTTCTGGCGCTAATCTAATTCTATAGGTGGTTTTATTAGATTTTGCATCAATTTTTAGTACCAGGCCTTCAAATTTAGGCTTCAGTTTCATGCTTTGGGGCCATAACTTAAGAAAACAAACTTCATTTTTTGACTCTTGCATATTGTCGAAAAGCTTTCAGTCCTCTATCTAGGTCTACTGATATTTTTTGTGGACTATGCTCCAAGGACATTTTATTTAGATTTTCATGTTTTCACTATCTAGTTAATAACTTGGACATTTTTGCACTTGAGATGGATCTGTTTGTTGGAGATTTCTCTATTTAATGTTCTTTACATGTTCTAAGATTCTTGGGGTCTGATATTTTCATTTGAGGAGGTATCATGAGTTTTTTTGTTCACCCTTTTGTTATCAGCCTGGCAAAGGGTAATTATGAGTCTTGGAGAAAGGGTATTGTTGATGTGTTTTTTGTAAAAACCTAAAATTAATATTTAATTAATTTAAGCTTGTCAATATAATTAACCAGTTTGATTGTGTTAATTCCCTTCTTCTTAAGGTTAATTAAATCAAATTTAATCAATCTTATCACTATAGTCCAATAATTAATTTAATTATTTCCTCATTCTTCTAAAGTCACCTCAATCATTATTTCTTCTAAAACCCACTTAGTTAATTAATTTTAATGAAAGTGATTCCTACAAATCACTTTCCCTAATCCCCACTTAGCCTAATTAATTCTTCCTTAATCATACTTATCATTATTCTCCAATTTCATATTCCTCCACTCATTCTCTTGCATTTTAATCCATCATTAACTCACCTAATCAATCCCCATAATCATTTGCACATCCCTAATAACCTTGATCCTTTCAAAGAAATTCAAATTATTTGAATCTCCCCATGCATCCTCTTCCCAAGGAATTTTTAATTCCTTTATCCATTTAGTCTTCCCACATATCCTCTTATTTTGGAATTTTTAATTCCTCTTCCATCCCCCCAAGGAATATTATATTCCTTTTTCTCTTCCCAATGTACTTGGGAGATCTTCCCTATGAACCTTAAGAGGTGTGGAGACAAGAAATGCCTTTATGGCATATCTCTTGAATCCCGCACCTTGTCCTCTCAATCCATGTGCTCCCTCTCAAATCAATCTCAACCCTTCATCCCAAAATCAATCTTGGCCCTTCATTTTGTCCTTCTCCAATATATAAATTGGAGTCTCTTATCCTCACAAACCATCCACTTTTCATACATTCTTATGCTAGTCATTTCATCCACTTCTCATCTAATCTTATGATGTTAATTTGAAATCCAAAATCATCCATCACGCCATCATAATGCCCAAATATTCTCTCATCTAATCCGTATCCATAATCATTCAAATCTAATCCAAATCCAACCAATCTTGTTGTGTGTGAAGATCAATCCACATCCCAGTCAAGGAGCTAATCCAAACAAGTTAAGGAGGGGCACATCCTTGGCTTCACCAATAGCTCAATCGGAGGAACAAGAGAGAACTCTCTCTTGCAAGGTATAAGAAGCTTGGTTTATACTTTATTTGGCTTTTTATGTTTATTTAAGTTTAAACTAACCATCTAACCTTGCATTGGTTTTCCCTTGCTTCATTTTGCATGCCCGATAGGACCCACGTCCCAATTTCTAACATTTGTGTGAGTTTTTAGTGTTTTTAGCTCGCAGTCTTCCGCTTCAACGCATCGGTTTGCACATTAGCGCGTCCGCCATCAAACATCACAAGAGATTTGAAATTTAAATTTTTTGACCACCATTTTGCAGGTTTTTGGTCAATCAACATGTCCCCCTGTGAATTAGCGCCTCTGCTTCACTGTTTTGACACCTTCGTTTGAAAAATCTTCTCGCCTAACCTTTTTTTTTTTGAATTTTTTTATAAAGAATTGTAAAAAAATGTCTATGCATGTGAATCAGTGCTTGCACAGGCACCAAAATGTGTGCGCTTAATGAAAAAATCCTCCTGCCTGACTTTTTTTGAATTTTTCATTAAAAATTGTGAATCAACGTGTGCGCTTAGTGAAAAAAATAGTTTTTGTAAAGTGGGCAAAACTTTTCATTCAGGTGTCAGATTTTTGAAATTCAAAATGCGTCAGAAAGAGGACTTGGAGATATAAAATGGGTTGTCATTATATTTTTCATATAAGTTTTCAAATATTTTTTTAACACATTCAAAGTCAAACCTTATTTTTAAACTTTTAAATGCACATAATTTAAGCATATGAAATTGTTTTTTATCAAAAAAGAAAATTGAAATTACCTAGAAAATAAGAAGGAAACTGATTTTGAAATATTTTTTGGGCTAGTTATATTATGTTTGCGGCTTCTTTTTTTTGAATGCCCAAGATCAATTATCATAAACTACTTATCATTGTTGCAGGATGTTTTGTCGAAGAAAATCATGTTTTTCCACTAAAGTAGATTTCTTTTTCATGTCTTAGTTTAGCAAACATATTTTTTGGGATTAAAAAGAACTTGTTTTTTTCGTGTCTTATGCACTTGCATGTGTGTAGGGTGGACACGTCGTTACACTTAGTATCCTCTCCCCTCACCTTCGTGGATCTTGGATGTAAGAGAAAAGCGATTAACAACACCTATCTTTTTTCTTTTTGTAGTGAGGGGTATTCTTGATGGGGATTTGATCACCTCACAAGGGTATCTCGAATTGAGACATGTCGGGGATATTGACTCTCCCAACATGATCTCGAGTGGGTTTTTTGAGCCGCTATATAAATATGTTGGTCAGATGGCTGAGGTGCTAAGTGAATTCAACGTATGTGGGGGTCTTCCCTGCACAAGCTCAGTTAGAGCCTTAAGTGTCTTGCTTCGAGAATCTGTTGTTGGATTGGTGATCCCTCAAAAATTTCACTAAGAACCTTGTTTTAGTAGCCCAAAATCCCACATTCATAGTACAAGGGATGCAAATCGTACCCCAAAGTTACCTCTCATGTACCCACTCAAGATGAGACAAAAATTCTCCATATAATAGATCCTTGGATCTTTGGGGTAAGAGAATCTGGTATGCCTAAGAAGTGAGTGCGTTGTAAGGAGAAGTCAATGCTACCAAAATCTATATCTGTCTTCTTGTTTGAGGTATCGCTTGTGTGAGAGGCCTATTGAATGGTTTCCATCTTCTAGCCTAAGTTGTATGTCTAATGCGTGTCTTCATCTTGTACAAAACCATTGAAATTTTGTTTGGGATAATCTAGGCCCCCTTCAATTTCATGCTTGTCATAAAGCGTTTCTTTGGCCAATGTGCTTGTCATAAAGCGTTTCTTTGGCCAATGTGCTTGTCATTTTTTGATTTCTCTTTCCAAGAGTAGATAACATCCAAAACATTCCCAAATTTGACCAAACCCTTCAATCTCCACTTTGTCACTGTCAAACCTCTATTTCATCTCCATTTGCGCTAAACCCCCGATCAGTTTTCATCCATCCAAATGATCATCAATCCTCAACCAATATCTTTATCCCATCATCAATCCATTCTCAGGTAGCCTTCCCCTTCTTCTTCCTTCCATCAATCCATAATCATTTTCTTCTCACCTTTGAGGACTTCGCACATCAACCTAATCAAATCTCCAAAAATCTCAATCAATCAATCAATCAATATTCCTTTAATCCAATCATCAATCCTAATCCAAAGTCAACACTTTGTGAAAGTTTGATTTAGACCTTTATCTCTAATCAATCATCAATTGGTTTTTTGTGCTTGGGAAAGAATCTCCCTCAGGTACCTTTTCTTAATCATTTGGGTTGATCAAAACCCTAAATATTTTGCCCTATTTTTCTTAGGCATGTAAATCCACCCTAAGTGGAAGAAGGCTTAAACATTTGGATCCTTTTAGCCCATTTTTTTTAGGATCATAATTCCACCCTAAGCAGAAGAAGGCTTAATCATTTGGATCCTTTTGCCCCATTTTTCTTAGCCACGTAAGTCCACCCTAAGTAGAAGAAGGCTTAATCATTTGGATCATTTTGCCCCATTTTTCTTAGGCACGTAAGTCCACCCTAAGTAGAAGAAAGCTTAATCATTTGGATCTTTTTGCCCCATTTTTCTTAGACATGTAAGTCCACCCTAAGTAGAAGAAGGCTTAATCATTTGGATCCTTTTGCCCCATTTTGCTTAGGCATGTAAGTCCACCCTAAGTAGAAGAAGGCTTAATCCAAAAGTCTAAATTTTACCCAGCTTGGTTGTCACCTTGCTTTGTGGTATGCATCATCAATTTCATGCCTCACTTAAGTCCTAATCCAAGGGCTAAGGTTTCATTTTAATCCAAATCAATCTTGTCATAACCCAAGGACCAATCCAATCTAATCAAATTCAACCCAATCCAAGCAAATCAAATAAAATCAAAGCAATCCATCAATCTAATCTAAAGTTGCTAAGTCCTAGTCCTCATCTTCATCTAACATCATCTCATTAATTTTTTTTCGATCAAGTCTATCCAATCCCAACTTATCCCCCCATTCTTGGCATTTTGAGGTTACATGGCTACCCAAAATCTACATCCAAACTTCAAAATATTGGTATGAGAAAATGCTCATGAAATTTCATGGATTACCCTATCAACCATCCACATCTAGCTCGTACATGCCTTAAAATTATCCAACTTCCACCTATCCATGTCTCCCATCCCAACCCATTTACCAAGTCAATCCCAGATCATCTCACATCTCTTATCCTTCTTGGTCTATTATAGCATATATACTATCCACGAAACTAGATGCCTAAAACAAGTGTCATGTGTAGTCCCCCCATCTTCTTGCACTCTACACTTGGGGCCAAGCTTCATCCATGCTATCATACCATCTACATTATCCATATCCATTATCCTCTATCCAAATCATATCTAAGTCCATCCTCCTTTCCTATCTTTGGTCTTGACTATCCTATCCATATCCTCCATCTCATATCCCTCATCTTATCCAAATTCATCCCTCATTCCTACCTTTGGTCTTGATCATGCTAGAGAAAAAATAATCTCTATGCATGCTTTGGGAAAATGAAAGCCCAAATGCCTCCTCCATTCATATCCACCACACATTATTCTTCAATCTCACGCATCTTTATTCACCATCCTTCTAGCCTTAATTGGGGCATTTACCTCCTTTGCAACATAGTTCTTGGATCCCCATTCCACCTATACTCCATCCTTTAGTCCTCCATATCCTATCACCATCCATCTACTTAATCCCTTCACCACCTATACAATAATTCTCCCATCCATCCATCTACTTAATCCATTTACCCCCTATCCAAGCAATCTCCCCATCCATCCATCCTCTTACCAAGCCTTGGTTCTCCCTTGTCATCGGTCCCCCTCCATTTATCCTATATCCACAAACCAATCCCATCATATCATATCATATTCCCCATCCCATCCAATCCTATTCAATAATTTATCCTCATCCCATTTTATCCAATCCATTTATGACCCCCATCACACTAAGCTTTTCCCATCTATCTAAGCTTATACTAACTCACACATAATCCAAACACCCATCCATACTGTGTTAATCAAATCCAAGCGGAAATCCTCTCACCTAGAGATCCTGCACACCATCGTGTCTCTTGCATCTATCAATCTATTTGTAGCCTTCCCATTGAGATGCATCCTTCCCATGTCTCGCAGTTTATCCAAATCCATCTTCATGTCCATTGGGATGTATCCTTCCCATGTCTGGCAACCTAACCAAATCCATGTCCCACTCTTGGAAAGAGATGTCATGATTGAGCTTTTTGCTCTGACTTTTTTATCTTGTGTCCTAGGACTATACCTGTTCAGGACTTCCCTGATCATCCTATATCTCGGCATGTCTCGGTTGGTGTATATTGGGGCATTGTTTTTGTGGTATGGTGTGTTCGATGGTTTCTCTTGTACAATCCTACAGTGTCGCATTTACATCATCATCAATGTTTGTGAACCTATGTACATAGAGATACCTATTGTTTGAGAGTCTAGTACACACCTCAGATATTCAAAACATCCTAATTCCTATAATCAACGATATGGATAATCTGTGGCAATATCAAAACTAGGTTTTCTCTCCACATCTACACAACAAGAAATCTCATCCACTCCATTTCATTCATTCATCCTTGATGCTTTGCAAAAAGGATTAGAAAATATGTTTGATGGCAACACACACAATAGCACAAGAAACAAATGTTAGGGTTAGCAACAAAAGATTATCCTAAACAGGCATATCAAGAGAGATATTAAGCATGAAATAGAAAGAATACAAATATAGAATAGATAAACTATACTCCTCCAAATGCTAATCAAGATGCTCATAGTTTCTCCTCTCGTGTTCCTCTCCTCTCCAAGTTCCACATGAGTGTAGCTCTCAGCTTTTAACACTAACCATGGATGTCATATGGAGATTCAAGATGGTTGAAAATGATAAACAAATGCTATGCAAGTGTAGATAGTGATGCTATGAAAAAGCTCTATGCTAATACCAGTATAATAACAATACTCTAATGCTTTCTTCCTTTGCTTGAGGAGAAGGGTTCTATTTATAGAAGAAATGGGGAAATGAGGGGTTAAGATTGAGCAATCTTAACAAGGGTTAGGATTGAAAGATATTCAATCCATGTGAGACTTTCAACCCAATCCCATGTTGACAAGTGTCACCATGAGGAGGTTTGAGAGGAGAGATAAGGAGCATTGAATGCTTGAGGGGACATGATGGTTACCCTAGGGGGTTGGGTTAGGGTTAGGTTAATGGATATTCCTTTTATCCAAGGGATAAATGAATGTGCAAGGGTTAAATGGTTACCTTAGTCAAAGAAATAAATGATTTGAAGAGACCCATGAGTCAAAAGGATGGTTAAGTTAGAGGAAAGTCTCCAACCAAAGGTAAAAGGTAAGTTAACCATAAATGGTTATGTAAGAGCCTTTAATGGTTTGGAAGACTTTATAGGTTAACCATTTGAAGACTTAAAGCCTTAAATGTCTTTCAAAGACTTTGAGGGCTTTGAGAAGTGACTCCAAGTTGCTTAGGAATGTGACAATATTTAGGAGATGAATTAGGCTAATTAGGAAGGGGTTAGAAGAATCTAGAAGGGGGTTAGGATTGCAAGTGGGTTTTGTAGGAGAATGCAAGTGGAAGGAATTTTGGGATTTTCAATTAAAATAAAATCATTTATTTTAATTAAATGGTGTAATTTGCATTTGGATAAATATTCAAATAAATATTAATTTATTTGAATGAGAAAAAGGAAGATAAAGCATTAAATGCTTGAAGACTTTGAGGGAAACCATTAAAGGCTTAAGAAAACTCTAGAAAGAAGCCATTAAGTTTGAAGACTTTAAGGGAAGTCATTAAAGGTTTCAAGTGGGTGAGGATAAATAGGATTTTATTTAAAATAGTTGTGCAGCTTGCATTTGTAGGAAAATGCAAGTGGGTGGAGGATAAAGGTGATTTAAATAAATATAAATGTTAATTTATTTAAATGTGAGAGATGGGATTTTGGGGGATTTAAATAAATATTGATTTATTTAAATGTGAGAGAAGATTTATTTAAACAAATATGATTTATTTATTTAATTAATGGTCTAAATTTGGTTAAGTGAATTAAATCAAATAAATTGAATAATTTATTTAATTAATAGGAGAAGAGGGTTAAGATTAATTAATTAATAATTAATTTAATTAATTATTGATTGATGGTTAAATAATCAAATAAATACTAAATATTCATTTAATTAAGTGGACAGATTTATGTGACTACAATTACCCTTCTTTGAGACGGTGCGGTTTTATCGCGTCGTTTCAAAGAAAGAAAAATAGGTGTGAAGAAATATGCCCCATAAATGTTAATTTAGTGGGTGGTGTGCCCCCTCGAGAGATGGGCCAAATTTTTTTGAAAAAACGGGCGATCTCTCGAAAAAGAATGAGAAGTGGAGGGGAGGTAGAATAAAAGAAATTAGAAATAACGGTGAAAAAATGGAAGAAAATAGAGTGAATATGGAGAAATGGCAAGCCAGTGAGTACCCGTAGGTTATGCAGGAGATACAGTGCAAATGTGGTGTTGTGCTTTTGATTGATACTGTACAATTGATTAAAATTGGTTGGACAATCTGGTGCAATCGGTTTAATTGCCCTGGTTGAGTCAAAGCATGACAATTGATGTCAGTTGTTTGCTTGGACAAGATAAAGTCTAAGTAAGTGAATCAAAGTGACCTGATGGTGACTAGGACAATTGATGTAATTGCCCAATGAAGTCAAGGTATTTGAAGAAAAATACTCGTTGAGACTTAGACAATTGATGTAATTGTCCGTTATGATTGTGTTTGATTGGTTGATCAATTGATAGTGTGTGCATGTGATGGATGGTTGTGGTGAATCATAGCAGCCCCATTGAGACTAGGTCATTATGATAAATGCCTATTGTAGTCTAGGTTTGCCATAATTGATTACCTGTTGAGACCCGAAGATACTTGATCAGAGTATCTGTTGGTAGTCTAGGTGTGTGTGAGTCGATGTGCCTGTGTAGACAGAGTAATTTGGCTTGATTGGGTTGATGGGAGATGATGTAGGGTATGTGATGCTAATTACCAAGATGGGGAGGGTGAGGGTGGGGTTCAATGTTAGATAGAAGAAATGGAGGACCTATGACTCATTCCTATGGAAGAAGAGGAAAATAGAGTATCCATTGTCATTACTATGTATGCATGATATGCATCTATTATGAATGTATGGATGGATGGAATGCAACGGAATGCAATATATACATATGAGATGGAATGACAATCCATAGTGCTTTATTTTTCATCATTGAGCTTTAAAATGTTGTAAGAAAAATACAAGCAACTTGACATAATGATTCAAGATGACCTAAGTATTCCTTACATGGATTTTGATATAGCAAGTTAATACAAGAAACTTGATATAATGGATCAAGTTGACCTAAGTATTGCTTGCAGAACAAACAAGGATTGTCTCCTTTCATGCATGACTTGGAACGTCCTCCTTGATCTTTTGCCGATCATATCCTGAGACAAGTTCATGCCATAGTAAGAGATAAACCATTATTGAGCTTGGATGAGGCAGTAGGAACCAAAGATGGAGCATTGTACCTGTAAGAAAACATCATATAAAGAATAAAGAATATGACCCTCGATAATGGTTCATGCTCATATGGTCGAGGTATACGTTGTAGTCAGCAAGCCGTAGTGATCCATGACTGTATTTTGCATAAGATCACGTAGCTTAGTGAACTTCCCACGTAGACACCATTATTACATGCCCCAGAACTTCATTAGAATAATTCGCAGAAGACATACAAACAATGCTTAGGAACCATCCCGACCACTCTAATCACTTGTGGATATCCTGGAGTAGCATAGGAACTTGATATAAATGAATAAATAACTAACAAACCGACCAAGTACTTGATATCTTAAACAAAATTTTCTTGTCAAAGAAAATGTTATCTTGTCTTTGTTTTGGTGAGGAAAGATTTATCCATGTTAAGACAGTTTGCATGTCGATGTTGATTGGGTAAGTGTGATGGTGAAAACCTAGCAAATAGGCGCCACTCATAGCAGATATGGCTCCATTGTCTTTCAAACTTGTTGCGATCATATTCACATTCATCCACTCATCCATCCGTCCAAACCATGTCTTGTTATTGATTTACAATCAAGGATAGTACTTCACGTGTCTCGCATCCCGCTTTTTCATAGTCATGTCTAAATTGGGGGCAATGCCCTTAACCCATTGCAGTTTTATTGTGTCATTTCAAAGAAAGAAAAATAGGTGTGAAGAAATATACCCTAGAAATGTTAATTTAGTGGGTGGTATGCCACCTCGAGAGATGGGCCGAAATTTTTTTAAAAATCGGGCGATCTCTCGAAAAAGAACGAGAAGTGGAGGGGAGGTAGAATAGAAGAAATTAGCAATAACGGTGAAAGAATGGAAGAAAACAGAGTGAATATGGAGAAATGGCAAGCCAGTGAGTACCTGTAGGTTATGCAAGAGATACAGTGCAAATGTGGTGTTGTGCTTTTGATTGATACTATACAATTGATCAAAATTGATTGGACAATCTGCTGCAATCGGTTTAATTGCCCTGATCAAGTCAAAGCATGATAGTTGATGTCAGTTGTTCGCTTGGACAGGATAAAGTCTGAGTAAGTGAATTAAAGTGACCTGATGGTGACTTAGACAATTGATGTAATTGCTTGATGAAGTCAAGGTATTTGAAGCAAAATACTCGTTGAGACTTAGAAAATTGATGTAATTGTCTATTATGATTGTGTTTGATTGGTTGATCAATTGATAGTGTGTGTGTGTGATGGATGGTTGTGGTGAATCATAGCAGCCCCATTGAGACTAGGTCATTATGATAAATATCTGATGTAGTCTAGTCTAGGTGTGCGTGAGTCGAGGTGCCTGTGTAGACAAAGTAATTGGCTTGATTGGGTTGATGGGAGATGATGTAGGGTATGTGATGCTGATTACCAAGATGGGGAGGTTGAGGGTGGGGTTCAATGTTAGATAGAAGAAATGGAGGACCTATGATGCATTCCTATGGAAGAAGCGGAAAATAGAGTATCCATTGTCATTACCATGTATGCATGATATGCATCTATTATGAATGTATGGATGGATGGAATGCAATGGAATGCAATATATATAGATGAGATGGAATGACGATCCATAGTGCTTTATTTTTCATCATTGAGCTTTAAAATGTTGTAAGAAAAATACAAGCAACTTGACATAATGATTCAAGATGACCTGAGTATTCCTTACATGGTTTTGATATAGCAAGTTAATACAAGCAACTTGATATAATGGATTGAGTTGACCTGAGTATTGCTTGCAGAATAGACAAGGATTATCTCCTTTCATGCATGACTTGGAATGTCCTCCTTGATCTTTTGCTGATCATATCCTGAGACAAGTTCATACCGTAGTAAGAGATAAATCATTATCGAGCGTGGATGAGGCAGTAGGAACCAAAGATGGAGCATTGTACCTATAAGCAAACAACATATATAAAGAATAAAGAATATGGATCCTCGATAATGGTTCATGCTCATATGGTCGAGGTATACACTGTAGTCAGTAAGCCGTAGTGATCTATGATTGTATTTGGCATATGATCACGTAACTTAGTGAACTTCCCACGTAGACACCATTAGTACATGCCCCAGAGCTTCATTGGAATAATTTGCAGAAGACATAGAAAAAATGTCGCAGGAACCATCTCGGCTACTCCTAATCACTTGTGGATATCTCGGAGTAACGTAGGAACCTGATATATATAAATGAATGAATAACCTACAAATCAATCAAGTATTCTGATAGCTTAAACAAAATTTTCTTGTCAAAGAAAATGTCATCTTGTCTTTGTTTTGGCAAGGAAGGATGCATCCTTGTTAAGACATTTTGTGTGTTGATGTTGGTTGTTTGGTCGATTTGATAAGTGATCATCATTTTGAGTATTTCACAATGTTTGTTTGGTATCATCTCGGATGAGTATGTACAAGGTGTTCCCATGTTTTTGTTTGATGTTTTCTGATGTTTTTGGATTTTTGTGATTTTGAATGTTTTTGGTATTTTGTGATTGTTTTTGAATGTTTTTGGTATTTTGTGAGACAGTTTTGAATGAAGAACCCAACGAATCACAAGTAATATAGAATCCACTTCCATCAATAGGTTAAGGACATTGCCCCCAGTTTAGACATGACTATGAAAAAGTGGGATGCGAGTCACGTGAAGTACTATCCTTGATTGCAAATCAATAACAAGACATGGTTTGGACGGATGGATGAGTGGATGAATGTGAATATGATCGCAACAAGTTTGAAAGCAAATGGAGCCATAGCTGCTATGAGTGGCGCTTGTTTGCCAGGTTTTCACGCCGGGTTCACCAAATGATGCTCTGCAAAAAGGATTAGAAAATCTGTTTGATGGCAACACACACAAGAGCACAAGAAACAAACGTTAGTGTTAGCAACAAAAGATTATCCTAAACAAGCATATCAAGAGAGATATTAAGCATGAAATAGAAAGCATACAAATATAGAATAGATAAACTATACTCCTCCAAATGCTATTCAATATGCTCATAGTTGCTCCTCCCTTGTTTCTCTCCTCTCCAAGTTCCACATGAGTGTAGCTCTCAGCTTTTAGCACTAGCCATGGATGCCATATGGAGATTCAAGATGGTTGAAAATGATAAACAAATGCTATGCAAGTGTAGATAGTGATGCTATGAAAAAGTTCTATGCTAATACCAGTATAACAACAATACTCTAATGCTTCCTCCTTTGCTTGAGGAGAAGGGTTCTATTTATAAAAGAAATAGGGAAATGAATGGTTAAGATTGAGCAATATTAACAAGGGTTAGGATTAAAGATATTCAATCCATGTGAGACTTTCAACCCAATCCCATGTTGACAAGTGTCACCATGAAGAGGCTTGAGAGGAGAGATAAGGAGCATTAAATGCTTGAGGGGACATGATGGTTACCCTAGGGGGTTGGGTTAGGGTTAGGTTAATGGATATTCCTTTTATCCAAGGGATAAATGAATGTACAAGGGTTAAATGGTTACCTTAGTCAAAGAAATTTTAATCATAAATGGTTATGTAAGAGCCTTTAATGGTTTGGAAGACTTTAGAGGTTAACCATTTGAAGACTTAAAGCCTTAAATGTCTTTCAAAGACTTTGAGGGCTTTGAGAAGTGACTCCAAGTTGCTTAGGAATGTGACAATATTTAGGGGATGGATTAGGCTAATTAGGAAGGGGTTAGAAGAATCTAGAAGGGGGTTAGGATTGCAAGTGGGTTTTGTAGGAGAATGCAAGTGGGAGGAATTTTGGGATTTTCAATTGAAATAAAATCATTTATTTCAATTAAATGGTGTAATTTGTATTTGGATAGATATTTAAATAAATATTTATTTATTTAAATGTGAATGTGAATTTTGGATTTAAATAAATCTTAATTTATTTACATAAGAAAAAGGAAGATAAAGCATTAAATGTTTGAAGACTTTAAGGGAAACCTTTAAAGGCTTAAGAAGACTCTAGAAGGAAGCCATTAAGTTTGAAGACTTTAAGGGAAACCATTAAAGGTTTGAGAAGACTCTAGAAGGAAGCCATTAAGTTTGAAGACTTTAAGGGAAACCATTAAAGGTTTCAAGTGGGTGAGGATAAATAAGATTTTAAATAAATAATTTATTTATTTAAAATAGTTGTGCAACTTGCATTTGTAGGAAAATGCAAGTGGGTGGAGGGTAAAGGTGATTTAAATAAATGTTAATTTATTTAAATGTGAGAGAAGATTTAATCAAACAAATATGATTTATTTATTTAATTAATGGTCTGAATTTGGTTGAGTGAATTAAATCAAATAAATTGAATAATTTATTTAATTAATAGGAGAAGAGGGTTAAGATGAATTAATTAAATATTAATTTAATCAATTATTGATTGATGGTTAAATAATCAAATAAATACTAAATATTCATTTAATTAAGTGGACAAATTTATGTGACTACAATCCCATTTCACCCATTTATCTTGGAGACTCCAATTTATGCATTTACTCCCCCTTCATCATCTTCATATTTTCATTATCTAGTCCTCCTATCCATTTCGAGAGCACACTTGTGTTCTTAAAACCTACATGTCCTCTCGAGGGGGCATACCACTACCTCCTCGTCATCCTTCCTCATTTCACCTATGACTGGGGAAGCATGCTACTAGTCCTTTTTCTTTCCATCCACTATGTTTTATTCTTCTTTGATATAACATCACTTCATGACGCTATATCAAAGAGGGGCAAAATGTAGACACCTAAAATTAATATTTAATTAATTTAAGTTTGTCAACATAATTAACCGGTTTGATTGTGTTATTTCCCTTCTTCTTAAGGTTAACTAAATCAAATTTAATCAATCTTATCACTATATTCAAATAATTAATTTATCAATAACCCATTCATCTAAAGTCACCTCAACTATTATTTCTTCTAAAACCCACTTAGATAATTAATTTTAACTAAAGTGATTCCTACAAATCACTTTCCCTAATATCAACTTAGCCTAATTAATTCTTCCTTAATCATACTTATCATTATTATCCAATTTCATATTCCTCCACTCATTCTCTTGCATTCTAATCCATCATTAACTCACCTAATCAATCCCCATAATCATTTGCAAATCCCTAATCACCTTGATCCTTTCAAAGAAATTCAAATTCTTTGAATCTCCACATGAATCCTCTTCCCAAGGAATTTTTTATTTCTTTATCCATTTAGTCTTCCCACATATCCTCTTTTGGAATTTTTTAATTCCTCCTCCCTCCCCCCAAGGAATTTTATATTCCTTTTTCTCTTCCCAATGTACTTGGGAGATCTTCCCCATGAACCTTGAGAGGTATAGAGACAAGAAATGTCTTTATGGCATATCTCTTGAATCTCACACCTTGTCCTCTTAATCTATGTGCTCCCTCTCAAATCGATATCAACCCTTCATCCCAAAATCAATTTTGGCCCTTCATTTTGGCCTTCTCCAATCTATAAATTGGAGTCTCTTCTCCTCACAAATCCTCCACTTTTCATACATTATTATGCTAGCCATTTCATCCCTTCATCCACTTCTCATCTAATATTATGATGTTAATTTGAAATCCAAAATCATCCATCATGCCATCATAATGCCCAAATCTTCTCTCGTCTAATCCATTTCCATCATCATTCAAATCCAATCCAAATCCAACCAATCTTGTTGTGTGTGGAGAGAAATCCACATCCCAATCAAGGAGATAATCCAAACAAGTTAAGGAGGGGCACATCCTTGGCTTCACCAATATCTCAATCGGAGGAATAAGAGAGAACTCTCTTTTGCAATGTACTTTATTTGGTTTTTTATGTTTATTTGAGTTTAAACTAACCATCTAACCTTGCATTGGTTTTACCTTGCTTCATTTTTTATGTACCTTAAACACAAAATAAAATACCAAGGTATCTTATCCTCTCTTAAACAAAAACTTCCCAAATGCTAATGTCGGGTCTCAATGTGTGGATAAGCTCAATGGTTTGATGTGATAATGTTGGAATCACAAGGGGACTTAAAGTTGTATACGAATGCTTGAACATTTGATCATTGTTGGAACTTGATCATCTAATATTGCAATATTATGATGCTTTCTCTCCTAAACTAAGTTGAATTGAAAAAAGGACAAAAGGAGTAAGGGTTCAAGAAGACTAGTCTAATTCTAGAATGCAGGATGTAGTGGATGACATGGTGAGATTCTACTAGACTTTACTTTGACATCAATGAATAACTCCACAAAGCTAGTGTGATCATCTAAGGTAAATATATGATTTTCAAATTACTACCAACAACATAGTGATCCAAAGCATCCAAACATAAACTCGTCAATTAAGGGGCAACCTAACCCAACTCACCTATTTAGTAGGTGTGTTCCTTCATTTAGGTGTTCTTATTCACAATTCATCAACACCTTTCCTTACTCAGGACTCACAAACTCACAAATCATCCACCAACCTAAGGGTTATCATTCACATATTCTCATACTCCTTTGCTTGACCAAACTCACAAGGTTCAACTCCTACATCCACCCTTCAAGTCTTCATGACACCCAGTTGCCTAGACTCATTCCAATGGTCTTAAACACATCATTTGGATAGTCCTAGGTAAACACAATACTCTTGTTTTTGAGACATGCTTTCAAATACTCCCAACATGCCTAGACAAGGCTCTCTCTACCCTCCCAACCACCCAAAGTACAAAAGAAGCCTCATTGTTGCAATGTTGTCCCTTTGTGACAGTCACATAGGCCTAAGATAATCATGCTTACAAGGGCCTACCTTTGTTTAGATACCTTTCAAATACAAGTAGTGAAGATGGTAATTATCCCTTCTACCCCTCTG
This sequence comes from Cryptomeria japonica, assembly GCF_030272615.1. NCBI lineage: Eukaryota > Viridiplantae > Streptophyta > Pinopsida > Cupressales > Cupressaceae > Cryptomeria > Cryptomeria japonica. Next base: position 391,014,358 of record NC_081405.1, read on the forward strand.
ACCTTTAAACTCAATACTCAACCCTTCATAAACTTGTAAAGTGCAATGATTTAGTGTACACTGTCAAACTAGGACAGCCAATGTAAAGGTTAGGACAGTCATGTGTCATCATGGTTTGATTAACTTCTTTGTTCATACAACATTTGGTCCATGCCAAGGGAACCCTCACTCATTCCTCCCTTCACTCACAACCTCATTCCACACCTTTGTTTCTTCTATACCATTCAATTCTTCATGTAAACTCTGCTCTTTCAGACTGTGGCCCTGTCAAACCTGCACTTTGACATCATTGGCACGTGCAAAAAGAATCATGAAACTCTACAATAATTGGAAGACAAATAAATACATATTTACAAGTTTTTCCATCCATTGGATGGTGTTTAAATCATGAATATAAAGAGTTTCACATTTTCCTCTATCTCAGATTACCCTAGTTTGGGGTTTTGACAGATTTAGGAAAAACAAGATATCTTCTTCTACAGTGCACCAAATAAAATGAAACCACTTGGAGAAGGAATAATATTCATTCAAGAATCATAACAAATAATTTTTCAAATCAAATGAATAATACTTGTCAATGAACAACTCCTTGGAGAAGGCTGTCACGTGGAGAAACATAGGAAAGTGCAGTAAGTTTCAAAAAAAATATTGATTTTTCTTTCATACATTCAAAAACCTTGGTTCGACCTTCCCAAGATCTCTATATGCATCCACTTGGTGGTTACAACTTCTCCAACTAAATTTCAAACCATATGTACATTGGAGACCAAACTTGACAACCTTTGACAACTTTCGCATGATAACTTTTAGACATAATTGACAATTTTGAACTTAGACAAACCTATGACCCCCAAAACATCAAAATAGGTCAAAATGGACATAAGAACATATTCTAATCATATTTTACATCAAAATGGACCATTTAAACACCTTGAGCACTCTTTGACAACTTTTTACAACTTGTGAGCAATTTTGCCAATATGAGTAACCTATGACTAGACATAACAAATATTGGTCTAGATGACCTTATTACATCAAAAATGATCATAATTAAACTTATTTACATTTAAAATCCATCAAAACACTTTTCTTCCATATTTGACCTCATGGAGACCTGCTGAGTAAGGAGGTGCTCCTGCACCATACACCCCTCCTATAGAAAAACTCATGTCCCATGAGGGGACTCCAACTTCGTGTTGTGAATACACACCCGATACACCTACAACAAATGGACAAAAACTAGAACACAATGGAAAATTAGACCAAAAATGATTACCAACCACCATAACACTTGGTTGATACCAAGAATTGCCTTGTGGTGCTTGCACTTGCACCCTCTCCAACACTTGTTCAATCTCTTCCTGTTGTACCCTCCCCTTAACACTTGCATTTACATGTTCTTTGCTGATCTTGTCCTGCACAAAAGGACACATAACTGATCCAATCATTACCCCTGCAAACAAAGCATTGTTTTCAACCTTCTTTAGCCTTGAATTGGCTACAACTTCCTCATCCTTGAGTAGTGTCTTCTTACCAAACATAACTATTTTACTCTTACCCTTGACATCATCATTCATTGACATTAGAGTATACTTAACCCCATCCTTTTCAATAGTAGAAGTGTTCCTCCTACCATCATAACAAGTATTGTTATCATATTGCCACGGTCTACCAAGTAGAATATGGCTACATTCCATGGGCAAGATATCACATAAAATATTATCTTTATACTGACCAACCTACAAATCAACCTTTGTTTGTTCCTTCACCAACAAAGTAACATCATCATTAACCCAAGAAACTCTATAAGGATTCTTATGGAGCATCCTTTCCAAATTCAATTTCTCAACCATTTCAGTAGAAACCATGTTATCGGTAGAACCGGAATCAACAATAATAGTACAAACTTTACCTTTGCATTCACACCTTGTTATAAACAGGCTTCTTCTTTGTATGGGTTCATGTCCTTGTGAGGTCTTCAAAATAGTCTTCTTAATCATCAAACTCTCTCCAACTTCAAAATTACATTCAACCGCCTTTGAACTATCAACCTCCTCTTCTTGTGCAAATGCAACCCTTTTGTCAACCTTAGATGATGATGCTATCTTTACAGGACATTTAAAAGAAGGGTGACCAAATTCATTGCAGTTATAACATCTACCAGAGAATTGATTAGAACCTCTACCAAATATACCTCTATTGTTACCAAAACCACCTCTATAATCAAAATATGATTGTTCTTTGCCTTTGCTTGTATCACCTTGATCCTCATGGGTTTGTTTTTGTGAAGGAATTGCACCTCTACCTCGGTTATTGTTGTTGCCTCTTCCTCTTGTGGATTTCTCTTGCCTTCTTTTGACTTTCTCCTCAGCCCTGAGTGCCAATTGGAAACATTCTTCCACACTTTTGGGGTTAGCAATTACCAACTCATCTTGAATATTGAACCTAAGACCACCAAGGTACCTAGCCACCTTTTCAACTTAATCCTCATCCCTTCCTTTTCTGATACTCAACTTATAAAATTCACCAGTATAAGTTTTCACATCTAAATCCCTTTGTTTTAAACTTTGCATTCTTTTAAACATTTGAACCTCATAGTCTCTAGGGAGAAACTTACCTTTGAGTTTTGCCACCATTCTGTCCCATGAGATTATCTTTGCCTTTCCCTTCTTCCTTCTTTTTGCCTGTTCATAATCCCACCATAGGAGAGAATGTTCTTTCAACTTTGTCTTTGCCACTTTGACCCTCTGATCCTCTGGCACATCTTCACTCTCAAAATATGTGTCCATAGCTGCTACCCAATCAAGTAACACTTCTTCATTCAGATTTCTACCATACATAGGTAGGTCAACTCTTGCCTTATATTGATCACCTTTTATTGCCTTTAACAATCTGAGTGTATGTTTCTCTTTAGGATCTATCTTCTCTTCCCCCTATGCTTCTTGGGGCTCCTCTTCTTCTTCCTCTTCATCACTCACATCTCCTATGTCAACATTCCTTCTTTGATTGGACTCTAAGGCTTCAAGGCTTGCTATCACTGCATTATAGAAATCTTGCAACATTGCATTCTTCTCCTTCAACTCTTGCAACTCTCTATAAGTACCCACACTCTTACGAGGCATCTTGTCCTCAACCTCTTACTTACTCTTTTCTCAAATCCCAACTATCTTCTTTAGGGACCTATGCCCTTGCTCTGATACCACTTTGATGCAGAGCATCCACACATAAACTCACTAATTAAGGGACAACCTATCCCAACTCACCTATTTAGTAGGTGTGTTCCTTCATGTAGGTGTCCTTACTCACAATTCACCAACACCTTTCCTTACTAAGGACTCACAAATAATCCACCAACCTAAGAGTTATCATTCACATAGTGTCATACTCCTTTCCTTGACCAAAATCACAAGGTTCAACTCCTACATCCACCCTTCAAGTCTTCATGACACCCGGTTGCCTAGACTCATTCCAATGGTCTTAAACACATCATTTGGACAGTCCTAGGTAAACACAATACTCTTGTTTTTGAGACACACTTTCAAATACTCCCAGTGTGCCTAGACAAGGCTCTCTCTACCCTCCCAACCACCCAAAGTACAAAAGAAGTCTCACTGCTGCAATGTTGTCCCTTTGTGACAGTCTCATAGGCCTAAGACATTCATGCTTACAAGGGCCTACCTTTGTTTAGACACCTTCCAAATACAAGTAGTTAAGATGGTGATTCTCCCTTCTACCCCTCTGACCTTTAAACTCAACACTCAACCCTTCATAAACTTGTAAAGTGCAATGATTTGGTGTACACTGTCAAATTAGGAAAGTCAATGTAAAGGTTAGGACAGTCATTGGTCATCATGGTTTGATTAACTCATCATGGACAACACTTGGTCCATGCCAAGGGAACCCTCACTCATTCCTCCCTTCACTCACAACCTCATTCCACACCTTTGTTTCTTTTATAACATTCAATTCTTCATGTAAACTTTGTTCTTTCAGACTGTGGCCTTGTCAAACCTACACTTTGACATCGTTGGCACGTGCAAAAAGCATCATGAAACCCTGCAATCATTGGAAAACAAATAAATACATATTTACAAGGTTTTTCATCCATTGGATGGTGTTTCAATCATGAATATAAAGAGTTTTACATTTTCTTCTGTCTCGGATTACCCTAGTTTGGGGTTTTGACAAATTTTAGGAAAAACAAGATATCTTCTTCTATAGTGCACCAAATCAAATGAAACCACTTGGAGAAGTAAGAATATTCATTCAAGAATCATAACAAATAATTTTGCAAAGAAAATTAATAATACTTGTTAATGAACAACTCCTTGGAGCAGACTGTCATGTGGAGAAACACAAGAAAGTGCAGTAAGTTTCAAGATTTTTATTGATTTTTCCTTCATGCATTCAACAACCTTGGTTAGACCTTCCCAAGGTCTATTTATGCATCCACTTGGTGGTTACAAATTCTCCAACTACATTTCAAACCATATGTACGTTGGAGACCAAACTTGACAACCTTTGACAACTTTTGCATGACAACTTTTAGACATAATTGACAATTTTGAACTTAGACAAACCTATAACATCCAAAACATCAAAATAGGTCCAAATGGACATACGAACATCTTCTCATCACATTTCACATCAAAATGGAGCATTTAAACACCTTGAGAACTCTTTGAAAACTTTTTACAACTTGTGAGAAATCTTGAGCACCAATATTAGTAACATATGACTAGACATAACAAATATTGTTCTAGATGACCTTATTACATAAAAAATGCTCATAATTGACTTTATTTACATTTTGAATCCATCAAAACACTTTTCTTCCATATTTGACCTCATGGAGGTCTGATGAGTAAGGAGGTGCTCCTGTACCACATAGACACCATCAAGGCAATGCATATCAATGTGTGAATAGCAATTGAAGTTGAGCTTGAATAAGGATTCCAGTTGACCACGCAAGGCAAGTTTATGATCAACAAACTGCTAGTAGTATGGATTGTGAATTTCACCATTAATCATCCACAGAATCTTTCATTCAATTAACAAACATTAAAACAAATGAGAAGTAAAGACCATGCAACATGTTGAATCAACATATGAAATTCACCATAACTTCAATGAAAAAAATAATATGTCTCTTGCAACAAGATCTTGGCAACAATCTTTACCTTCTCTCCTAATCTACTTCTACTCTAACTTCTAATTCCTAATTGCCTTAGCAACTATTCTTCTACTCTTTTATCATTAGCCTTCTACTATTAACCTTTGGAAATGAGAGCATTGAGCATTCTATAAAGGTCTCATTTACAATGAACAACTCAGATTGATTCACAATCAGTGGCCAAGATCGAACATTGTAACAACCACCATTATAATGGCCAATGAGAGATGAGGATAGGTAAGATAAATAATATTTGATGTAGCACCATGTGTCACTTATTCCCTCCTTGAATGAATTTTGACTTGAAACCCTTTTGATTGGACAAATGATGACTGGGATGCCACCTAAGCTTGCCTTGTAGACTTAATCAATTTACCTTGAACATTCTTCACGATGTTTGGAGTTCTTTGTAATATTTTGCCTTTCATCCCTATGTTAGGGAATTATTTGAACTATTTCCTCCTTAAAATTATGTGACTTTGAGATCCCTTGATGTAGTTTCTACTTCATAATGTGGAATCCATGGTGTTCGTGTCTTGGATTTTTCTTTCCCTCCTTTGTTCACCATCATGGTAAAGTTTTCTTCATGTTCGAGCTAGTCCCCATCTTTTATTTTTTGAAATCATTGTCTTGAAATCCTCTTCCTGTCCTTGAAATGTTGATCTTCCTCATTCTCATTTGTATCTTTGTCAAGTCCTCTCCGTACATTGGGTAATCATCTTCTTCAACCTTGCATTATCAAGTTCCAATCACCGTGTTTTCATTCCAATCCTTCTATAATTAGACTTGCAAAAGAGACAAAACCTGAATTAAAAATTTATCAATCAAAGAAACAATCATGTTGTATGTGAGTCAAGGTTTAAATTCAATCCCATGTTTCTTATCTATTGCGGTTTTCATCCCTACAAGCCTTGGTGGAAATTCAATCAAGATACAAACAAACTAGTCCCTATGAACTACCTCCTCTTTCAACATATTTCCTTAAGTGGAAAATCGATGTGCATGGGGACTAATCAGTTCTTGAAAATTATTTGCTCCTTAACATATTTTACCCCTAGGTGGAGAATTCATAGGCATAGGGACAACGCTTCATTCAAATCCTTTGCAAGTTTTCCATGGAGTGGAAATTCGACTCTTATGGGAAAAACTTGTCCTCAACTTCATTGATCCTTGTTTTTTGTTCGAATTCCCCTTGATGGGTTTCATAGGGACTTATTGCACTAGGTTTTACCTCTGATCTGACCTAGAAATTGATGTTTTAGCCTTCCTTAATGCATTTCCGACAACATTTTCAACTTTATGAGGTTTGATTATAATTCTAGTAACCTGAATATGATTGTGAATACTCAAAAATTCTGAAAAAGTGTTGTGGTTTTGATCTCCCCCAAGGTCTAAAATTTGTAATTTAAATTCCTAGGTGATGGTGTTGATCCAAAGGTTCTGCCTCACTCTCTCTTCTCAAATTTTAATTTTTTTAAATTTTAACAAAAATCGCATAAAACAAAGGTTTCAGTTCACCATATCGACAAGTCTCTCTTACCATGATTTGGTTGGTCAAACAACCTTGTGATGGTAGTCACTAGTCTTGGAAATGTCCTCCAATGATGATCACAAATGTAACAAATGATGCAATTGGTCTTTGATTTAGATTTTATGAAGTTGTTGTTAACAAAACCGTCCAACAATGGAGTCCCATAGGTCTAAAAATGATTTCCCAATAATAGTCGCAAGTCTTAATTGGGCTTGTAATATGCCTTGGAATGGATAAAATCTTAACGGTAGATGGATTTTGCACATGAGTCTCCCTTTCAAAATCGTTGCCCAATGGAATGAAGAGTTGCGCCACCTTGTTGATCAATCTCCTTCAATGAATTTGCAATGAAGGTAGTCCAAACTTATGCCATATTCTCCTTGTCTCTTCCACCTTTATTCAAGTTTGCTTTGTTAGCTTCCACCACAGAATGAATGTGGGCTTAAATCACTTTATTGTTGCCATGGGTGGAAAAGTGCAACCTATAGGGGCTATTTTAATTTGATTTTCCACATTTTCTTCCACCAAATGAAATGGTGGGGAACTGTCACTCATAGGGACCAGTTGCTCTCATAAAATTTCACTTCATTTTGATGTCTTATGCTGAGTGGAGAATCGATGGGTATAGAGACAAAACCAGTCCTTAGTAAATTTTACCTTGTAATGCTTTTCATACCCTCGTAGCTTTATTCACCTTTCTTCCCATTTTGTTCCACTCCATAATGAATCTAGGATAAATATCATAAAATACCAGCTTGGTGGAAAATCGAGTTTCATCAATTGACACTTGATTAAATTGGATTTCCCATTATCTTGACCTTACTTGCTTCTTGCTATTGAAATCCAATCTTCATTGGAACTCCTTGCCCTTGATAATTTGTGTTGATTTGATCATGTTAAGAATTAATCTTTACTTGGTAAAGTTAATTTCCTTTTAGTTGTTCCTTGTAGGAATATTCCTAAGGAATCCCTACATGTTCTTTGCCTTATTTGATTTCTCATAACTCATTTTATTTATTCCAAATATGTGGAATATTAGATTTCCTCCTTAAGAGGATTGTGACACATTACACACACATATTATGGATGGTGGTGTTCATAGAGTTGGGAGTTACAATGTAACTCCTCTCCTCATCTCTATTTAAGAGATGCTTCTCCTCTCTTTTCTTCTATGGAAGAATTTCTATGCTAAGCTCATTCTCTCTTTCTCTCATTGTATTTTCTTAGGCTTCATGCCATCTTCAAAATCATGGGGGTTTTTTCTTTGATTTTTCCCCCTTACAAATTGTATGTCTCCTTCTTGGATTATGGTGTGATTGCTCTTGGTTTTGGCTTCTCATTTTTATGGTAACATTCTACCTTCAAACAGTTGCACATTGATTAGTTATTTCTTGGTACTTCATGTTATTTTCCTTTCATATCATCTTTTGATGGAGTGGAAATTTGAACCTCATCAAGACACTTCAGTCTTGTATCTTGTCATTTGGTGGAAATTCCATGGTCATCAAGACACTTATGTTTTTTACTTGCAAACTTTCACCTTTGAGTGGAAAATCAAAGTTCGTCAGGACTCTCCCTTGATCCTCACTTTTGACCTCATTCCGCGATGGGTAAAACGTTCTCAAAGCCCTTAAGTGGAAAATCGAAGTCCATAGTGACTTTTTAGTTTCCAATACTTGTCCCAACATTTGATAGCTAGCTTGGTGCTCGAAATGAAGGTGGAAATATAACCTCCATAGGGACTAATGATTTTTCCCTTAATTGCTTAGTGAAAAATTGACTTTCGTCGAGACTATATTGATTTTCATGCTTCTTTTGTTAAAACTTACCCAATTTCATCCATTTCTAAAGTGGGCAATCCCATTCCACCAGGACCAATGGATTTCAACCCTTTTGCACAATGGAAAATTGGTCTCCATCGGGACTTTAAGGATTTTTAACTTTGTTTTGCATTGTTTTGAGTCCCCAAGAGTGGAAAGTCATAGTCCATCTGGATTTTCACAAAAAACACATTGATTTGCAACAATTTTATGAGTTTTTCTCAAAATTTCTAAGGCAAAGTGGAAAATTGATCTCAGAAGGACAAATTGACACATTAAATTGACTTGACACTAAAAATCATTTACTTGCGACTTTAACAACCTTTTGCATTATAATCGACACCCTGTCATAAGCAAAGGCTAAAACTAGGAAACTACTGCTAAACTAAGACACCCTAAGCAACACATCTAACCAAAAAGTAGAAAAAAAAAAGAGTGGGGGCCCCTTATTTTTACAGTGGGGCGATGTGTGAAAATGTCACAACAGGTATTGACTTGATTTTTTGCCCTATCTCTATGGACTCATTCCTTAACTAGATTTGGAGAGGGGTTAGCTTGCTTGGAGGATCATTAAAAATCATGTTGTAGGAGTGATTGGTTCTATTGTTGATCTTGACACGATGTGTGATTTGATTGACATTGAATGTCCCTGCACACGTTGGACTCATCTTTGGGAGATCTTAAGAGACCACCATCTCTCTCCATTTCTAGAGGATCTTGCAGTAGATTGTGTCATTCCCCTTGCATGTGCAAATCATATACCCTGTGATTGAGGTACTTTTGAGATGCTTGAGTATATCACAAGTCTTTCATGTTCAGATAGATCTGAGGCTTGTCCTCAGTTCTCACTTGTCATATTGGGGCTCCATCTCAATCATCTTCATCTTTTGTTGTTCTTGACTAGATTGGCATTGGCTCATGCATAGCCCCCATTGATTTAGCTCAATAGGTTGATTGTTCCCTTCCAGTTTTAGCTCTGTGGGATGACTTCTTGCCAGATATTGCAGGGTTATTTGTTGAGTCACACATTGCAAAAACGAGGGACATATTTGAGGATCTTCACTTCCTCTTTGATGGCAGTTTGAGCATTCTTGTCATCCAATCTTCAATGCCTTCATAAGTTGTTCATTAGGTATCTTCACAGTTGTTTGGATTTGCTTCAATTGATCTAGCACATCATAATTCAAACATGAGGACAATTGAGCAATCTTCCATGGCACACATCTTTAGATTATTCCTTCCATCTCCTTACATGGAGTTGCTTCAACCTTGGCCAGTGGATTTGTTTCTTGCTAAAGGGAGATGTGGTTTGCCGCTCTTGGATCATCTTCAATTCATCCTCTAACCTTCATATTCGACATTGGAGCTTCTTCATTATTGGGGGGGGGATATTCATTGTACTTTTGTGGCCGATTTTGTACTTGGGGGGCACTTGGATTCCTTCATCTATGTCACATGTTGTACCTTTTCCATTTCATTGCATCTCTCGCTTTCGGAGATGGGTTTTTCCCATGTGATTTTTCTCCTTTTCTCCATTTAAATAGACCTCATTGGTGTTAGTTGCATTGGTTTGTAAATGAATAAATACCTCATTAGGTCCAGTTGTCAAGACTCATTCATTCATGTATTTTACATTCATCATTAGCTCTTTAACTTATCCTTAAGTTATTCATAAAGGGGAGTGTTGGACTAATTTTAGGACAATTATCTAATTATTTATTAATTATGTCCTTCAATTGCTTTTTTGCTTAAGCTAAACTTTGGTGTTTTTTTATTATCTAGAGTTTTCTTTTCTAGTTTTAGTTATAGATGTAGTTAAGCTTGATGTAGCTCCTACTTTGCAATGTTTTAGTTCTAATTTTAGCATTAGGGTTTGCACTTAGAGTTTCATTCATCCTTTATAAAGATTCATTCATACATTGCAATTGTACCTCTAATATTTTGCATCTTCAATCATTCTTTGTGCATAATACAAAATTCTCTAGTTTTTATAGGGCATATTATATTTGCTTGATTTCTTTTGTGTGATAGGTGTTTTGCTTACAGATGATTCTCGGATCCTATGGTTGTTTCATCAACTTTAGGAATCTCAAGAATTCTTCAAAGGGAGACACCCATTGCCATGTAGCCTTGAATTTACAACACTACAATATAATTAAATACAATGTCTACCTACATTTGCAAGGTTTACAACACCTAATCTTGATATGCACCAAGAATGAAGCATACCACAAAATATCTTTGTAGAATTAGACCACCAACATGATTCAATATGATTGCTTATTGCTATCTTTTAGACTCAAATAATTTAATGCAATTTTTTTAAGAATCACATTTTATAATATTCTCGTGAGTTAACAAACTAATTATAATTTAAAATTCGAAAATTAATAAATAAAAGAAAAAAGTAGATTGTACACTACAAGCATACTTCTCTTTGAAAATAATTGTAATTTATTTTGAATAGAGAGAGGAGATTGAAACTACGACACCCCTAAAAATCTCCGAAAATATAGTGTTACTTAAAGAAAATTGGCCTTGTGTAAATTAAATAAAAATATATGCTCGATTTTACTCAATTGTCTTGTGATTCGGTCGAAGTATCTGCTGTTTTTTGGTCAATTCTCGTTCATGTTCTCCTTCATATGTGTAGATTCTCCTCCATATACATTGTATTATTCACTTGACGATTCCATCTCCAACGGCTGCTTGAGGTCTAGATGAATTGATCTTCACCCAAATAAAACTAATATTTTACCATCCACAACTATTGTAAATAGGGTGTGCATCAAAGTCCAATAAACAATGAAGATAAGACGCAGAGCACGCCAAGATTGCGCTTGCATAGGATAGCATAATACGGTAACATATTCAGTGTCACAGAGATGTAAGTCTCAGTATTTTCATATATTATGCAGAGCTCTTGACGACCTGGATAGCAATGTTCTCGAAGTGTACACTGGGAATATATCACCTGGAATTTTTTAGCTGTTTCTCTTTGATAAATATTTGATCTCTTGTCACTTGATCGTTGCAAGGATGAAAGCATCATCTCAGTTTTGCCTTGATAAGGCAATCACAACATGAAAAATAGAAATGTCTGACATGCCTGTTATTCCCAGTCAGGTTCATTTGCTTGACATGCTAAGAATTACCAAAACTCTCCACACGAACACAATCCGTCCTTGAAATGATGGAAGCGAATGGCATCCCTCACAATGATTTCACGACCCACTATTTTGGAGATGAACTTTGTAGCAGTATGGCAGTCCCCGCATGCCCTCAGGTTCTTGATGATTCTTATGGTTGTTCCACTGGGTGTGTTGATAAGCCCAAAGGCAATTGCTAACTTCTCGCTGTGGTGGCAGAGAATTTGTTCTTTGCGCTCCTCGTCTACATCGTGAAGCACAAACTTCATATTCGGGACATAACCTTCCTCCCTAATCTGCAAAGCGAGTTTCTCCAGCATTGCATAAATCTCCTGTTTTTGAGGATGGCGTCCGTCTTCTACACCAAACACATGTACTCTGTTCTTAATTTCAATCCAGCTGCATCCTGGGTCCTTTTTCACACCTCTATCTTTCATCATTTTTCTCACTTTGGCTACATCATCCCATCTGCCAGATGAAGCATATACATTTGCCAACAGTGAATAGGCTCCTGCATGTTTTGGTTCCAACACAAAAATGCTTTCTGCTGCACGTTTTGCTAAATCCACATTTCCATGAACTCTGCAGGAACCAAGCAACGCTCCCCACATGGAAGCATTAGGTTCAATAGGCATGTTATTGAGGAGATCTTCTGCTTCTTTTAGGCAACCAGCACGGCCAAGAAGGTCAACCATGCATGCATAATGACTTGCTCCTGGAGTGATACAATGGTTTTGGGTCATAAAATTAAAGTAGTGTCGGCCCTCATCCACCAGGCCTGCATGACTGCATGCTGTAAGAATTCCCAGGAATGTAATATGATCTGGTTTCATGCCTTTCTGTAGCATAGTTTCGAATAACTGGATAGCCTCTCTACCAAACCCGTGTTGAGCATTTCCTGCAATTATTGCTGTCCATGAAACAGCATCTCGTTCAGGCATATGTCTAAACACTTGATTTGCATCTTCTATGACACCACATTTTGCATACATTGTAACAAGACTGTTACCAACAGATACATGGTAATTAAACCCAATTTTGGTTGTGTACGCATGGACCTGCTTGCCCTTCTCTAAATCAGCAAGGCTTGCAAAAACACTTAGAATACATGAGAACGTAAAATTGTTTGGTTTCAGACCTGATCCTAGCATCTCTTCAAAAAGTTCTATAACTTCATTGCCATCTCCATATTGAGCGTATCCTACAATTATTGCTGTCCATGAAACAATATCACGTTCAGGCATTCCGTCAAACAGTTGACGTGCAAAATCTATGCTGCCACACTTCAGGTGTCCGTCAATCATAGCAGTGCTAGAAACAACATTGGGTTCAGGCATCTTGTCAAACACAAAACGCGCATCATCCATGCACCCGCATTTCGCATACATGCTCACAAGTGCATTACCCATAGTCTGAAGCAATTCAAGTCCAGTTTTGATGGCGTGGGCATGAATCTGCTTTCCCTGCTTCAAAGCTTCTATGTTGGAACATGCAGTTAGAACGCTAATGAAAGTGATTAAGTCTGGATTCATGCTATCCTGTTGCATTTGGACAAATAATTCTAAGCCTTTCTTCTCGCATCCATGTTGGACATACCCTACAATCATGGAGTTCCACGAAACCACATCTTTTGTTGGCATTTTATCAAACAGACGCTGCATAAAATCTAAGCTACCCGAGTTAGCATACATTCCTATCAAAGTATTCCATGAGTATACATTTCTCAAAGGCATCTGATCAAACACACACTGTGCCTTCTCAATATTCCCACATTTGGCATACATGCTTACAAGTGAATTCCCAACCGCAACATAAGAACCGAAACCTAATAGAATAATATGACAATGGACCTCCTTTCCCAGTTGAAAACTTTCTAGGTTGGTACACCCGCTAACAACACTGGTAAAAGTAAACTGGTTTGGCAATGTTCCTTCTTGCAGCATTCGCTTGTAGAGCTGAAGAGCTTCCAGGCAAAGACCAAGTTGGGTGTAAGTTGAAATCATGACGGTCCATGTCACCGCATCCCGTTGAGGCATTTCGTCAAACAATTGAAAAGCGTACTCAAACTTCCCCACTTTGGCATAACCAGCCACTAAAGTGTTCCACGAGCATGTGTTTTTCAGAGGCATTCTGTCAAATACTCGGCGTGCGTCCAGGAGACTGTCACATTTGCAATACATGTTAATAAGACTGTTACCCATGTTTATACATGGATTTAAGTTAGCTTTAAGCATGTGAGCATGGAGTCTTTTTCCTTGAAATAAATCTTTCATTTGAATACAGCGTTGCAAGAGACAAGCATAGGCATTGTAATTAACCTGATAATTCGCGCATTCCGTGCAATGCAACATTGCAATGGCTTCCTTCAGGCGTCTCTCTCCACAAAGTGTGTATATCTTCTCCAGTGCCCTTTTCGAGTTAATGCTACAATTACTCAAAGCATTTTGGTTTTCCACAAACCAACACAAAGACCGGTAGAATTGATTCCTCCACAGCGAGATTGCAGCATTGAAAAACTGTCTTGGTTTGGCATTTTGATCAGTAATCGGCATATCCCTTAATCTGTAGCAAATGAACCTCCGCCGGCTAATTCTTTCAATCACGACGCTAGCTTTGCTTTTGAAAGAATGGGAGCTTTGCTGAAAGAAGTTATGGCATATGCGGAACTCAATGCCAAATTATCAGTCGCTCGCTTACCAAAAGATCTTTGCTCTACACACACATTTAGGCTCTGATTAGGGGCACTGGCTAAGCAGCAATGTAAAACGCACTGCTAAGCGTAGCCTATGCGTATATCCCTTCCTCTGCAATCAGGTCGTAGACCGTGCAAAAGTTGTTTTGGGAAAAAAGCCGTCCACTCTGTCCATGCTCCAGCGATTTTACGGCTACCGTGAATACGCCTCCATGCCGTTGCCACCGTCCATCCTCCCCGCATAAGAAAAAAATTTCATTACTAATAATATGAATTTTATGATATTTAATTTTTATTAGTCCCTGTCTTAAGCAGGGACTAATGTTTTCACCTCCAAGCATTAACATGCTTTGGTAACTGTGCAAATTGAAAAATTTAATCTTATATCAAAGTTTTATTTTTGTTCTTATTAAACTATTTTAAAAATTATTAATTTTTTGATCAATCATTGGCTGTTTCATTTTTTGCTGGGGGTTTATTTATTTTATTTTAAAAAAATATTAAGCTGTTTTTGTGAGGACGTGCATTTATATACTATAGTACTCTATGGATGTCCTCCAAGTTTAGCTCTTCCGCTGAAGTAGAGCGTAGCATTTATTCGGCGCAGTGTACCGATGTTCGAGCATTTATGTCGGTTAATTTTTTTTTAATAATTAGACTATCATCGTTTAACGCCCAGATAGTTCTGTTTTTTGAATTTTATCGGATTTTTTTATCTTGGGTATTTTGTCCAGAGTTAAAAAACCTGTCAACTTGCAGGGCCACGTTTCGCGCAAGGGCTGACGAACTCGTCAATTGCGGTAATCTAGTTGTAAAGCAAGTGACGGCAAGTGACGGCGTTAACAGCTTTCAGTCTCCCCACTTTCTTAATTAATTTTTCTTTGAAAATCATGTCAATCATTTATTATCTTTTATTTATTGACAGGTATAATTTTAGTGGAGTTTATAGTTTTTTTCTTTAAAATTAAAATAGTTGAGGAATCAACCACAAAGAGAAAAATTAGTTCTAATGTTTTATGTAAAAAGAATTTACCATATAAATTTTTTTTACCATACATCATGCCCGATGGCTGCACTTTTTGAAACAATGTTTAAATTTAGATTTTACATGAAGGAGTCCCACCATAATTTATGTCCATACTTGAACCCCTTTAATATTGTTTATTTAAATCATTCTTTAAAATAATTTAAACTATTATTACCCACTTTCAACACTTGCGAGATATGAAATAAATTTGAAAATAATAAAAAATATTTATTTTCATTATGTTATACTGTATTTATTTATTTCTTTCTTTTATAAAGCAATTTTTTAACATGATAATTATTAAAATAATTTTAAAGATAAATTTTATATTTATATAAAATAATTTAGTTTAAAAAATTAGATAATTGAAATAAAAATATTAAATAATTTTATTTTGTTTTCACTATCATTGAAATTAAAATTTATTTTTCTATTATCTTTTTCCAAATTTAAAATTTCATATTAATTTATGTAGCATTAAAAAATCATATTATTATTATATTTTCTTTAAAAATTATTATATTTAAAAAAATTCTATAAAATATTGATTATAAAAATTTAAAAAACTTTAGCAATATTTGAAATTATCTATGATATTAAAAGATATTAAAAATTTACATAAACAAATTTAATTTTTTTAAACCTTCATAATATGTTTCTTTGTATTATTAGCTTTTTTACTATGATTTTACTAAATTTTTAATATAAAAGTTCAAATTTAAAATGCAATAGTTTTAATACAGTTTATTTTATTTTAAATCTTAATTATAGTTTTAATTTTTCGACTTTAATTTATTTAATAATTTAACTATATTTATGTTTAATTTTATGATAAAAAATTATTATCATTGAATTAATGTTTCTTTTTATTGGAATCATTAAATTAACATTATTCTTGTTTGTAATATCAATACTTTATATTCTTATTCTTAATCTAAATTTAAATTTTATAAAGTATAAGAATATAAAGTATTGATATTACAAACAAGAATAACATTAATTGAAAGATAAATTTAATATTAAATAATAATTTTTAATTAAAAAATTGAACATAAATATAGTGAAATTCTTAAATAAATTAAATTTGAAAAATTAAAACTAGAATTCAAGTAAATGATTAAAAATAAAATGAACTATATTAAACTGATGCAATTTAAAAAAATAGTTTTGTTAACCATTATAATATAATAAAATAAAATAATATACATGCCTTTTCATCTCCTTCTACCTCCTTATCAAAAATATAATAGCACATTGCAAATGGATCCTTATTACTCTCTAGCACTCTATATCACCATGTACATCTATCTTTCCTTCTCCCTCTTCATCTATATCTTGCTATCTCTTTTGCTTTATATATCCCTCTCTATCTTCCCACCTCCCTATCTTTACCTCTCTCTCTACCTCTCTATATCTTTATCTATTTTTCTTCCTTTTTGTCTCGCTCTTTCTTCCTCCCGCTCCCTCTATCTCTAGACATGTGGTTATCTATTCATTTACGTCTCTCCTTTTTCCCTCTCTGTCCCTCTTACTATTCTTAGGCCTCAATATTTATATCCCATTGTATCTTTATCTCTATCTCTCCATACTTCTCCCAACTCTCCCTTTATCTCAATCTTGTTACCTTGTCCTCTCTCTCCACCCTTATATCTCTCCCTCACTCTATTTCTATCTATATATTACTTCTTATCTCTATATTTATCTTTCTCTATCCCTAGATCTCTACCTTTCTACCTCTACATATTTATCTCTTTCATTTCTATCTATCCCCATCTCATCTCTTTAATCTCTCTCCCTCTCTCCATATCCCTTTTATCCATTTCCATCTTTATCTATACCTTTTTTATCTCTAGCTTCTTACCCTCTCTCTCCCACTCCACCTCTCCCTCTCTTTCTATTATGAACATAACATTAGTTTAATTATCTTCTTGATTCATAGGTTTTATTTCACTCCTGATTGGATCTTTATAAATGGATTCTTAGTTGATTTGAAGATATCATTTCTTCATTAAGACCTTTGTTGCACAAACAACATCACTTGCTAAACATGGCCTAACAATTGAGTTCATTTAATACACAAGAGTATGCAACTAATAGAAACCTCTTCGTTGTATCTTAAACATTTTTCAACACAAACATAGAACAAATGTCATTTTTTTGGCAATTGGCAAAAGGCAGGGACTCTAGCTGCATCACAGCTCTTGTTGATGTTATTTTATTTTTATTTTTTATTTTTACTATATACAAAAAAGATTACACAAACAAAACATGGATTATGGTTCAATAGATCAAGTTATAAATAAAACATTTAAACAAAGTGCCAAACAAAAACTATAGTAAAATATCAAAGAGGATGACAATAACATTACACTTTCAATTCTTAAAGTGAAACTAAATATTGAGTAGATTAATTAAAATGTATCACCTTACATTTTTGGTCATAAAAGAAAAAAGTAAAAAACATAGTAAAAACTAATTAGATTAAGGTTGTTTAATTATGGCATTGCGATTGAGGTTACTATATTACAATTTTTCTTTAAAACATACAAAAAATTAGAAAAGTTAAAATAGTAAAAATATAAAATAAAAATTTATGCTCCCTTGTAATAATATAAATGCAAAAATGAAGACAATTCTATTAATGAAGTTCTCAATAATAAATAAAATAGTATAAACAATTTAAGTCAATAAATAATTAATGACACAATGGATCAACAACTATGAACGTCAATTATAATTACATTAAGTATAATCAAGTTTAAAAATATATATAAAAAATTGTTTTATAAATTTAGAAAACATATCATAAATTTATAAAAAGAATTACTAAAAATATAAAAAATATCATATCGTATAAAAATATAAAGTTTAAAAAATTCGAAATATAAAAAATTTAAAATTTAAAAAATATTAAAAAGTTTATGTTTTATAAATTTTTAAAACATATCATAAATTTATAAAAAATTAAAATTTATTAAAATTTAAAAAATATCTTGTTGTTTTATGTTTAAATATTCTTTTAGATTAATGTAGTAAAATCAAGATTTAAATTTATTTATTTTTAAATAATAAATAACATATATTTAAAAATAAAAAATAAAATATATTAAAAATTATATTAAAAATATAATTAAGATTATTAAATAAATTATATAAAAATATGAAATGGAGTTACAAAAACAATTTAAAAAAATTCTCCGCGTAGCCCACCTTAAATTACGGCAGGGTTGCGGGGAGGATGGACAGTGGCAACGACAGGGAGGCATATTCACGGTAGCCGTAAAATCGTTGATGGACGGAGCGGACAGTGTTTTTCCCAAAACAACTTTTGCACGGTCTACGGTCTGATTGCAGAGGAAGGGACATAGGCATAGGCTAGGCTAAGCAGTGCGTTTTACATTGTGCTTAGCCAGTGCCCTGATTAGGAAGGAAGGAGGTTGGATTGGCTCTTCTTTCATGATTCTCACTTGTCATCCTACTTCACAAATCTTGGTGGGATTTTTAAAACATTGTTCGTTGTTTTTAATGAATGATAGTGGTTCAATTAGGGGAGAGGTGTCAATACGTGCGCACCTTAATTTTGAAGGTGGTCTGTCATGTGGACTCTAAAATAAATAAAAAAATTTCGTCCATTAGGCTATCTAATTGGACAACATAAAAACATAAGTTTTTTGCCCAGTCGAACACATCTGTCACATGTTCCGACCCGTTTCGTCCAACGTGTAAAAAAAAACCCCAAATCGTGCGCTAACTGAAATGTCGGAGGCCCCACCTCGACAACTTGCCCCTACAATATCATGTACCTGACAATGTGGCAATGTGGCATCCGATCACATGGCCACCTTATTCACCAACTTGCATGTGTTTACTCCCCGCCACCACCCTAGATTCCTTCTCCCACTCACATTAACTTTGTGTCACTTCTCCTTATTAACACCACATAGCTCGGCTTTCCCGATCAGAAAGGCATTGAATGCACAAAGTTTGATGCCTTTCCTTGCCATCTTTCCTTCTATTTTCTCCCGCTTCTTCTCAAGTCTTCGAGATATTACAGACCAGAACGTGTTCACCTCGCGTAGTAGAACATGCTTGCCTTGGCTACAGCTCTGCTTTCTTCGTCGGTGTTGGCTACCACTCTCCCTGCATGTATGGCGAAGGGAATGGGTCCACTCTACAATGTTTCTTTCACAGGGCTTGGAAGTATCAAGGTAACCAAGCACAAGTGCTTTCCCTTAAAACCTTTTTGATAGGTTTTTTAGATTGTAAAACTTGAAGTGCATTATTACTTCCTCCACTTCCCTCCTTGTAGGTAGTTGCAAAAGGGTTTGAATGCATCCATGGTGCTCACAGGGGTAGATTTCAGGACATCGTCTTCAACCCAAATGAGGAATAATCCTCACTAAAGCCTTCCATTGACCGTTTAGTGGTTTATGTGGTCTATGGTTTCTTGTTTTCAAAATTGTGTGGTTTCTTCATTGTACAATATGTTTCTTCGTAAAAATTGTTGTGGTTTCTTGTTTTCAAATTTGTGTGGTTTCTTCATTGTATAATCTGTGGTTTTTTGGTGTATTCAACCATAGTGACAATTAATCCTCACTACAACCTTCCATTACTAGTTATTCAATTCAGAGGATTTTAGTTGTAGCCTCAAATGAGCATTTTTTCGATGGTAATATGTAATGTGCTCTATATTTGTTGGTTCTTCATATGTAACATATAAAGATGCATAATGTTTAATGTTTTCTTGTTTCCTTTGTTGTGTTTTGATATTGGTCAAAAAAAAATTTGAGGGTTTGCATTTATGAACATTAAAATATGTGTTCATGAACACAAATATCTCCAAAAGGGAAATGTAGTCTTCGGTTCAAGCTTCTCTGGTATTTCGCAAATGTATTAAATTGGGAATATATGTATAAATGTATGAATTTGGTGTTATCGTTTGACTCCCCAGAGGGGTTTCATTTCGACATATTCTCAAAAAATGGCATCCTTTAAATTTTTTGTATCTATCTGGCATAGTTTTGAAACGATCGGATACAACAACCAACCACAGATTTTAATGTGGGAAATTTACGTTCAAAGAAATTTGAATTTTATGTATAGTTTACTTTCTTGTTAAACATTATAACTTATTACAGCAAAATAAACTATTATGGTATTTTGCTATCATGTATGACAAAATGCTATAACAGTTTACTTTGTTTGTTATAGTGAACTGCTATATAAATATGAAAAAGACTAATGTTAAACTATTATATTAACCCAAATTATAATAGTTAACCAAAAAACGGTGAACTGTTATATGAACCCAATTATATGAGCAAATTGTAATGGTAAAATGTTAAATGAAAATGACTATATGAACTATAAGTTATAATGGTTAACTTTTATGGTTAACTATTATGATAGCTTAGGAACTAGAAACTATAACATTAAACCATAATTAAAAGAAATAAGACAACTTAGGAGCTAAAAATGTTGTTAGTTTGTAATGATAACACATAAACTATAAACTATGAACATCAATGGTCAAATACAACATCATATTCACCGTTACATACAAAAACTATGAGAAGTGAACCTCAATGGTCAAATACAACATTATATTGCATAAGAATGAAGCCTTAGATATCTAGATGACTAATGTTCAATTAATAGAAATAACACATTACATCAACTGGAAACTGTTAATATTGCCTTCATAAACTGTTAAGATTGCCTTCATAAACTCTTAATATTGCAAGCTTAAACAAATAACTACCATTTAGTCTAACAGTTTACAAAGCCATACACTTAATATTGCAAGCATAGACATATAACTACCATATAGTCTAAAATGTGGGGATTTTAGAGATAGAGGTATTTACTACCCTCCCTTATTTGTTTTAGCCTATCTACCATTCATATGGGAAGTAAATCCTTGTTTTCATGCATAAAAGAATCAAACTCATCCAGACTGTACTTTTTGGCCACTCCATTTTTTAATAGCTTCCCATCCTTTGACATTTTTGTTTTTTTACCTTCGGAATTGAGATCAAAATATCCCACCATTACACCCAATTCAGGGACAATTTCTAAAGTCTCCAAGACCGAACTATGGGATCAAACAGACTCTCTTACAGTTGCCCATCATGGGCGTGCCTAGTTGACCAGAAATTCGCTCCCAAAATCTCAATCACTATTATTTTCTCCTTCTCCTCTTCTTTTTGAAACAGTCTTTCCACCTATTACTCAGGGGTCTCATTAGTTACCCCACACGATGCACATATGCACTTCACCCCAAATACTTCTGCCATTTTTGTGTTATGGGCTTCTTCACAGTTACCCCTACTTGATCTTATGTTTGTTTTCTTTACTTGTTTCTTATGAATTTATATACATGCCATCACTCCCTTTCCTTTTCTACACATTTACCTAAAGATGATGTGGATTGATAATATTCTTATCCATTGTCCACTCAAATCTTGAATTGGATTAGTCAGGATTTGTTTTCAAATTGTCGTGCTAGATTTTTCAGTCTTCCTTTTGTTGTTTCTAATATTATCCTTTTGGGGACTTCAACTTTGTCCGTCTATCATGCCTTTTTCTTCTCATTTTCCTAGGTGTTTGCTTTTTTTTTTTTTTTTTGAGGTTCACAGGATCTGCTTTAGGAGTTGTGTTTTGGAACTACAGCATAATCACATGTGAATTTGTAATTAGCTGATTTTGTGGAATCGGAATTGGAAATCATCATTTATGATTATCTACATAGTATTCAATATCTTCAGTCACATTTGGAAATGTCATCATCACCATTTGATTGTAAACTGTTGATTATGTTGCAGTGGTAAATTGGAAATGCCATCATCTATGGAATGTGAGTGTGTACACACATACACACACACACACACACACATTTGTGTGTGTACATGTAGATGTATAAATTCCAATCCAGATTTCATTTCCAATTACATTTGCAATTGGAATTCCAATTGTAATTCATATTTGAATTCATGTTGCTTATGAAGGTGGCCATGTGTTTGGACGCCATGTTGACACTCTGTCATGTAGGGGATATTTTTGGGGCAAGTTGTTGAGGTGGGGCCTCCAACATTTCGATCAGTGCACAATTTGGGGTGTTTTTTTACATTTAGGATGAATTGGGTCAGAACACGTGGTGGATGCATCCAAAAGGGTAAAAAAATCATGTTTTTAGGTTTTCCAGTCAAGTCTCCTGGTGGATGGCAAAAAAAAAAAAGGTTTAGAGGTATCTTGCTCTCATAATTACCTATGAATCCCCTTGTAGTAGTATATATAAACGTGACTTCAGACTTCCTTGCAGAGGCAAATGTTTGTCTGATGTCTATAATCTTCCTTGCAAGGTGGCATTAACTATACATGCACATGTATTTGTATTTCTATATGTGTGTGTGTGTGTATCATACATATACATATATATGTGTACTTGTGAACATATATACATGTACTTAATGTCATAGTATGAGCTGGGAGCCTTTATGTGCACACCCTATCTTCAAAGGTCCACAAGAACCCACAAATTTAGAGAACCTTACTACTTTACATCCTCATGGTTTATTTAGTTCCACATACATACATATTTATATGTATATATATGTACATTTACATGTATATGTATGTGTATGTGTGTATATGTATCATACATATACATATACATGATTGTGTATACATATGCATACCTCTACATCCTCATGGTGCATCCTATCTCATTTCAAATTAGATTAGACTGCAATTTCCATTCTTTATAATTCTTGTTGGTTGTGTTGTGTACATGTGCATCTTAGTGTTCAATGTGAACTACAAGTGTTCATTGATTTAAATATTTTGAAATTCATTTAATATTCACTTATGTTGCAATGTGTAGAAATTTGTTTTACATCCTTTCATCCTACTAAGTTTTATAGTTTTCAACTATGTTGCATTGTGTACAAATATGTTGTACATCCTTAAATCATACGAAACCTTTTAATGTATTCAATTATGTTGCATTCTAACAATTCAGATTGAATTGTACATATGCAACATAATTTAATACTATAAAAGCTTTCACAGAATGTACCGCCTCTCTTGTAGTCCTCATTATAGGGGGTGTATGTAAATAGTGATAATTAGTATACATATACATCCATGTTTGTTTATTTAGTATTGATTATTTAGTATTGCAGTTTTCATAACACATAATTGCATTATTGGAATATTGATGTTGCATTATAAGATAGTATTGCAGTATTTACATCATAAGAAACCATTTTTATACTGAATTATATTGCATTCTACCAATTCACACTGAATTGTAGATATGTAACATAATTTAATACTAAAAATGTTTTCACAAAATCTATTGTAGTCCTCATTATAAGGGGTGTATGTAAACATTCATAGTTTGTGAAACCCTTACTATTTTAGATTGCCATGGTTTATTTGGATTATTTAACTCGCATACATCCTCGTGGTGCATCCTATCTCATTTCAAATTAGCTTAGACTACAATTTACATTCTCTTACAATTATTTTACAATTCGTGGTTTATTTACTTTCTTTTAGAATTTGTGGTTTATTTAGTTTCTTATACATGTGTGTATATGCATAATTTATACTGTTACTATTTTTATTGATGTTTAAGGTGTATGTGGTGGTTAAATTGAACCCATGTACACAATATTATACCAAAACCTTGCGGTGGCATTAGAACCTTTAGATGGATTAAGAACACCATGTTTGCATTTGAAATGCAAAAATGTATGCCCATGGTAGATTTATTATCGTTGTTCATGTTAACATCTTCAGAGTCATAAAAGTATGATGTGATGGGATCCTTTTACATTTTAGGTGTCAAGCATGGTGTTTTCAATCCATGTTTAAGGTTGTGTCCTGTAATTTTTTGGGGGTGTCAGGTATATGTATATGTATATGTATATGTATATGTATATGTATATGTATATGTATATGTATATGTATAATTGTAATTTGGCAGTGTTTAAGGTGAGTGTTCATCTTGATGTTCATTGTTGTGCACAAGTGCTAAGTGTTGTAGAAAAGTGATATTTAAAGATTTCATATCATTATGCTTCATATCATTATGTTTCCTAAACATGTCAACATCTCAATTAGAATGACAATAGTTTAAGACATTGTAGAGACATGGCTCTGAAAATGCCTAGGGGAGTGGGGTCAATACATGTGTTGTGTCCTAAACATGCCAAGTATAATTGATACACTTATAGACATTCAGATGATACTACCAGCTAAATTTGTCTCTTATACAAAATCACAATTCACCTTGATATTTGGTCTTAGGAATGAGGGCATGCTGCTATATGAAACCCTTTTGTTGTTGAATTGTGTTGCACTCAACCATTGAAAGTGAATAGGTGAGCTCTGCAAGACCAACCAACACCAAAATACCTTCAAATGGTTGTGTATTCTTGTTGCACTACTAATTGATAGTGGAAGGGAGAATGGTAGCCATCCCCGAGGTTGAAGGGAGACTCGTACCCAAAGTGAGCATGTTCTGATATGCCAAGTGAACATGTTATGGTTTGTAATGTGTCGAAGACTCGACAAGGCCTTAAAACAGGTGCATTCAATGCCTTTGTGATCAGAAAAGTCAAGCTATGTGGTGGCAGTAAGGAGGAGCGACGTGGAGTTAATGTGAGTGGGAGAAGGAATGTAGGGTGGCAGTGGGTAGTAAATGTAGGCAAGTTGGTGAATAATGTGGCCATGCATTATTGCAATATTGATGTTGCATTATTGCACTATTGCAATATTGGTAACACATAATTGCCACATTACAATATTGATGTGGCATTTATTGGACTATTGTAGTATTGCAATATTGGTAACACATAATTACCACATTGCAATATTTATGTTGCATTATTGCACTATTGCAGTATTGGTAACACATAATTGCCACATTGCAATATTGATGCTGCATTATTACAGTATTGCAGTATTGATAGCACATAAAACCATTATTGCAACATTCATAACACATTAGTTGCATTATTGCAGTATTGAAAACACATGGATGCAGTATTGAAATGGTTTGATGCAGTTCACATCTACTGCTATAACTCATAAAACCATTATCAAGCATTCATAACACATTATTTGCACTATTGTAGTATTGAAAATACATAGATGCAGTATTAAAATGGCTTGATGCAATTCACATCTGCTACTATAACTCATAAAACCATCAAAAATAAGTAAACATTCATAGTCCACAATCCATGGTATAAATGAATTAAACCAAAACAAACCAACTATGACATTAATTATAGTATTCATTTTAGTTGATGCAGCTCACTTCTACTACTATAAGTCATAGAACCAAAAAAGAAGAAGGATGAATCCATTGTCCACTATCCATGGTATAAATCAATCCATCCAAATAGGAAAAGGAGTAGTGGGTGATGAAGGTTGGACCCTTGAGGATGTAATGGGAACCATGTTCTTAGCCCCTGATGTTGGTAGTTAAGTGTTAGTCACTTGACTTGGGGTTGGACTGCCATAACCAATGTTACTAACTTGACTTGGAGTTGGTGTGCATTATGCACTTCTCATAATTGGCGGTGGGACGCTTGCAAAAAAACTCATAGGACCAAATAACTCAAGGGGTAATGAACCAAATGGACAATTCATTGCATGTGTTATGTTGGGGATGTTTATGTTAATCATATCCCGCAATATACCATGGTTTTCAGGCAAGGGAGTGGTTGGAGTTGATGTTTTGGTTAACCGCCTTTTTCATGCCAAATCCCTTGCCTTATCCTGGATGGCCCTTTCCTCTGCCTCTTTTTCCTTTAGTTCCTTCTCTTGCTCTTTTTTGGCCTCCTTGTCCCTCTTTTGTTGTTCTCTTTTCTTTTCCTTTTCTTGGTCACATGCAATTTCCCTTTCTACTTTTCCATGTTCCTTATGTTCCTTTGCCAAAAGGCAAGCTGCCTTATTCTCCTTACTTTGTTCTTTCTTTCAGATTTTCATATCCTCAATCTCTTTCTTCCTCTACTCCTGTTCCATTGCAAGGTTCATGTAGTTATCTGATGTTAATTTCTAATATTGGCAACTCAACTGAATAACAATATCAACCCCCTTCCTTCCCATTTTTGGTTGACAGTGTGTACATGAGGAGTTTTAAGAATTTGTTGATTAATGGGTTTGACTAAGAAGGCTATGAGTCATTATCTTGGGAGCCTACGTTGGCCTCCACATGACTGGCACCTACTTCTAAATCTTGTGTACATTCTGCATCAAATGCACAATCAACATCGTAATGCACCTGTAGACACCTAAAAATGGTCAATGCTTGCGGAGTCATACTTTAACATTTGCGCATTGCCTCATTTTAGGTTTTTGCGTCGCATTAACATTTCTCCTATGTCACGCACTTGATCTTTATCATTTGCGAGCATTGAGTCATTCTTCTGCATTCTTCAGTCATCTCGTCCTCAAATTTGGTCTTGTCAACAACACTATCCAGTCATGATTTTAATCGATCTTATCCTATTGCATCAATGTGCGTGCTCATTTGTCATCATTTTGGACATCATCAATCCTAATTAGGGTTTTGTCCTCCTGTCAATCTTGCGATCAATTTGTCATCAATCATTGCTCTCCAATCAATCTTATCATCAATCTTATTATTTTCGACATCGTCAATCCTAATTAGGGTTTTGTCCTCTTTTCAATCTTGTCATCTGGCGATCGGTTTATCAATCTTGTCGTTTTATGATCGATTTGTCATCAATCGTTTTCATGTTTAATTTTGTCATTTAACGATCGATTCGTCATCGATCGTGGTAATTTTCAATCTTGTCGTTTAGCAATCTATTTGTCATCGATTCTTGTCCCTTTTGTCAATTTTGTCATTTTGCGACCGATTTGTCATCGATCGTTGTCTGTCTCAATTATGTCAATTTGGATCAATTTGTCATTGTTCCTCGTCAATTGGCACATTTCTCAATCAAATTGTTTATCGCATTGGTCATTTATCAATTCAAAATCATGACATTAATTATCTTCAATCAAGACCTAATTGTCATTTTTGCATTTCTAATTCATCCTCTAGGGTTTTATGATTTATTCATTTAACCTAATTTCTCATTTCTTCCTCTAGGATTACTAAATTATTTATTAATCCTAGGTCTTCTCATTACAATTAAATCTTTATTTAATTGGCCAATTATTCTTCCTCTTGTAAATTAATTAATAAATGACAAATTATTAATTAATTTACCTAATTTCTTCTAGTTCCTAATTTCCTATTTTTCCATCAATTTCTAATTCCTAATTGTCATCAATTTCAATTTTCTAATTTTCTTAATTTCTAATTTCTTTTCCCTCCTATTTCATCTCCTAATTCCATGGGAAGGACATTTCAATTTGTCATAAATTGTCATAATTGATAATCAATCAATTTTGACATAGAATGTGTCATAATTTGTCATCAATTATCAATCAATCAAATTGTGCATGGAAAAGTGCATAATTTGTCATAATTTGTCATATTGATTTGCAATTTCCATTTGAATTGCATCATGCTAATCTTGTCATTTATCCAATTCTTCTATAAATTGGATGATTTTCTTGAATCTTGAATCCAAATTTTTATCAAACTACCGAACTTACGCTTCTAGTACTCTTGAGCTTTTCATCAATCTTGCTTTCAATTGTGTGTGCACTTGTAGGTGAGATCCACAAACCCATTGAAGAGGAAAGAACAACAATGGAGCCGCATGGAAGGAGTATTCAATTCTACATCTGGTTTGCATAATTTTCATTTTGAATGCTTTGTTTTCATACCTCTATTGAGTGTGCTTAGGATTAGATCATTGCAATGTGTGTTTATGATTGAGCTAATAATGAATAACATGTCTTTATATATATTGCTTTAATGATTTCCTATTTCCAAACCCACATTAATTGGTGAACCCGACGTGAAATACTAACCTTCTAACCCTTTAACTGTGATTTGGAGTGCTTTTATGTTGATTTTGCAGGCAAAAAACCCAAAAACAGGGTCGTGCAGGGTATTCTAGACACTTCTGCGCTTGTGTTAGACATCTTGCGCTTGTGTCATGCATCTTGCGCTTGTGTAGGTGACATTCCGCGCTTGTGTCATACATCTTGCGCCTGTGTCATGCATCTTGCGCTTGTGTAAAGTCCAGAACAGAGGTGAAAAATGCAGTTTTTACTTGAAATTTTTGGTGTTTTTGCATTTTGTTTTCTGTGCTTTGGATTTTGGTACTAATTATTTGTGCAGAATCTTGGCATATGCATGGCAAAGACTACAAATCAAACTACTAACATGTGTTATGCAGAATCGATGGTCAAAGATAACAAATCAAACCCCTAACTTGGGTTTTGCAGGTTGCCTTGGAGAAACAACCAAACTGTGTGTTTGAGATTTTTAATTAGGCACTTAGTGATTTATAAATAGGTGGGAATGAACATTTTTTTGCTTTGATTGTTGAAGTATGACATTGGAGTAGGAGAGTATGCTCTCATCCTTTTAGGGTGATCAGAAATCCAGATCTTCGATACCATGCTTTTGTCTTTGATTGTTTGTCACCTTTAGAGGGCCTGCCTTCCCGACCACTTTGCTTTTGCAAGCAAGTGATAATCGTGAGAAGGGAATGACCCAAAGTGAGTATGGCTAGAATTCCTTGGCATTCTAACTCACTATAAAAAAATACCCGATGAACGAAAGCTTTGAAGGAAGTGTTACGTGGGAATTGCAGTTACTTGGGAAGTGATGCCCCTTGAACTCTTTCTCATATCAACATCTAAGTAGGGCCTCTTGGTCTAAATCGTGCTTGCGCGACTACATTTGTTTGGTATCTTGATGGGCTTAACGTCTCAATCACGCTTGCGTGACATCAAGGAGTAATGCTTAACAGAAATCCTTACTAAACACCTTGTTTTTAGAGGCCAAAAACCCTTCTAGTTGCTTGAGAAGGACAAATTCGGATACTTGGAAGAGATACTAAGTTTGCCATGGGGAGATTCCATGGGGACTGATGCTTGGCTGCCCTAAGAAGTGAGTGTCGTGGAGGGGAGCCCGTGGGGTCAAGCATCTATGTATTCTCCTTGAATCCCATAATGAGTCTACCTCTCAAGTACCTAATGTCTTTGCCTACCATAAGAAATGTGGAAATGAGCATGATTCTCTTGAGTCTAAGTTGCAATATCTTGTATTCTTTGATTGTCAAAAGTTGAATTGCATCCCATTTCAAAAAGCAAAACAAATTGATTCAAAACAAGGTTAAACATAAGAGCACTTCATCCAACAAGCTTCAAAACACTTTCAAACATGGTTGTCAAACATTTTCCAAAATCTTGTCTCAACATTCATGTCACTTAGATCTAGGTTCATCCTAGGTTGCATTTTGCAAAGTCATTGTCAAATATCAAGGTTAGGTTTCACCTAAGTCATGCTCCTTTTGCATATCAATAAGAGTCATCCACTTGCATGTGTCCTCTTGCATTAAAGTCATATCATTGTCATATATTTATATTTGCATACCCTAAGTCTCTTCACTAAGCTTAGGTCATTATCATATCATATTAAGATCATTTGCATATTAATTGTCCCTTTGCATATAATGTCAAAACTAGGTTTTGTCATCCTTGAGTAATCCAAATCTTTGATAAACCCTAAGTCATTGTTAAGAAGTCTAGACCTTATCAGTCTTTTGTCCTTTTGTCATCAATATCATTTCGTCAAACCTAGCTTAGTATCCAAGCATATAGGGGAGACTTTGTCAATTTGTCCTATTGTCACTTTGTCCTTTTGTCCTTTGAGGTCTAGACATCATTTCAATTTCCTAAGGGTCTCTCTTAGATTAGCATTCCAAAAAGTTTGTCATCTTGAAAAACAACCAAAAACATAGGTTGCACTCTTGCCATAGATTGCATTTTCATCTATTTTAGTTTGCATTTAGTTGCATATCATACATTATCCTTGAAAAATTCCAAAAATATTGCATTTGCATAGTGACATGTCTATTGAAACAAGGTTCCAAGCACCAATGATGCAACAAAGTTTGACATATCAACCGACAATGCAATCACAATTCTATCCAACCCAACAACAAAGCAACATTGATCAAACTTATCATGATGATGTAAATGTCCAAATACAAAAACTAGAGGAGAGGCTAGCTCAAGAAAATGAGATATTGGAACAAAGAGTGAAAAACATTGTGAAGAATAGATCACAAATGTCTAAAGTGTTTCGAAAATTTCCAGGTCAAAATCCAAAGATTGAGCCAATTGATGTAAGATCTCTTCTTGAATGATCAGACATACCAGCTCTCCTCTCCCAAATAGAGATGATGAAACAATTTCAAGAAAAGAGACAACATCAATTTCAACATTATGTGCCTCCACAACCAGAACAAGAAGGTGTTTACTATCAATCAGATTTTCAACCATCACAACAAATTGTCCAACATATACAACCAATACAACCTATGGTCCAATTTCAACAATATGTCCAACCAACTATACAATGTCAACAAATGGTTCAACCAATGGTGGAATATCAACAAGTTCAATCAACATATCAATGTCAACAACTACAACCAAACATTCAAAAACAAAGGTTGCAACACACACCAAGCCAAATTTTGAACATGTCAAACCAAAATGATCAACATCTAGTTCAATATCAAAACATGACATCAAACCAAAAAAAAGTTCAAATTCCAGATCCAATCATGTCAAAACCTAAAAAAAAAGGTGGCTTTATTGCAATGCTCTTAAGGAAACTACCAAGTGAGTTCTTTGAGGAAGATCAAGATAATACACTTATGTCTAGCAATGCCTCATCCCCCCACAAACAAATTGACTCTCCAGTGGCATCTATCCCTACACCTTTAGAAGTTTCACAAGAACCTTCTATATTGTCCTCATCAAATAATACACCCAAAGATGAAATTACCCAAAGGCTATCCATAATTGATTGCCAAGATAATCCAATTCATGATGCACATCCTTGTCATGTTTCAGAAATACAAGACCCAATGCCACCATGCACTTTATTGCCATTACCTGTTTTAGAGGACCCCATTCGAGGTCCCTCTTCCTCATGTTCAAGCATTGATTCCTTGCCAGAATCCATCACAAATATTCAAAGTGCATTTCCTTCATGCCAAAACATTGATTCCTTGTCAGAATCCTCCATGCATATCCAAAGTCCAATCCCATGTCAAGAGGATAATTTAGAGCATGAAGAAATGTGTCCTAAAGAAGATCAAGATCACAATCTCGAAACCTTATCATCCCATCCAATTGTTGACCAGGACCCAATCTTCCCAGACACTCATGACGATGACTCCCCTATTCTTGTCCATCCTATCCAAAGTCCTATTGACACTCCATTCCCTGAGCAAGATCAAGATATCCCAGTCCATCAAATCCCAAACGATCCCCTTCCATTTCATGAAAAAAATGTCCTTTCAAATCCCATTGACATTCCAGATATCCTTTCCATCCTTTCCGATGATTCCATTGAAAGTCAAGAGCCAAGCACCTTTAAAGAGGATTCCAATGATATCCCTCCTTGTCAAGATCAAATTATTCCTTTAAATCCTCCACAAGATCCTCTTGTTCCTCCATCTCCTTGTCTTAATGCTCCATATACACTCCAAGATCACATTTCTTGTGATGATCCCATTATTTCTCCCATTCCATCTCTTGAAGAACCTGTCATTGAACCATGTCCACTACACAATCCTAGTCCCCCTCATGATCCTAATCCCCCTCATGATTCTAACGTGTCAGTGCAAGATGTTCATGAACCCTTGACATGCATAATGGGTTCTTCCACTTTGGTGAAATCTGATCCACTTCAAGATCTCATTATTTCTCTCATACCATATCCACCTCATAATGGACTCGCGTCTTCGTCCCAAAGAAAAGAGTATCCTACAAGTCAAGATATTCATAAAGGCAAAGGAGTAGACCTTCACAAGCAAGAACCCCTCCATATCAAAGAATATACTAATGGTCATGGCTACAGAGCTCACGCTCAAGGCGTTGGTATCCCTTCAAAGTCAAAATCCAAATGTCCACCTTCCCCATCATCCCTTCCATCCATTCTAGGTCCCTATATCCCTCCATCTCCTATGCAACATCAGCAAAGGCACACATCTTGGAGAACCTTCCATCCATCCCACAGGCCTCCATATCATTCCCATCCACACCGACATTCATTCCCTCTTCCAAGCAATTTGGATGCCAAGTATAAAAGTCACAAGTCTAGCAATCCACATGTATTCAAGGATCAACATGTCCAATATAATCGACATGTCAAAGCAAAGAACAATATGATCTATAAAGAAAAAGAAATATCCAAAAGGCCACAAAGACCCACTAAGAAAAATAAAGAAAAGTCAAAATATATATGGGTTCCTAAATCCCTTGTGCAAGCAATGCACTCCAAGGAACCACAAAAGCATGAAAAATCAAAAACCATGTGGATCCCTAAGCAACTCCTTGAAGCACAAAAGCCTAAAGAAAAATCCATCTTGGCATCCAAAATTGCTATTCCTCCATCCAAACCTCTCAAATTTGTTCCTCCATCACCTTCTTCATCCATTTTGGGCCCTTATGTCCCAAAATCCCAAGCTATTCCTCCATCCAAATCTCACAATCTAAGATCCATTTTTCCTCCATCAATCCATCACCCCTCAAGGTGTGTGCCAATGTCGATCTTGCCAACATTTCCATCAACTGAAGCCCAGTTCTTCCGATACCCTATCCATTATCCAATGCATATTTTCCATCCTTCCATCCCTTTGGTCCAATCCTTTGCATAAATCCTTGCCTTAGTTTCATCTCTTTTTCCATGTCCTTATCCTACCAACGTCTTTGACCATACTTTTAAAGGTCATGGTCCATTTTTTTTTCAAGGCTACTATCCAAACAAAAAGACGCTTGAGTCCTTCTTCCATCCCCTATCATGTGTCCATATTCTATTGAAAAACTCAAAAAAAGCAAAAAAAAAAAAAGTGAAAAAAAAAAAGAAAAAAAGTAAAGCAAAAATAATTCGTCCACTAGTGAAAACCTGGCAAACAGGCACCTTGGGCAAGTACCGTGATGAAAACCTGGCAAACAGGCATCATGCGTAATCTATGAACTTCTTGCACACTACACTTGGGGGCAGGTTTTATCCTATCATATCCTTTTGTCCTTCATTGTTCCATTATCCTATCATACCATGTCATACTCCTTCATGTCCTATTACCCTTCATATCCTATTGTCCCTCATGTCCAATTTCCTCTTTCCACCTTTGATCTTGACAAGGCTGAGGATCTTCATGAGCATCATGCATCTTGTTTGCAGCTTTTAGTCTATCATAGCTTTTGGTCATTTGCCCGTTTGCTTATTTCAACCTTTCATCCATATTCCCTGGCTTATTGCAACTTTCTGCCACTATCCCTTATCCTATCCCGACCTTCAGTCCATGTCCCTTATCCATTCTTGGTCTTGCTTATCCTATCCATATCTTATCACTATCCATACACTCTTTTTCATTATTTGATCTTGATCTGACATAAGGACGTAAAATTTAGACATGGTTTCAAACACCTCTTGACATGTCCCTCATGCAATGTTCCTGCTTTACATTGTCATATCCAGTCTCTTGTCCCATCACGCCATAGCCCTTGGAAATTGCATCCGTATTGTCTCCACGATAAAAGGCCTTTGTCTTCCCTCTATCCACCAACATTTCAGCAAGCCTATTTATTCACTTGTCATATTCCTTGCCTTGATAGACACTGGGGGCAAAATCTCAAAAAAAAATTGAATAATGTCCTGAAAAAATTCAAAAAAATCGAATAATGTCCTGAAAAAATTCAAAAAAATCGAATAATGTCCTGAAAAAATTCAAAAAAATCGAATAATGTCCTGAAAAAATTCAAAAAAATCAAATAAAGTCCTGAAAAAAATATCTAAAAAATTGAAAAAATGAAAATCCCTAAAAATCATAAAAAAGTCCTTAAAAAATGAACACAAAAACATTTCAAAAACATTAAACTCCAAAAAAAAAAAAAAAAAAACATTTTGCAATAACATTATTCCTTTTGTGCATAAGACAAATCGCTGAGCATACATCCAACGACAATCAATCCAACATTGTGCTTTAATGAAATCATGCTTTAACCAGATGAACTTTTTCAATCCAAACCAAGCATTCAACCTGATCAAAATTGTCATATCACTCGAATATCGGCATCAAAATCATTTGTCCTTGTTCCTACTATCATGGGTCTTATACAGGGTGTGGTATACTCGAAACCAGACTATGTCCTGTCTTAGATGGGGTATCACATTTCCTGAAACCAGACAGCATGATTGTCCTATCAGCACTTTCAACTTTTGACAATGAAGATCAAGATGTTTGTCTGATTTGCTTGAATTTGTGAGTCTTATCTTTTTATTGATTTATCTTTGACTTCGATCCTGTTCCTATGTTGCTCGATGATGTCACTGAGTGATTTAGAGTGGCACCTACTTCTAAATCTTGTGTACATTCTGCATCAAATGCACAATCAACATCGTAATGCACCATCTCAAATGGTAGGGTTGGTGGTGGTGATGGGAAACTAAAAGTCCCTTTTTTGTCTTAGCCCTCAATGTCAATACGTAGATTCACGACACCTTCTACTACCCAATAAGGTGGTATTGGCTCAGAGAGAAGACTAATATCATCCCCACCATTGTCAACCTAAATTTTGACCATTTGTTGAGGTGGTTCATTGGTGTTTGTTTGTGCATTTGATTCAGTTTGAGAGTGTTGAGCAATGTTTTCTGCAACCTCTTCTATTGAAATAGCAACGCCTGATAGGCTAAGTATGTTTTGCACTGCAAAAGCTTCCTCACCATCATTAATCTTGAAAGGGTTGGGTCTAGTTTCACAAATTTGAGCGACCTCTACCCTCAAATCGACAATCTTCAGTCCATGTCCAACTGATGCCATCTCCTTGCACCATTTGACAATCAAATCCTCTTCATGACTAGCGAGGATCATTGGAGCACCTTTCTTGGAGGTGGTTATGAGACCACCTAACCATTTCGTTAGTGTGGTTGTTGGGATGCCCCATTTTGGCGATGTTGCCCTGACAGACATGTCATTATCCTTGACATCTTTTAGTGCTCCTTTCATGTCACTTGTAGACCACCACTTTTGTGGCAACTTAACTATTGGCGACCTCTGAGATGGAATATCCTGTCCCTAAGATGGAATAGCCTCCCTTGTCAATGCTACAGGATATGGATTTGTCACTATTGGGTCCACATTTTCAGTGTCTGGGGGAAATTTGAGTCCTCTTTTATAGCTAGGCAACCTTGTTGATGTTGTTTTCTTTACAGTATGCTTCACCCTCCGATCTCCCTTCTTCATCTGCAGCTAGTAAGTAGAAACAATATGGTTGAGTATGGGTAACTATGAAATGGCACGATTAACAATTATGAGTAACTGCTATGAATTATAAATCATGGGGATGTAAAACAGAAAAGGATGAACGAGGCAAATAAACCATGAGGATGCAAAATAGTAAGGGTTTTAAATACTATAAGGGAAACAATAGAACATAAATGAAAATATTGGAATAAACGTGTTAACATGAAAATACTAAAGGGATAGAGAACTGAAAATAAACTGAACATGAAGGAAACAAAAATACTAAAATTTTGTTGAAAGATTACGAAAATAATCCATGACTAAGCAATAAAATGGAGACTATAAAATGTGAAGGGCGTGGGACAAAAAGGGATGAAGGATTTCAACCATGAGGGTGTAAAAAAGTAAGGGTTTGTAAATCTGGAAAGGAAATGAATAGGAAGGAAACAAGAGAACATCAAAGGGACATACTAAAATGAAAATCAAAACATGAAAACAATAAGGGTTTAGAGAATTGAAAATAAACTGAACATGAAGGAAACAATAAACCTGGCATTTTGTTGAAAGAGTGAGTAAAAAATAAGTCATGACTAAGTAAGAAAATTGAGACTGTAAAATGTTAAGGACGTAAAATAGAAAGGGGTGAAGGATGTCAATAAACATGAGGTTGTTAAAATGTAAGGGTTTGTAAAACTGAAAAGGAAATAAAGAGGAAGGAAACAATAGAACTATTGTCACAAGGATTTGTACCTGATGCCAAGATGAAAACTTTGCAATCTTGTGCAACATGGGACTACTCTCAGGTTGTGGGTATCCTATGGCGAGAATAGACCTCTAGGTTATGGGTTGGGTCCCCTTTAGATAGCTTAAAAAACTAACACTTGACAAGGAAAAGGGGAAGAAGGATATGTTTGTAATTTTAAAACCTATCACTAATAGGTGATACACCAAAAATAAAACTTGATAATGATGTTGAAAGTCACAAAGCCATTCAATTAAAGAAGCCACACTATCTCACAACTCAGCTACACATACTTGCAAAAGTGATTCTTATGAAAGGTTTTAGCTTTCTGATGTTCATAAAAAGGAAAACAATGATGTTCTCACAATTTTAATGCAACAGAATAACAAACACATTCACATACCAGCACTATAACATGCTACCTTTTGCATTCGATATTGAAGGAGATAAATAAAGGAAAAACACGATATTTTAATCATATCATCCACTAACAACACTGAAACCAAAAGCAAATTGAGGAGGAAACAATGTTCTTTTTATTGCAAATCAGGATTCTCTTGCATTACGAGTCTTGAAAAAGCTTACAAAATCACTAAATAGCTCATAAGGAATGAGTTATAAAGAATGTCTTTTGCAGCCACAACAAAAGAAAAACTCAAAACTATAGAATAATAGTAGGAAAATAATGACTTATAGTCCAAAGTGGCTCCAAAATTTGAATTTGAATTATTGTCTCTCTTTGGGTCTTCATGAGATGATATTGATTGCTTTCCTTTCTCAAAATCGAGTACTTGACTGGCTGAGAATTTCAAATTTCAGCTGTTGGGCGAGATGACTTGAAAATGCCACAAGATCAAGGACAAATTGAAGTTAACTTGTTGCTAACTGCCTCAAAACTCCCCTTGGTTGATGAGTCGGCCTTGGGGCCCCTCAAATCAGGGGTTAGACTGGTGATCTTGACTCAAGATCCCCCCAAAAGGTGGGATTTCTCTCTTGGTTGCCCTTCTCTTCTCAAATTTGAATTTGAACTTTAGTTTGTCTTAGATTTGAATCTTGTAAGTTCACACACAATGTCATCTTTAACATAGAACTTACTTATGATGTCATTTCAAATTTGAAATTCAAATTTCAACTTCAATGTTCATGATTTTATCTCCTTGTTGTCACCCAATCATTGACCAATCTATGACTGAGACTAGAGATTTTGTGGTATGGTGTTACTATATTTATCATTCTTAAAGCACTTTGATTTGAATGTTTGCTAATCAATACTATCTTTTATCTTCCACTGCTAGAAAACACCATTACTAATCTGTGAACATCAAATGGATTGTTCTCACTTCAACACAAGCTCATTCTTATGACCATGGAGTCACTGGCTTAAGGTTGGTTTTTATGTAATGACTATACTTGTTTATGACCTCATTTCCCTAGTTATCTTTCATAGCAAACTTTTGGTGACTTCCTTAAGACTGCAAAGTCTTGAGCTGCTCTTATACCTGTCATTGTTCATGTATTCTCATATGTTGCTCCAGATCTTTGTCAACCTATGGAATGGGGATATCCATGTGTTTGTGCATTCACACCCTCCTTTGATGACTACCATGTGAGATGGATGCTATGCAGGGTTTAATGAGTGCAATAGATTCCACTATGGTATCAATCCTTTTGTGTATTCCGTACACTCCATGGCTTTGTTTGGACTGGAAATACATTCAAATTTGTTCCTATGAATGTACACTTATGTTGCTTGGAATATCCCTAAATGAGTTTGCTTCTATGGTGATTGTTGCTCTAGGCGTATTGTTTATTCTTCATATTCTTTTAAATCTCTCCTTGGCTTTACATCTCTCCATGTGTGTCATGTCTTTATTGACTTCTCTAGGAAGTTGTATTGTCTTGGTATTCATTACTAATGAAAACCATACAAATGTATTAAGACTTAGAGGATAATAAACCATCATTGTTGCCTCATTCCTGACCTATATGAA
The DNA here is from genome assembly GCF_030272615.1 of Cryptomeria japonica. Lineage (NCBI taxonomy): Eukaryota > Viridiplantae > Streptophyta > Pinopsida > Cupressales > Cupressaceae > Cryptomeria > Cryptomeria japonica. The sequence goes on from NC_081405.1 coordinate 391,052,915, forward strand.
ATAGAAGATCTATCTATTGCTCAGACTGCTCATATGACTGAGACTTTATCTCATGCCTTATTTTTAAAGCTTACTATGCAATGACATGACTACTCCACTCTTGACCTTGAATGGACCCTTCCTCCTTCATAGAGATTGTGGCATAATATTCTTCACAAAGGGTGAAATGGCTATGTCAATGTAGACTCCCCTTGTTCATTATCCTTTTTTCTATCATGATATTATTGTATTCATCTGTAATTAAGTTGTCTTCAATGCATTATGTATTGCTTGCACTGTGTTATAGTGATTCACTCCATGAGGTTGTGATCTCTAACTCTTCTTGGACTACAAAATCTTCTGTTAACAGTAACATCTTGTCATTCTATTGATTGTTCTTACATGACCTTTATGTATGACTTCCCTTATCATAAAAACTGCTCCATGACTATGTTTGGGTGACATTGTCATTGTCTAATTTTAAGAACTATGATAACCCCCTTTATATGACTGTGAAAGCTTTATCTTTTATGTAGAAGGATCTATCACTATCTTAGTGCTTTGAAAGCATGCCTCATATTGTAATATCTTCCCTTATCATCTCTTGGACAATTGAGAAAACTTTAGACTACATCAAACCTACACTAAGATTGATTTTATGATTAAGATATATCTATTGGCTTTTGTCCTTGTAATATTTTTGCCATGATTTTCTTTGAACCACCCTAGTTTATTAGCATCTCTGCCTATTTTATTGTTTGGCTCTTGATGCTAAGACTGTATCTTTATTAACTCTTGAAACTGATCCCCTCTTTCAATGTCAATGTTGGCTATCTTCTGAATTCTTCTCACTATTTTGATGATTTGTGGATATTATAACCACCCTTACATAAGCATCTTAACTTCTTCTTGACCCTATGGTTGTCATATTCTTGATCATTTGGACTGCATTTTGTACTCTACAGGCTGTCAACATTGTCAATATGCCTATACTTTACCATTATGCTTCTAAATATTGCTCATCATATGGTCTAACATGACCATATATCTTGACAATATTCATATACTATTTTTGATAAATCAATGTACTTTGTCTATACTCTGTTCACTATTTTTTTATTTGCACTTTGATGATTGTGATTCTAGGCTTGGGAATGATTGTCATTTGCATTGACTGAGATCATTGTTCATTTGAATGCTCTGGTTTATTGGACTGTATCTAGGCTCTGTTCATTATTACTAGACTGTCAAAGCCTTATGATATATTCTATTCATACTAATTTTAGGATTGATCTCCAATTTTGATTCATCGTGCCTATCTTTTTCTTTGTCAAGCTCTGCCCTTACTTGACAGTGACTGGTGATCTTCTTTTTCTTCTTTTAATGAGTGATAATGCACTATTTGTGTTGCAACTATATTGTCTCTTTTGGACTTCGAACCTACACATGGGTTTGCATTTAGTGTCTTTCCATTTCATGGTTTGGTTATGGTTGCACCACTTAAGTTGTAATGTGTGCACTGTCTTAGACCTTTGGATTTTATGTGTTTCTTGATTCTATTGTAACCTTTTCCACCATGTTGATTGATGATCCCTGTCTTCAAATTTGACCTTTGCTCATTTGGTTGTTCTGTAACATCTTCATGTTTGTACCTTTGTTTTTAGTTGCAAATCTTCTAGTTGACTCACTCACTATTACCACAACTTTATTCATGATCCTTGGCACTGTGACTTTTTTCTATCGAGCTTACATCTTCTTCTTTAATATATCCCGCAACTTCTTTCCTCTATCATTTTTTCATAGTCATTAACTCACTGGTGACTATGAGGACATCTCATATTTTTAACCTATTTATCAGACACATCAATGACTTCTTTGTAGCTTTAATATTGTCATACATTGTAGCCTTCTTGTTCTTCATTGCAAAGCTCCTTGTGAAGGTTGCTCTTTTTGTCTTAACCAAACCAAGATAGGGGTAAAGATAATGAACTTTGGGAAACTATTAGTATTTCATCAAAACACAAAAAAGTAAAATTACCCTAAATACTTTGTCTTCTTAACTGAACTTGGCTGCTATGTAATACTTAGCTCTTTGTACTTGATTTTCTTATGAATCTCCATACCGAGGACTATATTTCTTATTTGTGATTGCATTCATGAACTTTTCCTCTCTAATCAAAAGGAATATGCCTTCATTGGTTGCATCCTACCTCTAATTCTTGGCGGCTATGATGAAAAGACACTAATCGCAAAATAGAAGCTCAATATCTTGAAACAGGTGGTAAACAATGCATAACTATTAGAAGACTCTTTCAAAGTTGTTTATAGACCTCAGAAGTTCCTCTACACGTGCCAACCTCCTTGCATGTGACTATCTTCACGTTCAAAGTTGAAGCATCTCTTTTATTTTTGAAACTAATTGTTCAATGAATGAACAAGGCCATCCCAAGAGAACAAATTCCCAGTTCCATATATAAAAATATCTTTGGTAACACCTCTAAAGTGAAGAACAACAATATCACACCATGAATAGGAAGTTAGAGGCAAAGCACTTGCGGAAACTTAGGTTTTCCTAAAAGAAAACCCATGTTAACATAGACCTAACTCAAGTCCAACTCAAGTTAATAAGATGAGGTGCTAAAAAAAACATAAAGCTTTTCCCCCCCAAAATATTATAATGCAAAGACCCTTTTTTGTTTTATTTTCACATTAGACTTAAGAATTAAGGCCCTCAGCATAGTGCCCTCATCATATATCCTTATAATCAATTTTATCACAAAGTAATGCATAAGGTTATGGAGCCCCCTTTCAAACATGAAAGTTTCTTAAGAATCTAAGAAAATAACCACAAGATGGACCCTAGCCTACAAATGGACTTGAAACTAAACCATCACGAGTTTGTAATGATAATACTATGTGCAATTTAAGGCATGAGACTAAAATTGGACAGCAAGAACATCAAGTGAACATATTTGAATGAGCATTAAAACATGAAATGGTGAAAATAGTCAGGGAAACTTGAGAACAAAAAATATAATGAACATACATAGGATTTAGGACAAATGAAATAGTGAATGTTAAATGCACTAAATAAACCATGACTAATAAAGAAAATGAAGGCCTTAATTTGTTAATTTAAAGCGAATAAAATGAAACAGTAATTATTGGGTGAAGGGAACTAAATAAATCGTTAGGATGTTAAACAGTAAGGGTAAGCATAAACTGTACAGGAAATGAAATTAAAGGAAACAATGGAACATGAAATGAATGTATATGAAAGAACATCAAAACTTAAAAATTGTTAGGGTTTATAAAAATGAATATAACATTTCACATGAATTTTTCCTTGGAACAGTGAGGGTTTAAGGTACTAAATAAACCATGGGTAAGTAAGAAAAATGAATATTGTAAGTAGTTAAGTGAAACAGTAAGTATTGGATGAAGGGAACTAAATAAAGCAAATAAAAATGAAGCAAAAAATCAGCCATGACAATGTAAAATAGTAAGGGTTTAAGGGGAAAGAAAGGGTTTAACAATAAGAGGAGTTATAAATTGGAAGAAGATAAATACATGGATTCTTGTTGTGACTTCTTTGAATTATTCGATGCCTTATGCATCTTCATACTCCTCTTTGATGTCTTGTGTGTCTTCTTCGTGACTCAAATGATATAATTTCATTATTGTTTGTATAATTTAAACATAATACTTGTTTATTTGGCCTCTTTAATGTATTTACTCTTACCATTTTAAATTTTGAATCTTGATTGCATTTGCAGTGTCCATTTGATATCCCCATTTAGGTCTGAGTTGATTGGTAATGGAAAATGGTGGCCTTGCACAATTTTTGTTGTAGATGTAGGTGGGAGAGGTGGTGAAGTGACTAGTAGATGTACGTTGAGGTGACTAGTTAGTGTGTTGTAGAGCTAGACATATGGGATAGAGTGCCCAAAAATGTGTGGAAATGGACATCTAATCATAGGCATACATGGTCTTAGTTGTAGGGTGTAGTTACCTATGGTGGCCCTATTTTGTGTCGATGGTCTTTTACGTGGCAGTCTATTTTTGGGACTTTGGTTTTTAAGTAGGGTGGCATGCCTCAAATCAGTGTAAATCATATCCTTACATTTTTTCCATGTGGGCACACATAAGTTCTACATGGGGCCCACTGATGTGCACATCAAAATCTATCATTGTTATGAACAATTGGGGAATGATACAGTCACACTTGTTTGATTGCTTTGTTTGGTACTCAAAGTTTTCATTTAATATATATATTTCAACCAAAGAATAACCAAAATGTGGCCAAATTAATGTTGATTCATGGTTGGGTTTAAATAAATTTATTATTGGTCAAAAAGGGGACATGTACTAGGTGATCAGGTGCACCTTAGTGGGACCCTAACCACCCACGTACCATAGCATGTTTAGGACCCCACGCAGGTATTGGCTCCTCTCCCCTAATGATGTTGAATGAATGAATGAACTATTTTAATGATATCTATGAGATTAATTGGTCTAAAAGAATCGAAAACCACATTCTTAAAGAGTCTTTAATCTTTGTTCGATGTTGGATCTACTACTATGGATCATGACCAAGAAGTTAGCTGGCTTATTAATCTTTTCTCCTTCAAAGAGTTCATGAAGGCTCTCGACTTTCAAGTTGCTTTCATACTAGGTGCAGATATCCCCATAGGTTGCACACTCCATGATACGGTGGCATTATATCTCTACCACCCCTTTGCTACAAAATTCACATGTTGTTTGTTTCCAAACTTCCTTAGGTATAGTCCATCTCTCGGTATCACACCTAAAATGATGTGATTCAATCCTAAACTATGCAATTAACAGCCTTTCTTTTTCTTTAATGATGTAGAAATGAATCAAGACCCCAATGAAGGTTTATTGATTTAGATAGCTTTCTTAAAAATCAATCGAGATTATAAGAATAGAGTAACAAAAACTAAATAAATACTATATTAAATAAAAGATTCATAAATATTTAAAGTAATACTACTGCAAATTATTGTTAAATGGTTAAATCCCATCACTAACACTCATATTGTTTTAATTTTCACCCCCTCTCCTACAACATGTGTTGAATATCCAGGCAACTAAGAGGGGAGGGTGAATCAGTTTACAACTTAAATCAATTTCTTCTATTCCTTTGCACATTCAAAGTAACCAACAAAATAAACTAAGACAGATATAACATGAAAATATATACACAACACATCACACAATAAACACCAAATATGATGTGGGAAACCCAAGAAGGGAAAAACTATAGAGAATGTTAGTTCTCAATATGAAACGCCAGTTAAGGTGACACTAGTTAAGGTGATTTTCACAAAGGGTGGCTCACTACAAGAGGGCTCACTACCAAACAAAGAAAGAAAGAAAGGTAATCCACCACTATAACACACAATGCAAAACCAAATTGCTTTCGGTGTCTCAATACCAACACACTTTACACCTTATCAAAAATCAGATCCCACCTTTTCAATCTTGCATACCTTCAATAACAATGCCACATTTTTTCCATGCTAACACAATCAGATCATCCTCATATAATTACTATCTTTCAGGAAACATAATCTTCTAAGTTGGCCAAGATAAAGATCTAAAATAGGTCAACACTAAACATTCTGGTGGTGGGAAGGAATAATAAGTAGACCATATCACAACATACATCAATAGTCAGATCAACACGTTACATCCATTACAAATTCTGGATGCAAATCATGAATCATGCGCTACACTAATGCTGCTACACATCCTCAAATTTCATACTCAATCTGGACCCAAAAAGCATTGCCCAATACAACAAAAATAAGAGTAAAACCAAGATACACATGAATACCATCAATCAACGCCATATTCAATAAACAAAGATATCGAAATCACCATCAACGCATCTTCTGGAGCACCAAAGGTTCCGAGAACACAACTTTTGGATCACCAACACCAAGAACATCAATGACATTAATGCCAACCATTATGTTGACATCAATGACAACCAATCATCAATATCACATTTGTAACAATCTCCCCCTTTCATTGATGGCAACATCCATCAACAACAAACAACAAAACTCTGCACAACTTTGAATCTACTCTACATCTCTGAATCCAAAACTATGTGTAACTCCCCCTTTGACAACAATGACAAAGGTGGGCTTGAATCCCCATATGAAACTCACTCCTAGTCCCACTAAGAGGAAGCACCCAAGCATCAGTCCAGATAATGATGTACAAGTAGTTCACTGGACCAATGCACATCCAAATGTACATTACTTCAAGCTAGGAAGGGGTAATAGCCCAAACTTCTGTCGGAGATACTCAAAAGTATCATCTCATAATGCCTTCGTGAAGATATCTACAATCTACTCTTTTGTAGGTACATACTCAAGTTTTACTTTATTATCCAACTCCTTTTCCCTCAAGAAGTGATATTGATGCTTTGTTCTAGAATGACGTGCCAGATTCTTAGAAATGTTTATTGCACTAGTGTTATCACACATAATAGAGGGGTTCATTGAATGTTACACTAATATCCTTCAATGTCTACTTCATCCATAGAATCTGTGTGCAACAAGAAGATGTTTCAATGTATTCTGCTTTAGTTGTAGATAAAGACATGGAATCTTGATTCTTACTTGACCAAGCAGCTAACTGAGAGCCAAGAAAGAATGCTCCACTACTTGTACTTTTCCTGTCATCCTACCCAATCTGCATCAGTATAGGTTGTCAAAGTGAAATCTAAATTTATAGGATACCACAAACCAAATTCTTATGTTCCTTTTAGATATATGAAAATTCTTTTTACTGCCACAACATGTGATTCCTTCAGTTCTTGCTAAAATCTAGTTGCCAAACAAACTGCATACATGATATCCAGTCTAGTAGCAGTCAAATATAACAATCCTCCAATCATTAATTTGTACTGACTTGCATCAACTCTAGGGGACTTATCATATTTTATCAACTTGCATCCAATGGTCCTAGTTGTACACATTGGTTTGGAGCTCTCCAACCCAAACTTTTTCAACAATTCCCTAATGTACTTAGACTAAGAAATGAAAATTCCTTTATCATTTTGATTTACATGCAAAATAAGAAAGAAATTTAACTCACCAATCATGGACATCTCAAATTCCTTATGCATCTAATTAGCAATTTTTTTGCACATGCCTTCATTTCCTCCAAATGTTATGCCATCAACATAAAATACAATAATTAAAATTTTACCTAAATCAGTTTTGAAGTATAAATTGTTGTCAACCAAACTCTTCTGAAAACCTTGATCAATCAAAAACTTATAGATAGCCTTCCATACCAAGCTCTAGGAGATTGTTTCAATCCATACAGGGCCTTCTTTAATCTGCAAACAATATTTGGATCATCTTTCAACTTAAATCCTTCTGGTTGTTCAATGTAGACTTCTTCTTTTAACACTCCATTCAAAAATGTTGATTTCACATCCATCTGATAGACCTTGAAATCCTTAAAAGCTACAAAAGCAAGAAACATCATGATTTCCTCCATCCAAGCAACTGGGGCATAACTCTTTTCAAACTCAATGCCTTTAACCTAAGTGTAACCTTTACAAACCAACCTCTCTTTATTTCTCACAAAATTTTCATCTTCATCTAGCTTGTTGTAGAATACCCATTTTGTTCCAATCAGATTCTTATCTATCGGTCTACTAACTAATTCTGATGTCTGATTTTTCTCAATCTGATCCAACTCTTCTTTCATTGCTTTTATCCAATTTTGATCATTACATGCTTCTTCTACTATTTTTGGTTCAGTTTTTGATAGTAAACATAACAAAACTTGTTCTTGAGTTATTTTTCTTCTTGTGATGATTCTTTTGTTCTTATCTTCAATAATCTAATTTGTTGAATGATTCTTTTGGAGATATCTTGAGGTTTTAGATGTATATGTCGAAGCTTCTTGAGCTTCCTTTTCTTCTTCTCTATTTTTTTCTTCCCTTTTTTTGTCATCCGATTCATCAGACTTGTATCCTGCCAATTTACCAGACTCTTTAGCAACATGTCTTCATCAACCTTCACATTTGCACTTTCAACAATTTTGTTCAACCTTTTATTGTAACACTGGTATGCCTTGCTCCTTATAGAATATCCTAGAAATATGCCTTCATCTGCTCTGTTGTCAAACTTTCCAAGATTATCATCTCTTCGGATATAGCACTTGGTTCCAAATACCTTGAAATATTTCACTGTTGGAGCTTTACCATGTCATAGTTCATATGATGTCTTTCCATGTCTTTTTCGATATAAAATCATGTTAAGAGTGTAGACTGTAGTATGAATTGCTTCTCTCCAATAGACTTCTAGGATTTCTTCTCCTTTGATCATTGTTCTGGCTACCTCTTGTATAGTTCAGTTCATTCTTTCCACTACACCATTTTGTTGTGGTATCCTAGGGGCAAGCAATTATCTTCTAATACCATATTTCTCACAAAAGTTGTTAAACTCATTAGAAGTAAAGTCTCCCCCTCTATCAGACCTCAAGCACTTAATCTTTCTATCAACTTCATTTTCAACTTTAGCCTTGAATATGGAAAAAAGAATTAATGCTTCCGACTTCTCTCTCAAAAATGCAACCCATGGCATTCTAGAATAACCATCAATCAACAACATGAAATACTTCTCACCTTGTATACTCCTTGTTCTAGTCAGACCGCATAGCTCTATATGCACTAAATCCATCAATCCACTAGACAAATGCTCCTTTCCTCTATATATTCCTTTCATCTACATTCCAACTTGACATTCTCTGGAAATGTTGTTATCTGGTTTGGTCAGCCTAGGCAAATATCTCACTGTACTTGATGAGATAATCTTCACCAAATTGTCAAAATTGATATGACACATCCTCTGGTGCCAGAGCCAACTATAATTGATTTGAGATAACAAACAATGTCTTGTTTCTCCTTGTAGCAGACACATGTTTTCACCAGTCCTTTTTTCTATTGTGGTAACAATTTTGCATCCCTTCTAGATCTCACAACCATCATCTTGAAAAACAACATTGTAACCATTTTCGCACATCTGTCCAACATAAAATATTATGATGCAAACCCTTCACATAGTAAATATTGTTAGTATTATGTTTTCCATCAAAATAAATAGAACCAATTCCCACAATTTGTGATGTCTGATCATCTCAGAACCTAGCATAACCTCCATCATACTTTTCAAGTTTTACAAATTTACTTTTATCACTAGTCATATGATTTGAACATCCACTATCATTCAACCACTCATTTCTATCTCTTCTAACCTGTAAAGTAGTAGCAACAATCTTAGGAATATCAATTTTAGGTAAATCTCTTTCTACCAAAAACAAACAATCACTATCCTCATAATCTAATTCATCATTTCAAATACCAGCATCATCTTTCACATAATAGGCTCTATTGTTAAACTTTCCTTTACCTTCTATAAAATTTATCTCGATTCTTTTTCCGAACAGCTAGTGGCAATATGACCAATCTTTTCACATCTAAAGCCTTTAAGAGGTAACATACCTTTGTATTTGTCGATGTCATTCTTTGGCTTCCTTACAAAGTTTGCTTCCATCTCATCTGAACTTTCATCTTTTGGATCTTCCTTAGAGGCTTTAAAGGGAGATTCAATCTTAGCTTTGTCTTTTCCAAACTTCCTTATCTCAAATGTTGATAGAGTACCATACAACTTCTCTCTAGTAAACTTCTTAATATCATAGGTTTCTTCAATAGCAGAAATCTTCTCAATGTAGCTTTCCAGTAGGGATATCAGAATCTTCTCAATTATGTCTTCATTTGTCAAGGTGCCACCAATGTTTATGATTTCATTTACCACACTATCAACTTTCTGAAAATAAATATTTATGTCTTCTCCTTCTTTCATTTTTAAATTCTCATATTTGTGCTTAGTTGTTAACTTCTTTGATAGTTTAACTTTGTCATTCCCTTCATAGATATCTCTCAAATATTTCCAAACTTCATAAGAAGTATTTAATGAAATAATATTTGTCAATTCAGTCTTTGATAAAGCACTAAAGATAGCATACCTTTCCTTTTCATTCTCTTCATAAGATTGAATTTCATCTGGAGTGATAAGACCATTTTCCAGTTGAACATACTTAGTTTCCACTGCTTTCCAATTATTGTAACCCAAAGAGATTAGGTGACCTCGCCTCTTCACTTTCCAAAAGCTATATTCAGATCCTTCAAAGATGGGAATAGTCACTTTATGTGCCATCGGATTAGGATCTACCTCAAGCAGTTAAGCTCTTTCTCAAGGAACCAAAGCTCTTATACCAATTGCTGAATATTTGGGCAACTGAGAGGGGGGATTAATTAGTTGACAACAAATCATTTTCTTATATTCCTTTGCACATCCAAAGTAACCAATAGAATTAACTAAGACAGATATAACATGAAAACATATACACAACACATCACACAATGAACACCAGATATGACGTATAAAACCCAAGAAGGGGAAAACCACGAAGAATTTTAGTTATCAATATGAAACATCGATTAAGGTGATACTAGTTAAGGTGATTTTTACAAAGGGTGGCTAACTATCAAAATGCTCACTGCAGGAGGGCTCACTGCCCAAAAAAAAGTCTCACTTCTGAAGAAAGAAATCTAAAGAAAGAAAGGTAATCCACCACTATAACACACAATTCAAAATTGAACTTCTTCTGGTGCCTCAATACCAACACACTTCACACCTTATCAGATCCTTCCTTTTCAATCTCGCATATCTTCAATAATAATGCCACACTTTTTCCATGCTAACACAATCAGATCATCCTCATATAAATACTATCTTCCGGGAAACATAATCTTCTAAGTCGGCCAAGATAAAGATCTAAAATAGGTCAACACTAAACATTCTGTTGGTGGGAAGGAATGAGAAGCAGACCATGCCACAACATACATCAACGGTCGGATCAACACGTTGCATTCATTAAAAAGTTTGAAATCAAATCATGACTCACATGCTACACTAATGCTGCTACACATCCTCGAATTCTAGACTCAATCTGAACCCAAAAAGCATTGCCCAATGCAACAAAAATAAGAGTGAAACCAGGATACATATGAATACCGTCGATCAACAACATATCTGATAAACATAGATATCTAGATCACCATCAACACATATTTAGGAAAACCAAAGATTCCAAGAACACACACTAATACATTTGGTCTAGAATTTCGACGGAGGTTTTCGACGGAGAAGGTATATGTGACCAAATTTTTTATTTTTTTTAAATGCCCAAATTCGTCGGAATTTTGACGATAATTTCACATATTGTTTCGACAAAGAGGGGCATTAGTAATGAAATTTGTTTTTTTGAAAAAAAGTGTCTGCGTTCATCAAAATTTTGACGACTGCGGGCATTACTTAGAAAATAAAAAAAGAGCACAAGTCATTTGCTCAATCACTCCCGCGTAAGATAATTCGTCAACCTCTGGAAATTCCTTGTGTGCAAGCTTCGTCGACCTCGGCAACCCTGCGTCTCCTATAAGGTTAGGGTATTTTGCATATGAATTTTTATTTTAAATTTCTTAAGTCTTAAGGTTTAATCTATCTTGAATATACCTTGGTGTCGGCCAATTTCTCCTCAATCTAGCTACATCCACCTGCCATAATAGATACCTCCACCAATAAGGTGGATTGAAATCAACGAAAGAGGGGAAGAGTGGATAGAGATATCGTTGGAGGAGATCGGGTTGTCCGTAATCGTTTAATGAAAGAGGGAAGAGGAGAAGAGGGAACAATTGATGGAGGAGGTCGGCAAGTGTCCCAACTAAGTTTTGACCTAATAAACTAACAAGTTCTTACTGCCATTGTCACCTAAGACTTTTCCCTGCACATTGATCTATACTGACCAACATTTTCTATTGTCAGCTATACTGCCCTAATAAACTAACAAGTGCTTACTGCCATTGTCAGCTATAGAAATGACAACTAAACTTATTTGAGAATTTTCATTTGTGCAAAACTAAATAATGCATTTAGTTTCTTTTTGCTCCAATGTCTTTCTTATCATATTGCATATTTATTTCCATGGGCTGGACAAACTTTCATGGAAAATCCATCAAGATAACAACAAATTGATTTCTAGGTAGAGAGCAAGCAAATTGAGACAAAAAAATTGTCTCTCACATGTACCACATGCCTATGAGTCTTAATCTTAGATATCCATTTCTTATCTTTATCAAAATTTGATTTATAAACATTCCAATAATATAAAATTCAAATATTATTTGAAGAATTTTATGGTTTTAACTCAAATAGAAAGCATTGCTAAAAAAAAAATGAATACACATTTGTCTAAGAAAATAGTAATGAGCTCAACATATTACTAAATTCCATTATCAAGGATATGGCGCATATAGAAAAATAGATTTTGGATAACACAAAGATAAAAACTACAAGGAAAGGTTTACATAAAGCACCTATAGACTTTGTTACATGATGTTACTAAAAAGGAGCTTACTAATTAGAGTGTGCATCTCAAGTTTGTTTCTAAATTGACACACTCATTGTCATTGATCTATGGAATAGTTAAGAGAACTTCCTTGACTCAAAATTATATTCAATACCATAAAAATTCCATCATATTGATTCTAGTATAGTTTGGGATGCTCTTCGGCCTTATCTTCTTTTCTACTAGCTTCTAGGGACATTGGGACTTCTTTGATCTTTTGGTAGATTTGGTTCACTAGAGGAATTATTGTAATTTAAAACATGAAACAGTGTCAAATTGGATAAGATACAATATAAGAAGTATCGACCAAGGATGTGGAGGTGTGTGGGCATCGGCCAAGATTGGCCAAGAGAGATAGAGGTATTGTGTAGAGAGGATTGATTGGAAATTGTTAATTGCATATTTGAATTAATATTTTGTTGTAATCTTTATGTCAATTCAATTTGTGTGCAAAGAATCTATAGATTTGTGCAAAGAATCATGGTTTTAGAGTGTAACATGTCTACTCAATTAAGACTGAGGAGAGATCGATTTGTAGCAGCAAGAGATCGAGATCGATCTGCAACAGCAAGAGATTGATCTGCAACAACAAGAGATCAATCTACATAACTTTTTTGCTTTGGATCAATCTGCAACAAAACGTCAAAGATCGATATGTAGATTTTCTGTGCTTTGGATCGATCTCTACCTTTCGCAGCTAGTTATCGATGAACAATGGGGTGGGGACTTAGGAGCAATATAACCTCCAATGACTATCTCCTAACTATAGTCCTCAGAACAATTCAATACAGTAACTAGAGTATTAAATTCTATCAAGCCAAATAAAAAAGTCGTTAAAATAGGCTCATAAAATCAATCATGTGTTTCTCTATATGATTATCATTGAAATGTAGTGTTATATTACAGAGTCAATATGTCAAACAATGGTATGCTTGGGATGGACACACTAACTAAATTTTTTTGGCTAGATGTACTAAAATATATGAGATCTTGTTCCTTCTGGATAGGGAGAGTAAAACTAGAGGTAACTTGTCACCCTTGGTAAGTAGAGACTGAAGATAATAATTAGGATTTGAATCAAGGACCATTTTAATTACTTGCATCCCTTTAGTATATTGTAAAAATTCATATATGTCTTCCAATATAGCAACTTGATGAAGATCTTTTATCAGCACCTTTCAAGATGAAAACAAAATATTTTGAGATTCCTCTAGAGATAGTAAACGTGAAGGCATTCCACACTTAAATTCCTCTTGACTTACCTCCAAGCTTTTCTTATGTTTTAATTGTGTGATTGTCAAGTATAAATTTCAAGTTTGCAAGTTTGAAGTTTGTTTCCAAGTGTTGTTTCAAGTCTAGTTTATCCAAAAGTTTCCTATTTTATAGGTGTGAAGTCATGATTGTGTGCCTGATTTGGAATTTTTCTTAAAAATAATGATATTGAACAAAAGCACAACTAGATTGTACAAAAGTGTATAAAAATAGTGCAAAATCATCATTCAAGGTTACAAATGCGTAAAAGAATTGGACAAAGGAGCAATTCTAGGTTACATATATGCTCCTTCCCTTGAGACATTGAGCCCTCTTCGATGTGCCATCAAATTTTAAAATTAAACTATCCATTGGAGAAGGAATTCACTTGACCCTATTCTCGATTTTGGACTACTAGTGTCTTAGTCACCAAGCTTAAGAGATTCAATCAATTGTTGAGAATATCATCTTAATGGCAGTTATAGACAAGAGTTATGGCCTCGACAAATGGGGGTGCCAAATAAATAATTTTCCAACAAACATTTTCAGTTTTCCATTAGGATTGTCCTTATTTGAATGCTCATTTCAACTTCCAAGGACACTAGTTAGTACTAGGTGTGATGATTCTTTGGCTCCACCAAGATCCCTAATATACTACTTTTAGTAAGTTTTCCTTTTTTTGAAAGCTATATAGTGGCTGAATTTGAATCATGTAACAAGAATAGAAGGCATTCGTCTCTACTACAAAGTTTACCCATTTTGTAAACACGCGATTAAAATAAAGGTCATTTTGTTCAGCTATATTGTAATTATCAATTTTGTGTTTTATTTTGTTCAGCTATATTGATACTGAAGAACTAGCTACTAACTCCTCGAATTCCTCCAAGTTGTTGATCTAGTTGGCTTGAGGTAAACAAAGATCAAGGATGATGAACTGATTTGTGATGATGCTTTGAAGTAACCAAAATAAGCAGTGAGCCCCATTGGAAAGGTCATTTGGCAATTGGACTTCCTTCAAAGCCTAGGTAAGTTGTGGCATCCCTAAGTTTGATGGGAAAATTGATGTAGATGTTGTTGATGATTATATTTCTAAATTGGAGATGTATTTATTTATAATTTCTTAGATTAGAGAAAATTAGTAGAGCCCTACTTAAATTAGAATTCCAATTCAACAATGTTGGATTGTTAGCCTGCTAGCCAAGGAGGAGTTGAAGGAACTCCACTTGATTTAGTGATGGAGGTGAATTTCAGTTTGGGTGGTTTTATGGAGGTGAATTTCAATTTGGTTGAATTATTAGACTTGAAGAAGAATGGAAAGTTCCAATAGATACATGTGCTCAAACACCAACAATAACTACACAATAGAAGCAGATGGAGCATATGCTCTCAAGGTATAAAGGCATGTTTATTTTTTTGATGGGTTCACCTTTGCATTGTTAGGTAAAGCTTTCAATTAATAATGTCCTTGACACACCACTACTAAATTGGCCACCATATAAATGACCATTTTTGGACAATGATGATTTCTAACATAGTGTGTAGGCACCATAGACATTAGACAGAGATTTATGCTATTGTTTAGGTCTGCATATAATGAAAGGTCTACATATTGGAAAGAGACAATCATCCATACTTATCACAAGATTTTGCAGCCCATGTAGACTCAAGGTGAGTTGCAAAATGACCATCAAAGGTGCTCCATGTACCTACAATGGTGAGCCATTTCTAACATAGTGTCATTTGAGACTTTTTCTATTTACCATAACAAGATGTTTTATAACATAGTGGGTAAGTACCTAAAATATAAAAAAGAGGTATATGCTATCATTTAGGTTTGCATACAATGAAAGGATTACATTTTGGGTAAGGAGATAGTCATGCATACTTATTACAAGCCTCTGTAGTTCATGTAGACTTGAGGTGAGTTTTAAAATTACCATCATCAAAGGTGCTCCATGTACCTACAACATTTTTTTTCAATTCAACATTTGACATAAGAATGAGAGTATTGATAAGGTTGTTGACTGCTTGACTTATCTTTCATTTGCAGCTTTGATAACAACACTTGGTTCTTGCAAGCATGAAACATTAGAATGACCTTAACTTAACATTAAAGATCTTGAATTCTTTGACATATACCAAAAATTCACATTTAGGTGGTAGGTTCTTTATTTTCACATAGAAAATGAGCTCCTATGCTACATGAGACACATTTGTATTCCCACTAAGGAACCACCAAAGATGATTTGGGACTTTCACTATAGTTGGGTGAAAAGATAGTGCTACTGCTAATTTTACAAAATTATTCCTATTGTCTGCAATAGGGTCATAGAAGTGTAGTTTCAAGTGACATATGCAAAACAATAAATTGTATATAAAGAGCAAAACAAATGACTAGGGCTAACCTCCTCCTCTTAGTTGTCTTGTTATAATTGTTTTTTGTTTTGAGCTATTGGCTTGTTTGAACTTTGGGATGTGACTCTTTCCACTTACCTTTATTTTTGTGAATATGCATAACACTATTTTGGAAATGATAATATAGATCCTCATCCATTAAAAAATAATTATAATAGTAAAATTAATAGACCTTGTGTAGGGTCCTCCAAGCCTATAGTAAGGAGTTTGAAGTGTAGATACACTGATTTGGCCTTGTGGCCATCAATGAGTGTTGACCCAATAGGAGGTGTCTTGAGACTGACAATTTTGGAAGTGTGGCATTGTTGAGAACCAACACTTAGGTGCGAACCCTGTCTTCACAAATTATGATTAGTTGCCATGATACTTGACCCTATCCTCGTGGTGTTATCTCAATTCATATTAGTTTTCCCAAGTCTAGAAGCCAAGTAATGTATCCAAGGGTGTTAATAAGAATGGAGTGTATGATCATTGACTTTGTATGTTGAAACCATTATACATGCCCCTCCATTGAGGGTATTGAGGAAGATTGGGAATAGTGTATTTTGGTGAAGAAAAATGATGTGATAAGTTTGATGTAGAGGCAAGGGTAGAACTCAGTATTTCATATTAGGACAACAACCACATTGATTAGGCAAGTCAAATAAGGTCTCTCCAATGTTTAGGATACACAAGGGTAGCATTAATCATGTAAGTATGCATGAGCATGGGAATGGATAGTTACTTTTCTTTTAGACTAACTTGGGTCTATGACTCTCAATGGTGTTTGTCCAAAAAGTATATGTAATACCATTCACTTGCACCCAAGGTGTGACTGAGAATTTTGTCTTACTTGTCACTGATTTGGACAGTATTGAGAGGATCCTATAAGGATGACTATCACCATACTCTTGATGACTTCACAACATTGATAATGAATTCACATTAGACACTCATGGATTACCCCAATTAGACATTAGTCAACTTAAGATATGATACAAGGATTGCATACCACAAAGCCATTAGCATATCACCTGCTCTAAATCATCACAAAGCCATTAGATATGTTTTGAGATGAAAAAGAAGAGTTAATTGGTTTTGGTTCAATTTGCATTATTTCTATGTTCAAGTAGTTTAATTTGGTATATTATATTGAAACATGATTCCATTACTAACATTTCAACTTCTATATAACTAGTTCTATAGCACAATTTTTTTGCCTGTGAAGAAAGACCATGTTAGATAATATTAGCAAACAACAAAATAAGGAGACAATTGCTAGATTGTGGTCTAACTTGAAAAGAAAAGGTGATGGAAAATGTTATTGTCCCTGCAAAATTTTTAAGGGGTTAAATACTAGAAGACTTATAATCAAAACAACTAAGAAACATTGTAGGTTGCATGGTCACATTGAAGGGGGACATGATTATCATCCATTGGTAAGTTTTTCATTATATCGTTTTAACAATTTATATACATAAGAAATCACTTGATGATGAGATTATGATCATGGTTTATTTATGTTTATCAATTTTATATAGGTCGAGCACCCCAGAGCACATGATATGGATCAACACAACCTAGATAATATGGTTTTCGAAGTGGAGGAACATGGAGGTGTGAATGTCAAAGTTGAAGATAATGATCCCCTAGAAGATGATGATCATGAGCCACAATACACAATTGAAGATGATGGTAAAAATACATTGATCCATGACACATTTAGTACTGGAGTAGTTGATAATGATGATGAAGATGACCTTGATGTTGTTCATGATGTCCCTCTACTTGAGAAGGCATCTAAGGTCCTTTACAAAGGCTCCTGGATAACCCTTCTCTCCACTGTATTGTTGTTAGTGAACTTGAAGGTTATGAATGGTTTATCCAACATAACAATCTCATGTATGTTAAGGTATGTCATATATGTCATTATAGTTAATAAATGGTGAATCATGTACCATTAATATTCTTTATATTAACAAATTATATTTTTTGATGTAGATTGATAGGTGAGTTTTTGTTACCACCATCAAATATTCTACCTCACTCATACCAAGAATTATCTGCCATTATGAAAGATATTGGAATGGAGTATCAAGCAATAGATGTTTGTCCCAATGATCATATTATATATCACAAACAACATGAATTTCAAAATGAATGCCCTAAATGTCATATCAGTAGATATTGAGCAGATCAAATAACAAAAAGGGTGTCTCACAAGGTTCTTTGTTATATTCCCATTATTCCACGTATGCAACGATTATTCAAGTGTACTAGCTTGGCACAATTTATGGATTACCATGCACGCAATAGAAGTTGAGATGACATTATTCGAATGCCTACGGATGGTTCAACATTTATGGGACATGGAGGAAAAGTGGCCACACTTTAAAGAAGAACATAGTAATCTCAGGCTTTCATTGGCAACGAACGGTGTCAATCCATTTGGAGAGATGAGATCTATTTACTTAGTGTGGCCTATTTTTGTTATCAACAATAACATTCATCCATGGATGTCAATTAAGAGGGAGCACATAATGTTGGCAATGATTGTTCCAGGTATTTTATCATCTAATAGTCATCTACATTTAATTATAAATATTGCAGTAAAATGGTTATAATAATTATGTAATATTTTTGTTCATTCGATTAGGTAAGTACCAAGTTAAAGATATGAATGTATATATTGAGCCTCTTATCAATGAGTTGTTGGAGTTATGAAATGGTGTCACTATGTATGACATCTCTAGACCAATGGACAAAGACAATTTCAATTCCATGCGATACTTGTATGGACAATACACGATGCCCCAGGGATAACACATTTTTGTGGTATGTTATAGTGTTCAAGTTGTGCATGATAATTATAATTAAAAAAATTAACATATTTAATCCAATTATACATTATCTTGTAGGTCTTCAAACAAAGGGAAAATTTGCATGTCTAGTTTGTGGTCCAAAGATTAAATCTCGTCATTCAAAAAGTTTAGGAAAGCAGGTGTTTGATGAGTATAGACACTTTCTCCACAAAAATCACAAGTATCGAAATACTGAAAAACATATTTTCAATGGGAAAGAAGAGAATACATCAAAGCCACAAAGAATGACACCTCACCTATGGAAGTTGGAATATAATAGAATTAATCATCAAGGTAATGTCATTCCATCTAATGGTTTATGTCATAAAACATCTTTTCTATTGTGTTTTGTTTATTAATGATGTGATTGATGATCGTGAAGGCCGTCAAGGCATTAATGACCACCTTCCTAAGGGACTAAAAAGTTAACCCCAACAATTTAGTAGGTTACCCTACTACAAGCAGTTACAAATTTTGTATTTGTTTGATACTATGCATATTGGAAAGAATATAATAGAGACATTATGGAAAATATTGGATGGAAGGCGTGACAAAGAAAAAATTGTCAAAATTTGTAGTGACATTCAGGAATCCAATCATGCAATGAAAAATGTCATTCAATCAAATAGCCATGGAGACCAGATTAATATAAGTGACCTTCCTTGGTTATTATCGGACCAGCAAAGCAATGCTATAAAAGAAGTCATACGAAAAAATTTGATTTCCCATAGGATTTGCTGTGAATATAAACAATCTCGTATCAAAGAAAATTGAATTTGGGCCAGGGATGAAAATGCATGATTGGCATATCTTCATTAAGGTAATTCATGTTCTTGTGTTTTTAATATATATTTGTATACTGGGCATGTACTTTTAATTGTATTATGTTAGAAAAAAATGAAAAGATAATTTTATAATTGTTGCATTACGTTCTACCTCTATCTCTCCCAAACGACTTCAACAATGATGTCAAGCAAGTCATATATGATCTTGGAAAATAACGAGGTAAGTAGTGATATTTGTTCATTTCATTGTATAGATATTATATTTGCGATGTATTTTACATGTTATGTAATATATATTGCATCTTGAATATCTTGTAGGTGGTTGTCATGTAAAGAAATCCATAAAGAAGATATAAAATATTGGAAGAGAAAAATTCCTCATCTAATGTGTGAAATGCAAAAGTGTCTACCTTAAGCTTTTTTCAATGCACAAGAACACTACCTCATACACCAAGTTGAGGAGATTGAATTGTGTGGACCTGTACACACTAGGTCAATGTGGATGGTTGAGAGGCACTTGAAATTTTTGAAGGCTTTGGTTCGACAAAGAGCACATCAGTAGGGTTCTATGGTGGAGGGATATATGGTATACCAGACTATGGTGTACATTTCTGAATATCTTCCTAAGTTTACAGCAAAGATCCACGTGGATCACATTTGGGATCCCAACCCTATTAACAAATTCGAAAGGGAGTACTTGATGGGGAAAGGTAGATTGAGGAAAGTGAGAGGTAATTATAAGATGTTATTGTAGTTAATTAATTCTTAATCTTCAAAATAAATCGGTTATAAGACGTCTATTTATTTTTTGTATAGTTGGTCGAGAGTGGGATGCACTACATTTGTATATTGCAAACAATCTTGATTGGATGACCGTATGGATTGAACGTTGTCAACATTTTGATCGCACATTAACATGGGAAGGTGTGGCTTCATTGGTTAAAGAAGCTCATCGTAATGGAGATTCCAATGTTACGCAAAGGGAAACTGATTTAGCATATAGTTTAAGAGATAAACAAGTACGTATAAATTTATGAATCACCCATATGTTTATCAAATCACGATGCAATAATTTTTACATGTTTGACATATCGCAAGTCAAACACCACAACGTTATGTGTTGCAATGGTCATAAATTTTGCATCAAAAAGTTGGATGACACAAAGAAAACTTGTGATTCTGGGATAACTGCAGTCTTTGAGGTGACAAATATTCCATCGAGATACGACATACATCCTCAAGAATCTCAAAATCGATACTACGGAATTTTGGATGATATACTTGAGTGTGACTTTAATTCCTTCAAATTAGTTTTTTTCATTGTCAAATGGTACAGGTTGCGATTGAATAAAAATGATCCTGATAGAACTGTTATTGAACATGATAATAATGGTTTTACAATGGTTAATACAAGGTCATTTGAACCATTTGGGGATGAGCCCTATGTTCTTCCAAGCCATTGTGAGCAAGTATATTACTCAAAGGTTCCACATTAACCGGGTTGGTCATTTGTTGTTAGACATGATCCAAGAGGAAGACCGATAAAGTATAATGTGATGGAAGAAGAAGATACCGAATAAGTAGAAGATGATGTAGATGATGATCACGGTCAATAGTTACTTGATGATGATGATGAAGAAGAAGAAGTTGATGGTGATGGTGATGGTTATGGTGATGCTGATGCTGATGTTGATGTTGATGCTGATGCTAATGTTGATGTTGATGCTGATGTTGATGCTGATGCTGATGCTGATGCTGATGTTGATGCTGATGCTGAGGCTGATGGTGGTGGTGGTGGTGGTGGTGGTGATGATGATGATGATGATGATGATGATGATGACGATGATGATGATGATGATGATGATGATGATGATGATGATGATGATGATGATGATGATGATGATGATGATGATGATGATGATGATGATGATGATGATGATGATGATGATGATGATGATGATCGTGAACATGATCATGATGATCATGATGGTCATGATGATGAATGAAATGTATCAGGTATGCAATTAGTATATTATCTATTTAATATTGATTTCTTGATAGAAATTTATTTGACTTATATGGTTACATAATTAATTCATTATGTTTTGAATTCTAATGCCATTACATAATTAATTCATGATGCACCTTTTAATGTTTTTAATTCATGTTCCACTTCTAGCAGGTCCTAATAGTAGAACCATGCCACCCCGAGGAGATGGAGATAGGGAGAGTGACTATTTATGTGACAATTTTTAAACTTTGTGTTTATTTATGGAATTTGGATTGTTTATTAGCTATGTGATGGATGTTGATTTAAAATACATATGTGATGGATTACATGTTTATGATGATACATGTGACATTTTTTGAACTTTATGTTTATTTATAGAATGTGGATTGTTTATTGCCTATGTGATGGATGTTGATTTATGATACATATGTGATGGATTACATGTTTATGATGACACATATGTGATTTAGAGTAATTTTGTAATTATTAATGATATTCTTGTCACAGACGGATGTTCGGGGAAAGGGAAAGGGAGTTGTAGTACCTGAGCACCTCTCTAGGGATGTGGACTCAACAGAATTAAGTGATGATGACCCTGCAAATTCCACAAACCTTATGGAATTGATAAAAAAGTCTATTAGAAAAATTAGGAGACTCAATAGAATTAAGTGATGATGACCCTGCAAATTCCACAAACCTTATGGAATTGATAAAAAAGTCTATTAGAAAAATTAGTAGAGAGATTGTTTCTTTGGCATCCGTGGAGCCTCAGACTGATGAGATACGAGAGAGGGTGCAAAAATTGATTTAGACAACAGAAAACTTGCAAGTAAGTAGTAATGAAAGTTTTAATTATAACAAAAGTTCAATAATGGTTTATATTTTATACTCTTTTATGTCATTAACTAAAATATGTACGTGTTGTTTTTACAACAATTTATGTGTCCTCGTCAAACTGGTGGCCATGATCAAGGTATTGTAGGTAGTTCAAGTGATGATGATTTTTTTGGCTTATCACTTGCTTGGCTTATCACTTTGAGTATGCAAAATACATCATACTTGATACTATCAATATTCATAATAAAGGTTCATCCTTGTTTACAATTCTTGCACTATTCATATATTTAATGTATTATTCTTCAGGTGTTGTCAATGTTCCTATGCAAATGCTATCGGTGCCTCATCAGAGGTTACCCCCACCTATATTACTGACTGCAATGTCGGCAACATGCAGTATGCAGACATCCTCTACAACACGTCATATTGGCCCACCCACTGTTGGTAAATCCCTCTTTTGCTCTATATTTTGTTATGTGTTTATTTCCCTTAAAGTGGTCTTTCTTGGGGGCATTTCATAGTGGATTCATTTTTTGCAGCAGGAGATGCACATGAGGATGCGCCTGAGGTGACTACTGCTGATAACATACCATCATTTCCTAGATCTTCTCATATTGCTACTACAAGAACGTTGCAAGCCACATTGGTGGTGAGCGACGAAGAAATGATTCCCTTAAAGATAGAGAAGGTTTCAAGTAATTTAAAATTATTATTATATATAGTCTAATTGTAATTCACTTTCTGATCACTCGTTTTGGACTAATGATCCCATGAATTTTTTGCAGGAAATGATATTTTTTATAAAAATATTAATGATATTGCATTGTAGATATTTCGGCCCACCATACGTAAAAGGTGGAACATCATATGTGAACTAACCCTAATCCACTATTTTGATTTCATATCATTGCTAGAATAGTTTTCCTTTGATCCATTTCTTAAACTATAATAAATGTAGCTTCAGTTTATTTTTGAATCTAACAGGTTTGTCTTTGCTTTAAAAGGTGGAATGACCAAGAAAAAAGGTTAAGACATGAATTGACAAACCGTATGGTTGAGTGGTTTGGAAATGACAACTTTGACAAAACCAAGCTCCTTGAAAAAGTTGGCACATATCTAAAGTATGTGAGGGACCAATACAAGACCCATTTAGAGAAAAACGTAAAGTACAAGCGTCGCCCCATGATTCCAGAGAGGGAGTGGAAGGACCTGATTTTGGATGCCAAGGAGAGAATTGAAAGGAAAAAAGGAAATACACCACCAGATGCCAAAAGAAGGTATGGGATACTATTAAGAATGTAATTATGTACTAATTAATTACTCTTTATATTTATATAATCTAACATATTTCAAACTTTTCATAGACTGAGTGACACGCCAAAGGCAACCAAGGCAAGACAAGAAAAGCACGGGCAACACAAACTCGGCTCTGGTGGTTATATGAAACTTGCCGCATGAATTGTAAGTATTTGTAAATGAAATATCGCATCAAAATATTTATAAATTGCAAACAATTTATTTTTTGACCAAACAATGCAAGCAAAATTCATGATACCAAGCAAAAATGCAGGGCTCTGAATTCAATAGAGAACCCATAGAAGATGACAAGAGAATTGCCTACCAGTAAGGCTATACAGTCGTGGCTGATTGGCTACGAGAATTGAGTGGGTAAACACAAGATTCTGGTGCATCCATCACATAGGTAAATAAGCTAAAAGAAAATTGTTTCAAATTGAATAATTTACCTGCAATAATCTAATTGATGTTGAGTTCCAACATAAAGTGACTATATTTGTTTTAAATAAGCAAGAAATGATAACAATGTGCATGACATTGGAATGCAGCTTGCTAATCATGAAACACCACCTGCACATGAAGGTCTGGATGTGCATCCCAGAAGTGGAGGTATTCATTTGCTATTCAAATTTATTTATGTAATTATTAATATAATTAAACATCTTAATTTGTAACTAGAGTAGTAATTAATGTAACCTTTTTTGTTAATATTTTAGAGCATGTAGTCGGTGGTGACCAACTGGAGCATGATTCGGGTACACAACATCAGGAACGTGATGTTCCCCAATTAGGTAAAGAGGACCACTGTTATTCCTTTAAACAAATTTAATTTCAATTGGTGTTTGGCATTAATGTAACCTTTAGTATTTCAATTCCAGAGGATCTAGAGGGTGTTCAGCATGTTGAGGTTGAGGCTAGATAAAATGATGTGGCTCCATCAGATAAAGAGTGCAACAGTTATGTTCTCTAAATTAATGAAATAATTGTAACAATAATAAAAAATGATTTGAATTTAACCCATTTCTTTGTTATTGCAGAGGACCCTCCTTCGCTTCAGTGTCCTCGTCCTCAGTATAGGACTAGGCATACATCAAGATCATGAGCAGAGGGCAGAACAACTGAAGAGGGGAGAAATGATGAAGAAAATGATATTCCACTTAGTCTTTTCATAGCTTCAAAGAAAAAAGAAAAAAAGAAATGATTGTAATCTAACTTATTTTATAATGATTGTTTTTTTATGTGTTAATGAATGTAATTATGTGCTAATGAATGGTTATGAATGATATGTGTTAATTAATATTGATGAAGGTTGCATGTTAATTAATGTTAATCAATGTTATGTGTTAATGAATGAATGTTATATTTTATTAATGGTAGAAAGAATGAATGAATGTTAGATGTTAACGGGGAATTTAGAGTGATGTTAGGGGGGGAGGGGCCAAATGAGCTTCCACTTTCACGTGGTTGGCCCTGTTAAGTAGAGAATATTAAACTATTGTCAAAACCAAGCAAACCTCAATAATATAACACACTTTTCAATATTTCATTATGTTGCACAGTTAATCTTATTGAATAATGTATATTGCATCTTAATTGCGAGGTCCAACAAAGCAAACACAAACAACAACACCACAAGTTGTTGGGTATAATGAACTCGCATAGTCTTGTATGTAAATTAACAGTATGAGTTGCTTCTAGTGTTGATATCCATGGCGGAACTGCAAAACTTATGAATATGCCTCATCCTTGTAAGTTTTTTTATTACTTGACATTTTCTTTAGCATTTTTTAAATTTTTCTTATCATTTAAAGTATAACCACTTTTATATGGAATTTATTGTACTAGTTTTTATTACTTGACTCCATGGTTGCTCTGTGTGAGGATTATTATGACTATATGCTACTATTACTTGGTGATTCGTATGAACTATTATTTAGGCATTCTCCTTATCACTATTGTATGATCTGCATGGTTTCTATCTTATATCTGTCAACCAATCTTAGATTTTCCCTCGATGATCATGTATTTTCTTGCTATTTGTATTCCCTATAATTTGAGTCTTTCTCATACTATTTTTTATATGCTTTCTCATCGCCTAGACTAATGCATAAAGCTCTATCATAAGCTAGATAGTCCCTGATTGTTGAAAAGAAAACCTTTGAATAGTAGCATACTATTTTACCATCTTATAACAAGATGTCTCCCATGACATCCTCAGTAGTATTTGTGTAAGCTTCAATGAGCAACAAAGAATTAGGTAAGGTCAACATTGGAGCATTGTGATGTAGAGCATGAAAATTATATTGTCAAACGTAATTGAAAATATTCAGAGCATGATTTTGTTATCTTGCTGGACAAACCTTATTTAACAACTACTCAGTTAGAACTAATGATTCAACCCTCTTCTTAAATAAATATAAAATTGAATTGATGTGGCTAGCATTGCAATCTTATGAGTATGCCTTTAACTGCTAAGTGTCCAATATGTTTTGAGCATGCCTACTCCATGGGTGTTTTATATGTACACTTCCCTCATGTATACCTTGTGCTTGCACCATGTCTGTCATGTGTTTGGCATATGTGTTTTATATCGTATGTGTGTGTGAAAAAGTGAAATAAGTCTGATAGCTGCAAGACACAACACTTCAATTAAGTCATTATATGTATGGTTAGACAGATATAAACATGAATATGAAAACCATAACAAATCGACTAATTGCCTTCTAAAAGATGCAAGTAAAAGAATTGCTCTCAAATTAGTATAAGCAATACCAATGCCTAGACTACACCAAGACGAAGGATTTGATCTATATGATCATGAGATTAAACTAAATGGATGCAAGATGGATCAAAGATTCAAGCAATAACGAATTCAAGCAATAATGGATTCAAACAATAACAAATTCAAGAAATAATGGATTCAAGCAATCATGAATTAACTAAATATAGAAAAAGAAATTAAACTAAGATGCAATAATCTCAAAAGGCAAGCACAATAATCTTCAATGACTCCAGAGCAAAAAGTGTGTAATAATAAATCTCCAGGGTAATTTGAATGAGAGATGAAGGCTAAATCTATAGAGAATTACAAGAGAGATCAAGAAAAAGCACAATTTAGGATTAATTGAAATAATGGAGAAATTAGATTCAGTTGACCTTGAGATAGATTCCAATTATAGTTTAATTGAAATGCATTCAGATAAGAAGTTCAAGTTGCATTAGAAATAAGATTTAATTAATTCCATGCATTTGTGATAAAAATAGATAGTTCTTTGATTTATTCAAGAACAGAGTCTTTTCAATGCAACTGAACTTCTTTTTCTCAAAAGCTTTGAGTTCCAATTTTAGAGAATGATTAAATTCCTTTTTAATTGCTTTTTTGATTTCAAGTTATCTCAATTTAGAAGAATATCTCAAGTTTGATTTCTCTTTCAATTCAATTCTTTTATTTTATTTTCAATTCAACTCTTGCTTTGTGATTAATTCCTCTTTTGTAGTAAATTAATTCATTTTTTATGATTAAATGGCAAATTTATTAATTAATTAAATATGCAAGGATATTTAATAAATTAAATAGGATAATTGATCAAAAAGATATTCTTGGAATGATTTAATTAATTAAATAAATATTTAATTAATATTAAGTATTTGATTTGCCATGTGACATTTGATGATTAAAGAATTAATTAATGTGCTCAAGATTGATTTAATTGCCTTTGGTTAGGACCTTGGTGATGTTGTCCAGATTAGGGGCCCATTTTAGGGTATTACATTTGCCCCTCTTTGAATTAATGTGTGAGCAACACGTTGGTTCAAAGAATAATTGATGTCTAGGAGATACCAATTCTGAACTTGATTGATCACGAACCAGATGAAAAGTGAGGTGTTTAGCTTGATTTGAAGCAATGAAGTTGAACAAAGTTGATTAAAGCAAAACTGATCCCGAACTTGATTGAACTAGGAACAATAGAGAGCAAAGATACCGAACTTGAACTTGATTGATCAAGAAGTGAATCTTATTGATCTAGAACTTGATTGAACTAGACACAATGAGAAAAGATAAATCGGTCTTGAACTTGATGGATCAAGACACGATGAGCGAAGATAAACTATCCAACTTGATTTGATGCAGTGAAACTGAACACCTGCTTAGATTAAGCGTGTGATCAAAGATACTCTTTAAACTCTTGATTGAGTTTAAACGAATAATCAGCTTAATGAAAAGCGATGAAACTAATTAGCGTTAAGAGATTGATTCAGATGAAGACAAATATCAGTTTGATCTTAAGCAATGAAACTGATATGCCCTAGCGGTTGATTTGATTCAGATGATCGAGAGATCTCAACTTGATATGAAGTGATGAAGCTGAGATGCCCCTTAGCAATAAGAATTTGATTTTCTTTAGTTGAAAAAGATTTTTTTGCTTGACTTTGGATGAAGATTTGAGAATTTTCTCGACTTTGAAGATGTGAGGTCATCAGTATGCCCCCTCGAGAGTGAAATCAAAAGATAGCAAGGGTACACGATTTTAGGAAATCGTTGGTGATGATAATGACTTGAGCACAAAAAATGATTTAGAGGAATATTTGAAAATTTGGCTTGATGAGAAATTGAGCGCAAAGTTGATTTGTAGAATAAAATTGAGATTCATCATTGATTCATGATAAATTGAGCGCAAATTGAAGAAAGATTGAGTTTTTGATGAAAAGCGCTAAGTGGTCCAAATTGTATTGAAATTGACTATGAGAATGATCTCGGATTTTGATTTCAATCCTGAAAATGGAATCAGGATGGGCAAATTAGCTAAGAGTACAATTTTCATGTCCATCGGAGCAAGTTGAAAAATTAGGGTTTTGGTACTCCAAGACTTTATCGTTATATATACGAGATCTTGATTTGACTTCATTGTATTTGTGTCGATTGATTTATGAGATGTCTTTCTATATATGCTTTATTCTATATGTAGGCATATCTTTTCAGAATGGATGTAATGCAAATGAATATGGATGTTTGTTTTTGTTTCTTTTCATATGCAAATGAAATGAATGAAAATGAGTATCTAGTAATGCAAGTTTTTTTAATTTTTCTATGCAATAAGATGAATGTAAATGAATGTATGAATCTATATAAAATGCTTATTTATGTAGCTAAAAATCTCAATACACAAGTACTCAATCGGAGAAATGATGGAAAAGAGACCACTTAGCTAAGAAATGATGATACTTTCAACTCTCATTTAGAAGATAAAGAGATCATTACCATACCGAAATCACTCTAAATTCACAAAATACAGAATGAAATGCAAAATGAGATGCAAAATGAAATGCAACCTAAACCTAGTCATTGGATTTAAAATGCTTAAGTTCATCACTGAGCGTTAACAAACATAACAAGCAAATTAGAGTTCCTTTCTTTTCATGTGCAATATTAATTATCTTGTCTGCAATGACCCTTTTTTCGTTCATATCCTTGGACAGATTTTGCAGGGACCCAGATTGCATGATAATGAAATTCACTCAAAACAGACAAAGAAATGATGTGAACCTCCCTGTAGTATACAAATAAGTGAAGTCAAGATATGTGTGGAGATTTCACCTTGATGTGAAGGCTCTTATCACAGATACCCAGCTTATTAGATGTTTCTAAATCATCAGAATCATTCCTACAAGCAGAAAACAAAGAAAATATTATGCTCACAATCCTTGCTCCTCTTAGTCAAGATAGACTTCCTCGAGTTACTCAGAGGGATAATAACTAAAAACCAATATAAAAGACAACACACAAAGAAAATTTCATGCATAGCTCAAACTGTTTAGTGTTTGTTTTTAGTAATGTTGTTTTGCTTGTGTACTCAGTGATAAAACTCTTCGGTAGTCAGGAGATAGATGACTGATTCAGAGTCAACAACCAAGTTTCACTGACGTAAATTTGACTTGGTTGATACTTCTTAGGACATGTAATATGCTCTGTCGATTAACCTAAGACTAGGACATTGATCAATTTCAAGCCATGAGGGTTCCAAAAGAACCAGGATGTCACAAAAGTGACTAAAATCTATGTACAAGCGAAAGCAATTATGTATGAAAGCGGGAAATGTCAATGTTGCATTGATAGATGGAGCGCTTGAGTACAAGAGGTGCCTGTTTGCCAAGTTTTCACCTGCTTGGCAAATAGCTTTTTTTTTTACCAAGGTGCATGTTTACCAGGTTTTCAACAAGGCATTTTCTCTCTTTTTCCTTTTTTTTTTCTTTTTTTCTTTTTTTTTTCTTTTTTTCTTTCTTTTCAGAACTTTTTATGATTTTTATGATTTTTCTTCTTTTTTTCTTTTTTTTTCTTTCTTTTCAGAACTTTTTATGATTTTTATGAATTTTTTTTTTAGGACATTTTTCAGCTATACAGGTTGCTAGAGCAGAGAATACTAAGTGAAGAACTTTTTCAAATGGATGGTGTTAATCAGTTCATGGAACTGTTCTCCTTCCAATGTTGAGAGATGATAAGCACCAGAGCCAAAGACTACAGTAATGATGTAGGGACCCAACCAGTTGGGTTCAAACTTCCCTTTGTTGTCTCCAAACTATTGATTTTTAGGGTTTTCTCTCAGAACTAGGTCACCAACCTGAAATTCTTGTTGTCAAACCTTCTTTTTATATCCTCTATACATTCTCTTTTGATGCACTCTTAGATGATCAAATGCCACTTGCCGACATTCATCCAACAATTCGAGCTCTTGCAATCTAGCTATTTTGTATTCTTCATCAGTAACAAGACCTTGCAAATAAACTCTTAGAGATGGTATTTCCACTTCAATAAGTAATACTGCTTCAGACCCATACACCAAGGAAAAAGGTGTAGCCCTAGTAGGTGTTCTGATACTTGTTCTGTAAGCCCATAATGTAGGATTGAGTTTCTGATGCCAATCCCTCCCAAATTTATTCATTGTTTTGTGTAAGATAGTCAGCAGGTTTTTGTTAGATGCCTCAGCTTGTCCATTACCTTGAGGGTAATATACGGATGACTAGTGTTGTTTAATTTTGAATTTCTCACAAAGTTCGTCTAGATATTTATTCTTGAATTGTCCTCCATTGTTAGTCATGATGGATGAAGGTATCCCATACCTGCAGATGATATGGTTTATGATGAATAGAGCTACTTGTTTACTGGTTGTTTTGATGAGTGGAACCACTTCTACCCACTTAGTGAAGTACTCAGTGGCAGTTATAATAAACTTGTGTCTGTTGGATGATGCAGGATATATCTGACCAATCAGATCAAAGGCCCATTGCTGAAAAGGCCAATGTGTGATGAAGGGTATGAGATCCCTTGCTGGAGCATGTATGAGATTTCCATGTAGCTGACACTTCTCACAAGTTTTAGAAAACTTTATAGCGTCCTTCTCCATGTTTGGCCAATAGTAGCCAACCCTTAGCAGTTTTCGAGCTAAAGTAAGACCATTCAAATGAGATCCACAAATATCTTCATGGACTTCTGATAATGCACATTTAGACTCTTCAGTTTCTAGACACTTAAGCAATGTACCGTCCAAACCTCACCTAAACAAATCGTTAGCAATGATGACGTACTGTGAAGCATTTCAGGTTAGGTTCCTTTTCTCATTACATGTAAGATTTTTTGGGATAACTTGGTCACGCAGATAAGAGTAGATGTGGTTGTAGAGGGATGAGTCATGTCCAATAATAGAACAGACTATTTGGGACTCGAGAGAATCATAGGTCGGGTAATGTAACTCTTCCACCAAAAATTCAAAGCAAAAATTAGACTCTAGTAACTCTGGTATGGATGCCAAGGTGGCCATAGCATTTGCTGCTCTATTTGTTGATCTGGGAATCTGTTGGAATGATGCAAAAGTAAAATACTTCTTGAGATCATCAACCATTCTCTTATACGGCATCGGTTTCTCATCTCGAGTCTCATATGTATCATTTATTTGATTGATGATTAGCTGAGAATCTCCATAGATGTGTAATTAAACAACCTTCTATTTTATAGTCAACTTGATCTCGTTTACCAAAGCTTCATACTCTGCAATGTTGTTTGTACAAAGGAAAAGAATCTTATAAGCCTTCGGGATTGAATATTTTTTAGGAGTAATAAATAGTATTTCAGCACTGGAACCATTTTGAGTGAAAGATCCATCAAAGAACATCTTCCAAGATTGTTGAGTAAGGTGCATTATTGATTCATCTGGAAACTCTATATGCAGCAATTGAGTGTCTTCAAGTGGAGCCTCAGTAAGTTGATCTGCAATCATCTATCCATTGATGGCTTTGTGTTCCACATATTCAATATCAAACTTTGTAATAACCATGACCCATTTACCCAATCTTCCAGTGAGTGTTGCTTTGTTGAGAAGATACTTGAGCAGATCAATCTTAGTTACTAGCTTGATGGAATGTGCCAACATATAGTGTCTCAATTTTTGTGATGCAAAGACTAATGCCAAGCATGCTTTTTCTATTATGGTATAGTTCATTTCATAAGACACCAATGTTCTGCTAATGTAATATATGGCTCTCTCTTTTTTATTTTCATCATGTTGCACCAGAAGTGCCCCCAATGATGAATCAATAGCTGATATGTATAAGATCAATGGTTTACCCTGAATTGGTGGCATCAATATTGGTGGATTGGATAGGTACTCTTTGATCTGTTGAAGGTGATGTTCACATTCTCAATCCCAGTTGTATATTAATCCTTTCCTTAATACTTTTGTGAAAGGTTGAGCTTTGTCTGCCAGCTGAGAAATAAAGCATTTGATTGATTGGAGACATCCCTGTAAACTTCTCATTTGACTGATGTTCTTTGGAGGTGACATTTTCATTATAGCTTGGACCTTCTTAGGATCAAACTTGATTCCCTTCTTTGAAATTATGTAGCCAAGTAGTTTATCAGATGTCACTCTGAATGCACACTTTTTTGGATTTACCCAGAGTTTGAATTTTTCCATTCTATCTAGTATAGGGCCTAGCTCTTGAATATGCGTGGATCTCTTCATAGTCTTTACTAAAGTATCATCAACATAATCTTCCATATCCTTATGCATCATGTCATGAAAGATAGTAGTTATTGCTCTTGGTAAGTTGCTTCTGCATTCTTTAGCCCAAATGGCATGACATTCCAACAAAAGGTTCCCCATGCACAGGTGAAAGTTGTCTTTTCTTGATCCCCAAGAGCTATTTTGATCTAATTATAGTCAGAGAATCTATCCATTAGTGAGTACATCTCATACCCAATAGTCATATCAACTATCATATCAATGTTTGGTAATGGAAATTCATCCTTCAGACAAGCTTTGTTGAGATCTCTGAAATCTGTGCAAACCCTAATAGATTTGTTTGCCTTTGACATAGGTACTATGTTTGAAATCCATTATGCATAGTATATAGCTCTGATAAATCCATCTTTTAGCAGTTTTTCTAACTTAGCCTTGACTAGCAGTGCCATGTGAGGGTGCATCTTATGGAGTTTTTGCTTGACTAGTTTAACTCCTGGTGTGATAGAAAGATGGTGCATGATAAGATCAGGATCCAAGCCTAGCATATCAGAGTATGTCCATACAAAATTGATCTTCTTTTTTGAAAAGAGATTAGTGAAATCTTTCAATTCTTTTGGTGATAGTGATTGAGCTACATGAATGATGTGTGGTGTCTCTTGACTCCCAATGTTCATTGGCTGAGTTGGCTTGATCAATATAGAAGACCTCTCCTAGAAATGACTTAGCAGTATATCAAGTATCTCACCTTCTGACGCCTCAGAGAGGTTTTCACCCTTAGGTACGTCTTTTATTTTCTCTTTTTTAGATTCTGACACCACCACAATGTGGTTTTCACCATCAGATCTTTTATTTTTATTTTTCTAATTTTTGTGACTAAGATACTTGATATCTGTTTTAGTCATGTTTTCACTTTATTCGCTGGTGGAAGAGTACATGGGTTCAACTACGTTTAGGTAATAGGTTAGCGTATAGTCATTGGAAAAAGTAGGTACATTCATGGGTTGGTCTTGTAGACTACAGTCAATTAATTCAGGATGTACCAAGGATAGAGTATGGATAGGTTCGAGGGAGTTCACGGTATTATCATCACAACTGTGAATCCAAAAGTTGAGTTCTAGAAGACTACCTTGCATAAATGTCTTAAGACCAAGAAAAGTTAGAACATGATTATTACAGTGCACGTTAATATTTAGTTGACCTAATCCAATAGACCTACTTGTAGCATCGTTCTATATGCCAGACTGGCCTTCATATTGTGGTTCGACAGTAACAAGATCAGTAGATGGATTCTCATCATTCACATCAAAGGATTCAGAGTTTGATGCTGAGTAGATATTGTCATAAGTAGGACTATTTTCAGAGTCATCAGAGTCATCGGAAGAAGTTTCTGAGTCTTCTTCAAGTGGTTGAGTGAATGTATGTATGGTATCAACACCTACATCTTTAATGTTGCAAGTTCCTTCAAGATTTGGCTCATTTATCATTTGTATATGACACAAATGTTGACATAACCTTGATGGTTTTGTGAGTCCCTGTCGTCTACTCCATTCAACTTCCTCTAGACTAATGTTTGGTTTTGCTTCTATAGCTTCCAATTCTTCTTATGTAGTCCCATACCTAATTTGTTCTATCTTTTTAGAGGAGTATATAATAGATGAAATTTTTTTTGGTATTCTTCCTTCTTTCAACCCTTGTTCATAGTCTTGTTGTCTTTTTAGTTTGATTTCTTGTATCTCCTTTTCTAGCTTTAAGCACATTAGCTCTTGAGTGTCATCCGTGATATCACCAGACTCTTCTAGAGTTTCTATAATGGATGTATTGGAGATGTGGTCTGAACCCCATTCATACTCGTTTGAGTCAGTCTCTGAATCATTTACTTGTTGCCTACCAGTGTATGCGACTAGAATTTTTAGGGGTGCAAACAATTCTCTGATTCTTTCTACTTCATCTCTCATATCTTATGGAACTTCAACTCTTTGCATTATTGTAGCTGACACCATCGGAACTTGAGTATTGATTGTTTCTTCTCTCTTGATTGGTAGTTCATCTTGTTCATTTCTACACTCTACTTGATTTTGTTGAGCGTTGACTTCCTGTGACGTTGAAGGCGATATCCTTTTCTTCCACTTAGACTTAGAAGCATATTTTTGGTCTGATGTCTTTTTTGTATTGTACCCCAGTCCAACCTTATTATTTGTAGATTGTATTTACAGCTGAATTGGTTCAATAATACCCTCTTGATGTTTTCCCAGGGGACCAATACCTGAATATCCCATGCGTTGGATCATTTTGTATCCGGGACCATATTGGGTTGGGGAAATCTCACAATGTCATACTTCCTCATTTTGACTATCTTCCTTGAAAAGCCACTTAAGAATAATATCCTCTTCCATTTCATCTACCTGGGAAGTAGAAGATTGTACAAAAAGACCATCATATATGATATTCAGAGTTAAAGTTTGTGTTCTCATAGCCTCTAATGGTTTGCCCAACTATTTTGGCGATGGAGGAAGAGAGACTAATGAAAGTACTAGTTCTATCTTGTAGCCATCCATGCCAGTATTTGTAAACTTCAATTTCTTTTCTAAGTCTTTCATCAAAGCTTCTGGACTTTCATTTGTAGAGGCTGCCCTATTATGAGGCACAAAGGTATCAACACCTTTTGTCAATGCATTACAGGGGAGATTTGTATTAGCAAGGATACTGACCTCAACTCTGTTATAAGGAAATTTTAAGCATTGATGGTCTGTAGATGGAACTGCCTTCATTTCATGTATCCGTGGCCTGCCCAGTAAGATATCGTATGACAAAGGAAGATCAAGTACCTAGAAAATGACATCTCTCTCTACAGGTCCCACCCTAATTGGTAATGATACAAGACCTTTAGAGGTTCTTCCTTCTTCATCATAGGCTTTAATTGTTATTTTCTTGGCCAGATCAATGACATTTTCAAAACATCCTAGTTGTGTAAGCAGACTGTAAGTACAGATATTCAACCTTGCACCTCCATCTATCAAAACACATTTAACTCCGTGTTTATGGATCATAGCTTCAATATGCAATGGCTGGTTATGTGGATGATTTAGGGAGTTATCATCTTCTTCAGAGAAGGTCAAATAGTGAGGTGAAGTTAGATGACGCACCATAGACTGAAACTGATCAATGTCTAAATCTTTTGGAACATTAGTGGTGAGCAATGCTTTGTCTAGGATCTCTTTGTGAGTAGAAGAGATTTTAAGAAATTCAAAGATTGAGATTTGAGCATTTGTCCTCTTTAGTTGGTCAACAATGCTATATCTAGAGGGTGATGATGAAGTTAGTTGTTTAAATTTATCAAATGTTGATTCTTTTTGTTTGTTTGACGAGGTTGGTAGGTTTGATGATGTTTGAGCTGAAGTTGAAGAACTAGCTCCTTGGAGAGTTACTTTCTTTTGAGATTGGGTCATAGCATTTGCATGTCGTGATTCATGTTGTTTGTCTTTGATTATAATCACATTGCAATATTCTGGTTGGGAAGACTCAATCATGTTGATGGCATTGTCATTGCTGGTATAAGCATAATTTGCTTTAGCACCTCCTTTTGTCTCTGAGGAATCACCTTGTTTGTAAACAGGTAAGGGGTCCTTAAAATCTTTATGATTAGCATTTGTCAGGTGATTCCCAACAACAATTTTAGCAGCGTCTATGAGATCTTGAATCTCTTGCTTGAGCTTCATGCAATTGTTTGTGTTATGACCTTTATTCCAATGGTAGTCGCAGTATTCATTTTCTCTCCACCATTTTGGTTTGACTTCCGTATCATATGGCCTATAATTATCTGGTAACGTTATCAGGTTGTTTGTCAATAGAGTTTTGAAAGCAGATTCGTATGATTCTTCTAGAGGAGTGAATTCGCATCTAGGTTTTGAAAGCCAAGGTTTCTCTTTGAACCACTCTTTTGCTTTCTTTGGAGGATTTTTTGTTGTGGTTTCAGCTGCTTTAAGTTCTTGTGTGCCACTAGCCAAGTTGAATATCATGGGCTTTGAGTTGGTTTTAATAGTGTCTACTACTCTGTCATTAACAATGTTCTTGTTGTTGTCTTTGCCATACTTCCAATACTTGTTCTTCTCTTTAGAGCTAGATCTTGGTTGTGTTTCTTTCCAAGGTGAGATATCTCCTTTCTTTATAAGCACATCTTCCATTCGGATAGCATTATCTACCATTTTGTTAAATGATGGGTGCACTTGCATTTGGATACTATATTTCAATTCAGGGATCAGATTGTTGACGAATATATCCATTTTCTCAAAATCCAGGATAGGTCGTGAATACCTAGAGAACATCTTTCTTCAACGTTGGAGGAAAGTGAGAAAAGGCTCCCTTGTTTTTTGTTTGATATTGCAAAGTTCAATCATAGTAACAGGATGTCGAATCTTATAGGAGTATTTTTGTAAAAACAGTTGGATTAGCTCTTCAAAAAAATTTATTCCCTTAGGTAGACTTGAGAACCATTCCATAGCCTGTCCTCCCAAACTCCTCGGAAAAGGGCTCATGAGATACATTTGGTCGTGCATGAACTCCATACATAAAGCACAAAATTCTCTGATATGGTCTTGGGGATCTAAGTTACCATCATATTTGTCAAATTTTGGGATCAAAACTTGTTAAGGAAATGGAGGCATGTATAGGTTTTGTCAAATGGAAATGGGCATATTGTCTCCAAAGAATATTGTTTTGGGGACTTATCCTTGTTTTTCAGTTCTGTGATCTCAGTCCGCAAGGCTTGTAATTGTATGTGTACCATTATTATAGGTGATTCTTCCTTTTTAGTGATGAGAGTCTAAACGTCATATCCAGGAGGAAGTTTGGTGCCTTGTTTTGCTAGCTCTAGAAAATAGTCTTCTTTTTCTCTAGCCATGATAACCTTTATCATTTTTTGGAAATCTTTATCCTTTTGACATCTATGAATATCTTTTTCTGGTGGTTCAGAGGTTTCAGATTCACTTGATGAGGAATCATTGTCGGTATCATGAATATTGAGGTTGTCTTTGTCATTTTGTTCTATTCTAGGTATAGTGGGAGATAAAGGTTCATCATAAACTAGTATCTCTAATGATGAAGGTTTATTAGTCAGAGGATCCTATTCGTAAAATGGATTATCTTTATATGAAAAGGGTTGCCCTTTGCCTTTGGCATCTTTCTTATGAGATCTCCTAGTTTGAATAGGCATTTTTATTGATTGGTGTAACCTAAAGTTGTTTGTGATGCAGAAGTCAAGATCAAATTCAGAGCTAGTTGTTCGTTTACGTATTGTTTGAGAGAAGCAACTAAGATTTAGTATGGTTTTAGGAAAGATCTATCCTATATAAGATGTTTATCTAAGTTGATTCAAGAGAAGTGACTAAGACTCAATCTAGTTTCAGGAACGATTTATCCTGTATAAGACGTTATCTAAGTGACTTAAGTTTGATAAGTAGTTGATTGAACTAGTTGAAAGATGATCAACCAAATCATGCAGCACAAATGGCAGAGGTACACTGTCTTGATCTGTTTTATGCTCAGGATGATGATAACCAGTTTAGTGCTCACTGTAGACTATTTTAGGCAAGTTTGACTATTCTGGACTGACAAAAATCAGAGATCCGTACGATAGGATTTGCAGGACCGGACAACAGTATGCTAGCTTCAGGACAATGATAAATAGTGTTTCATACGAGTTGTTGCCTAGTACCGTATGACAAATGGGTATGTCTGGAATGACAGACAATTCAGTGCAAAATTTTATCGTACGACATAGGATGCAAGGTAAAACGACAATTCTCAGAACCGGATGACATCGACACAGGATGAAGGCTCAAACGACAGACTGTTATGACTGATGGAATATCGTACAACACAAAATATAAACCAAGATGATAAATAAGAAGACTCGTACGACTGTTTTTTGGACAAAGGCAAAATTTTGGGTTTTCAATGACTGAGTATGACCAGATTTGAGATGAACTGAGTTTTGATCACTAATTGATGATGAGCAGTTTAAAGGTGGACTGAGTTTTTGATAGCTAAGATAGATTAGTTTGTGACACGGACAAAGTTTTGACTAGGATAGACTTGTTTTGGACAGAGTTTTGACTAGGATAGACTAGTTTTTTGGACAGAGTTTTGACTAGGATAGATTAGTTTTTTGGACAAAGTTTCGACTAGGATAGACTAGTTTTGACACAGAAAGAGTTTTAACTAGGATAGACTAGTTTTGACATGGACAGAGTTTTTGATCATTGAGTTGTTTCTTGTTTTCTCCAGTTTTGGTATTCTAATTTTAGTTTGAAGGATGAAAACATAGAAAACACGTAATATGAATAATAACTCCAATCACAGCATGCAAACCCTACAGAAATTGGTGAGAGAAGAAAATCTTTGCTTGTAGACTCAAGTACACACCCACTAGCTAATCAGAATACGATCGTTGAGTCTCACACAATGGATTCTCAACGTTGTATTAGTCGACTCCAAATGCTAATGGGGGTACGAAATGACAAGTATCTTGGGAGAGTTACTATCTCTCTTGCACAAAGATTATCCCCCCTTTCGGAGGTGAACTGGGTAGCTTCTAATTTTAATTGAAACTAGTAAGGGATCCATCCGGCGCGTCGAGGTATAAACTCAATTAAGAGGTCTCCCAGCCTTGAAAACCAAGGTTTAATATACCTGAGGGTACAGAGGAGAGCTATTCCTGAGCACTATCATTGACTTGATTTTCATCAAATCACGTTTACTTTATAGTGGGTTGGAGTACTTGGCATTTACTGGTTCCCAATTGGGTCGATCCCCTGTCACTGGTTGTAATGGCTATAGAGTTATTAGCTCCTTCGAAGGGTAGGCCCGCTAAAGATGTACAAATCTCAAACTTAAAGAAAACGCCTCAAGGGTTTGGATTTCTGATTGTCTATAAAGACAAGAGCATACTCTCCTACCTCTCAGAATTTTCTTAAAACATGAAATATAGATTTGTTCTTTAACCAGATAGCAAGTTAGGTGCCTAAAATGAATTTAAAGAATACACAATGTTTTCTCGAATCTCCTCAAGCAACCTGCAAAGACAACAAATCAGTAGTCATATTATCTTTGTGCGGCAAGCATAGTCATAGACAAGCATTTTGCAAAAACTGATTAGGCTATGAAAATTCTTCAGATAAACAGATAACCAACCAGGGTCAGCGTCAGTGTAATCAAAATTGAATAGAAAACCTGAAGAATGAAACTTGCTTTTCAACCAAAAAATACAGAATCGTACGACAATTCTCACCGGCTCGTATGATAATTCGTAAAGGATCGTATGAAAATTGTCGTTTGTCGTTCTGGCATATAGGAAATGTTGTACGATAATATGCAGAAACTGTATGGAAAAAATCTGAAAAGTCAAAATCTGAAAAAAAATAAATAAATAAATAAATAGTTAGTCTTGGAGGCCGAAAAAAAAGTAGTCTTCTGCCCCACGGTGGGCGCCAGAGATGTGTGTGTGAAAAAGTGAAATAAGTCTGATAGCTGCAAGACACAACACTTCAATTAAGCCATTATATGTATGGTTAGATAGATATAAGCATGAATATGAAAACCATAACAAATCGACTAATTGCCTTCTAAAAGATGCGAGTATAAGATTGCTCTCAGATTAGTATAAGCAATACCAGTGACTAGACTACACCAAGACGAAGGATTTAATCTATATGATCATGAGATTAAACTAAATGGATGCAAGATGGATAAAAGATTCAAGCAATAATGAATTCAAGCAATAATGGATTCAAGCAATAACGAATTCATGCAATAATGGATTCAAGCAATCATGAATAAACTAAATATAGAAAAAGAAATTAAACTAAGATGCAATAATCTCAAAAAGCAAGCACAATAATCTTCAATGACTCCAAAGAGAAAAGTGTGTAATAATAAATCTCCAGGGCAATTTGAATGAGAGTTGAAGGCTGAATTTATAGAGAATTACAAGAGAGATCAAGAAAAAACAAAATTTAGGATTAATTGAAATAATTGAGAAATCAGATTCAGTTAACCTTGAGATAGATTCCAATTATAGTTTAATTGAAATGCATTCAGATAAGAAGTTCAAGTTCAAGTTGCATTAGAAATAAGATTTAATTAATTCCATGCATTTGTGATAAAAATAGATAATTCTTTGATTTATTCAAGAAAAGAGTCTTTTTAGTGCAACTGAACTTCTTTTTCTCAAAAGCTTTGAGTTCCAATTTTAGAGAATGATTAAATTCCTTTTTAATTGCTCTTCTGATTTGAAGTTATCTCAATTTAGAAGAATATCTCAAGTTTGATTTCTCTTTCAATTCAATTCTTTTATTTTATTTTCAATTTAACTATTGCTTTGTGATTAATTCCTCTTTTGTAATAAATTAATTCCTTTTTTTATGATTAAATGGCAAATTTATTAATTAATTAAATATGCAAGGATATTTAATAAATTAAATAGGATAATTGATCAAAAAGATATTCTTGGAATGATTCAATTAATTAAATAAATATTTAATTAATATTAAGTATTTGATTTGCCATGTGACATTTGATGATTAAAGAATTAATTAATGTGCTCAAGATTGATTTAATTGCCTTTGGTTAGGACCTTGGTGATGTTGTCTAGATTAGGGGCCCATGGTTGAGATGACCAATTTTAGGGTATTATAGTATGTGTATTTGTGTTGCTTCATGAATGAGATGTTTTCAGATGTCTATTCCATGAATACCTCTCTCTTGTATGCTTCATGATTGATGTGCCTTCAACATGTCCACTCCATGAGAACCTTTCTCATATATGCTTGTACCTTATGTGTATTTATGTATTACTTCATGGTTTACATGTATGATTCATGCCTTTCACGTATTCATATGTATGGTTTGTGCTTTACATAGCTCCTTCATGCCTTAGCATTACTTCATGCCTTGCATATATGCATGTATGTTGATTCTTTGCTTACATGTATCCACTAACTTATGCCTTATGTGTACACTTGAAATCTTATGGTATTTATGTATACTTTATGCTACGTGTATGGACATCTTATGGTATTTATGTATACTTTATGCTACGTGTATGCTACATGCCTTAAGTGAATTCATGC
Organism: Cryptomeria japonica; assembly: GCF_030272615.1. Taxonomy (NCBI): domain Eukaryota; kingdom Viridiplantae; phylum Streptophyta; class Pinopsida; order Cupressales; family Cupressaceae; genus Cryptomeria; species Cryptomeria japonica. Next base: position 391,094,990 of record NC_081405.1, read on the forward strand.
GTACACTTCATCCTTTACATGTATTTGTGCCTTATGTGTACATTCTATGTTTTTCATGAATGCTTATTGCCCCAAATATATTCATGTGTATGCTCTATATGTATTCTTTATGTTTTATGTGTATACTTCATGCTATAAGTGCATCCATGTGAATATATGTATCTTATAAAGCATGGGATGTTCATTGTAACACTTGCATGTATTCATATGTATGGTATGTGCTTTACATAGCTCCTCCATGCCTTATGAGCATTACTTCATGCCTTGCATATATTCATGTATGTTGATTCTTTGCTTACATGTATCCATTATCTAAGCCTTATGTGTACACTTCACAACTTATGGTATTTATGTATACTTTATGCTACATGTATGCACATCTTATGGTATTTAAGTATACTTTATGCTATGTGTATGTTGCATGCCTTAAGTGAATTCATGTGTACACTTCATACTTTAAATGTATCTGTGCCTTATGTGTACACCCTATGTTTTGCATGAATACTTTTTGCCCCAAGTATATTCATGTGTATGCTCTATATGTATTCTTTATGTTTTATGTACATACTTCATTCTTTAAGTGCATCCATATGCCTCATATATATTTCTCTTAAATTCATGTTTTGTGTATATATACCTGATAAATTGTGGATATTAATGTGTCTATTGTGTCTTCAACATGATTTCCTCATTGTATGATTTATACATGTACTTTTTCATATATGCATTGTACCTTAGGGGGTATTTGTGTGTATTACTTCATGTCTTGCATGGATACTTCATGGTCCTTCCTTGCGTGTAACAATATGTATATTTCATTGTTAGGCCCAATATGGAAAGCTAATGTACTGAGAGGGGAGGGGTGAATTAGTACTTCAAATCTTTTCTTCAACAATAACTTTATTGTTAAGCATAAACCAAAAACTGTTGTAACATAATATAATGCTAAAACAAATAAATAACAATCATACATGATTCACTCCATAACACATATATTTTGGTTACGCAAAAACTCTTGGTTAGAGAGAAAAACTGCAGTGAGGATGGCACCCACAACTTTACTACTGCAATAATAAAGGTTGCTCGGTTATAGCTACATGTTTAGCTATTTCTAATAGCTTACCCTATTAGGAGTATCAAGATTTTTAGATCTACCTTGCTAAAGGATTTTACAACACTTAATCTAAATGTTGCACCTAGTTAAAGGCTTTACAATTTATAGACTTTGTTAGAGTCTTTTACCCTGTTAAAGGTTTCTCTTACAACTCAAAATATTACAATAAAATCTTTACAAATATCTGCAACTTTACATCTAAAATATTATAGCAGATTCTATGTGCTCAATATAATATTACCTTGCTCATAGCATACCTCGATAATTGATAAATCAACTCGGTAAACCCTTCTGTTTACTATGTCCCTTAACTGTTCTTTGAAATCTTTCTCGGTGACCTTTGAATATTTCTGATAGTCATAACAGTCATAACACATTGTGCTTTCTCATTATATTGCTTTTCAACTTATCTATCACACATGTCTCATACTCTTTTTCTCATCTATGATCCTTAAATAATTCTGCATATAAATAGATCTCTTAGGACAGTGATCTTGTTCATGCATCGATCTTACAAACAAGATTCATCGAATAAATAACTATACAAAATATTTCATTGGATAGATGACCTCAAGATCATACAAAATCTTTAAGGTGCAATTTCCTATGTGATAATGGTTCTTTGTTCCTTGATCTTGTAACACATTTCCACACATGTGTCCAGGTTCAATGAATCTGGTAACATGTTTTCACTCGGTGTGTGTTCACTCAGTATATCATTTTTGCTGCTCGGTAGACATAGAGTGTTACTCGATAGATAGCTCGATGTATACTAGACTCTGTGACTTCTATCTTCTATTACCGACTGCTTTAGTGCTTACCGACTGAATGTTCCGGTAGTATTAACCGACTAGAGTATATAGGATGACTTTGGATATAAAACTAATGACATCTTAGTAAATAGTAACAATCTCCCCTTTTGACATTAGTTTTGAAATATTTGACAAAACTCCTTTCAAAATCATAACTCAAAATCTATATACTTACAAAATTTGACTAACCTGATAGTATATACAATAGTCAATAAATGGTATACTCAGATATACTCCCCTTATCAATATACTGTAAATAATTCTGATTTTGCATGCTCGGTGATCAATGTTTTGTGTTTACTACACTTGTTATTTGCTCTTTGATCACTGCTCGGTGTTTACTGCTCCCCTATCAAAGCATTTGGATACTCTATTCTACTCGGTATACTCCCCCTATATACTACACTCCCCCTTTGATACTTTGATACTATACTCCCCCTTTTTACAAACATCAAAACTAGTTACCATTCGGTGGAGGCAACTAGTCAAAAATGGATTTATACTTTGTCCTTGCATCAGTGAGAGCGGTGGAGAGGGCATCCTTGACACTATCCATGAGTGAATTCTAAGCTGTAATGTCAGCTAGGAGGGAGATTAGACCATCTAGTGTGCTTCCCTCTAGTTGAGTGGATAAATGAGTGGCTTGGTTGATCTTCTCTTGAACAGATGAAAGATGAGGAATGAATAATGTCTAAAGAGTCATTGTATCCATCCTGATCGTGTGCTCTTCATTTCAAAGTTCCAACTATTGAGCCATAAGATTTTGCAATTTGGTGTAGAAATTCTGAGTAGAATTTGGCTCGGTAGTCAATGTATTGGAGAGATTGGTGATCTCTTGTTCAATGACTTTGGTTTTATTTTTGATATCCTTAATGAATAAAGAGAATGTACAAAGCTTTTGAAACAAATAAAGAATATGCTTAAGTTGAGGGGACAACTCAGCTATGAATTTGACTAGTTTGACTTTACCGATAGCAATCACTTTCTGTACCTCTTCAATCATTTTGCAATTAGCTCTTTATCCTTCAACTTGCTAAGGTATTCAGATGCGTCTACTCCTGATGCTTCTACTTGAGTGAGGAGTTCATCTAGTTGCATATGGATGGCAGCATCTTTATTCACGGTAGCTTCAGGTAGCATGTCTGACAATAATGCCTTAACCTTCTGAAGTACATAGTTCTTTTTCTGAATAGCCATATGTCTTTCCTATTCAACTTTGGCTTTGCATAGCTCTCTGAATTCAATGAGTGCTTGCCCTTTCAGTTTAGAAATGTCAACATTTGGCAACACAATTGGTTTTGACAAATCTATCTTGGAACTATGCCTTTTCATTTTCTTTTCTTTAGAGGAGGAGGCTTTCACTGGTTGAACTAGTACAATGGCTTGGGAGGCTTGTTTACCCTCGGTAGGTTGCTCGGTAGAGGCAACACTTTTGTCAGTTCCTATAGCCTCTGTTGTGTCCTTCGGTGCTTCTGTGCTTGGGGTCTCAGTGGCAATAGTTTCTATGCTTACATGTGCTTGAGAAGACTGTTCCCTAGTGGTCTAAGAAGTAGATTCTCCTTTGGTAGACCATTGACCCCCTTTTCCTTGATCAGTATCCTTAGGATGCTCGATTGGGACTTGTTGAGTGATCGGAGGATATGACTTGACTTGTTCCAAAACTGATTCACTGGATACCAGTTTGGCATAGGCATTGCCTTCTATCATTTCTTGTCCTTGATCCTCAGAAGCCATGACATCCTCATCTAATTGAATAGTTTCAGTAGGATCTTGTTTGGTGATGTCAACTATTTCAACTTCACTTTGAGGTTTAGTATGAGGTTCACCATTCTTGAGCCAGAATATTTCTTGTCATTTTTCTTTAGTTTCATTCTTGACTTCAAGATAAAAATCGTTCATCATTTTCAATGCTCTCTGCTTTACTTGAAAGTTTGTCTGTGAGGTCTTTAAATGTTCTTTAATGTCATCTACCGACATGTCTAGAAAGAGATGTATCAAAACTCTTTCTCTAACCTATTTCTCCAAGTCCATAGCATATTGCCACCTGGTGTTAATATGTGAATACAATGTTTTAGGAAGGAAATCAGTCACTTCCAATGGGACTATTCAGAATTTAAGTAGTGTACATACTACTGCTTCTTCTATTTGCCTCTTTTCATCTTCATTTCTGGAATCATATTTCACATATCTAAAAGCTCCAAATCCATCATATTGTTTCAAGTTAGCACATAAATTATCAACGCTATGTACATCTTCCTTTTGTCTCTTAACAATCTGAAATTTGCTTGCATCTTTAGACTCTATGTCACTTGACTCTTTGCTCAAAATGAGTCTCCAAGGCATTTTCTTATAAGTCCTTGTGACCTTAGGCATTGCGACATTTTTTGCTTCTTACTCAGTGACACTGCAGATGATCTAGTATTAGGTCACTTTGCTGGAGGAGTCGGTGATACCTGTGATGAGTCTTGTTTCTTTCTTTTCAAAATTTTGCCTTTTGGCAACTCGGTGCTCGCAGTAACAGCAGCTTCATGAGCTTTAGATTCTTCCTCAATTGCAAGTAGTTCACTCTTGACAGGAGTGGAGGAAGAACCTTCTCCAAATTTCTCAATTAACACTTTAATCATTTTAGTTGCTTTCCTTGTAGCCTTAGGTACTACAATGCTCATCTTAACTTTTTCTTTAACCTCTTCATAGGTTTTGTACCTGATTTCTGTAGCATGCCTTGGAAGTGCAAGAAAGGCATCTATCTGCTATTGTGAAATGTTCAAATCAATCTCATAACCCATAGGTGACAAAGATTGAGTTCTCGGTTCCACCGCATTGACATAGCAATAGTCGGTGTCTACTTCAAAGCAAATATCATCCTTGTATTTCTCCACTAACTTGGGTGGAATCCTATACCTATTATGCATCTTTTCTTGAAACTTGTTGAAGTAATCATCCATAATTTCATTGAAGTTATCACCTAGTTTTTTGATGAAGTCATTGATTTGATGGGTGATTGGTCGATGTAGCTCCCAAACTACATTACCGACAGATGGAAAAAAATTTTGAAAATAGAAAAACATGCATACCAAGAGTGATCCAAACTTCAGTGTGTTAGGCGAGTTGTTCTTCTTTGGCTTCCTTATGGTGTTTAGATTTTCAAATAGATTCTTCAACAACACTTCATAAAGATCAATCTGCATTCCCTTCTTCACAATTTTATATGCTAAATCAACAGTTGCACATGGTACGTTGTTTACCCTTGCTGATTGAAAGAAACAATAACCTATTACTCTAATGGCAAACTTCAGCTCTGCATCTGTGACATTATTTAGTTTTAGACCTCTGCAATCGGATTCAACTCTGGTTAAAGTGATCAATTCCTTCTGTGAAATCATTTTCTGAGCTCGGGCATGGTCATAAATAGGGTATCTGGTTATCAAGTGAATAATTTCCTTGGTGATTTTGAATGGTTACTCCTCTAACCACATGAAATCATCATGAACTCTGCTCAGAACAAACTTCACCCATTGGGGTTTGAAGACACAGGGATAGGTTAGGGCTTCGGTCAATCCCTTGACTTTAATGTGTTCAAACTTGTTATCTAGTTTTCCATCGGTACATAATTCATCATATGTGTCCTTGATCTCAACATGACCTAGTTCCTGAACATGACATTTGGTGAAAAATCTAATATCCTCAACCAGCAGAACCCTATCCGGAATGAGTGAAAATGTCATTTTATCATCCGGTTCAGATGCAACTTTGGGAGGTAGGGAATATTTCAATGAGGGCTTCTCAATGGTTTCAACAACAGTGGGTTTCTGAATGTTTGGAGCCATTACACACTCAGGATATCTACTAACGAAAAAAGCTTAGGGTTTGAAACTTAACCAACAAACACTTTCACTTAATAAATACAAAACAAATAATCACACTGATATTTCTCGATTAGCTAGCTCTTAGAAATACTTGAGATTGATGTGTAAATACCTTGAAATTCGCTCGGGAGGTGTTTGATCGCCTTTGAATTGCTTAGCTCTGCTCTCTTAAAACTTGGTAAGTGTGAAATGACTGTGCAAAGTGCTTTAAGTACATATTTTACCTTGTCGGGCTTCGTGCGGTTAGGTCAAAAAACATTAAATGCACTCGGTTCCACTTACTTTTTATGCTTTTACCGAGTAGCCAGACTTTCTGTATTTACCGACTAGACAGGCTTCCTGTATTTACCGACTTTACTAGTGCTCCAAAAGACTAGATAGAATTTCAAACTTGCTAATGCATCTTAGCTATGAAGATTTTGGAATTAAGTACATGATAAAATAGGAACTATTAAGATCTAACTTTGAGAGAATGCAGTCCCTTCATACCTTTACCGATTAATTCGAAGTAGATGCACCTAACTCGGTAGGTAAGGTGCTTTCTTCATTAGTTGATCCATTTTCCTTCTTTTTCCAAATCATTTGTAATTTGCTTCTTATTACCCCAATATCTCCTCTGGGTTGATCTCTACAATCTCCAACCAAGTGTCCAACTTTGTGATAATGAAAACATGTCATACCAGGATTTCTCCATGATCTTCGGTTGTTCATTCCAAACCTTATAAAGCAGTTGGCACTTATGTGTCCATATCTTTCACAGCATTCACACCATATCCTTGTATTGTAATCCCATGGTACTGCATCATATTGTCGGTTAGGATTTGTGTGAGTTCGGTAGCTTCCAGTGTTTGCTCGGTGTGCAGACCACATATAGTCCTTCTGCTTAAACGAACACTTCTCGGTACTATGTCCATATCTATTGTAGTCTTTGCAAAACCCCTTGAATTTTGCCTTCTGATAATTGCTAATAGACTTTGTCCTACATTGATTAGATGTGTGACCATACTTATTGAAATTGTTACAATAACCATTAGACCTAGTGACATTCGGCTGCTTACCTTTTCTGATTTGGCACAAATTGGTAGTATGTCCTTGTTTTCCACAGTAGTTGCAAATAGGCTTCTTTCCTTTGGTGTGTTTCTTGTTTCTAGCTTGCTTTGATGATTTCCCTCTCTCAGTAGTGTGGATTCCCTTCTCGATAGAGTTTTTTCCTTTGTAACTGAGTCCTACATCTTTGTTGGGTCTTCTTGTATTCAGTTTCTCATCCAACATCTTTGATGCTTCATAACTTTTCATCAGTTATTCTTTGGCTTTCTTCTCTACTTCAAGTTCATTAGTCAATCTTGATAATTCAAGTTTCAATGCTTGATTCTCATTATCCTTCAGATTTGCTTCATGATGTGCATAACCCAATTGATCAGACATATTGTGTTGAATTCCAGTCATCCTTGTGATTTCATCATTCTTTTCAGTCACTAATACTTCAAGTTATTGTTTTTCTCTTTCTGTATCTCTTATCTTATCCTCAGTTGTTCTCAATGCTTCTAGATTTTCAGTCATCTGTGTGCTGAAATGCTCATGTTCTCTTTTCATTGCTTTTAGCTGTTCAATCAATGCTTTGTTCTTTTCTTTCAATTCTCCAATCATCTCTTCCATCTCTTCAGATATATTGTTCTTAGATGATGTCTCAATTTGTTCCACTAGCTCTTGTGAGTCTTGTAGATCATCAAACAACCTTCTTCTGACTTTCAATGATTTTTGCATTTTTCTTTGCATGTCTGCAATCACTTGATTAGCATGATCCAACTCTTCTTGCAGATACACAATTCTCTGAGATTGTTTATAGCCTTCCATTGATAAGATCTTTTACTTTAGGCTGTTAAACCCTTTTCCAAGATTGAAGCTCTGATACCAATTGTTAGGCCCAATATGGAAAGCTAATGTACTGAGAGGGGAGGGGTGAATCAGTACTTCAAATCTTTTCTTCAACAATAACTTTACTATTAAGCATAAACCAAAAATTGTTGTAACATAATATAATGCTAAAACAAATAAATAACAATCATACATGATTCACTCCATAACACATATTTTGGTTACACAGAAACTCTTGGTTAGAGAGAAAAATTGTCATGGGGATGGCACCCACAACTTCACTACTGCAATAATAAAGGTTGCTCGGTTAGAGCTACATGTTTAGCTATTTCTGATAGCTTACCCTGTTAGGAGTATCAAGATTTTTAAATCTACCTTGCTAAAATATTTTACAACACTTAATCAAAATGTTGCACCTGGTTAAAGGCTTTACAATTTATAGACTTTGTTAGAGTCTTTTACCCTGTTAAAGGTTTCTCTTACAACTCAAAATATTACAATAAAATCTTTACAAATATCTGCAACTTTACATCTGAAATGTTATATCAGATTCTATGTGCTCAATATAATATTACCTTGCTCATAGCATACCTTGGTAATTGATAAATCAACTCGGTAAACCCTTCTATTTACTATGTCCCTTAACTGTTCTCTAAAATCTTTCTCGGTGACCTCTGAATATTTATGATAGTCATAACACATTGTGCTTTCTCATGATATTGCTTTTCAACTTATCTATCACACATGTCTCATACTCTTTTTCTCATCTGTGATCCTTAAATCATTTTGCATATAAATAGATCTCTTAGGATGGTGATCTTGTTCATGCATCGATCTTACAAACAAGATTCATCTAATAAATAACTAAACAAAATATTTCATTGGATAGATGACCTCAAGATCATACGAAATCTTTAAGGTGCAATTTCCTATGTGATAACGGTTCTTTGTTCCTCGATCTTGTAACATGTTTCCACCCATGTCTCCAGGTTCAATGAATCTGGTAACACGTTTTCACTCAGTGTGTGTTCACTCGGTATATCATTTTTGCTGCTCGGTAGACATAGAGTGTTACTCGGTAGACAGCTCAATGTATACTAGACTCTATGACTTCTATCTTATGTAACCGACTGCTTTAGTGCTTACCGATTGAATGTTCTGGTAGTATTAACTGACTAGAGTATATAGGATGACTTTGGATATAAAACTAATGACAACTTAGTAAATAGTAACATTCATGACTTAAGAGAATTAATGCCCTACATATATTCAAGTGTATTCTTTATGACATTAGTGGATTCATCTGGATGCCTCATGCTTTATGTATGCTTCCTGCTTTATGCGTTAAGTATATTCACGTGTATGATTCATGATTTAAGTATTCATTGTATGCTTCATAATTCAAGTGTATTTGTTTGTATGATTCATGATTTAAGTGCTCATTGTATTCTTCATGCTTCAAGGTATTCATTTAATGTATGCCTTATGACTCATGTGTATTTATTTATATTCCTCATGTTTCAAGTGTATTCTTCATGCTCTATGCACAACATGTGTGCTTAAGTGAATTCTTGGATACTCTACATGTTAAAATGAACATCCCATGCTTTATAAGATACATATATTCACATGTATGATCCTTATTCAAATCATGCCTTAAATATATTCATGTATTTATATGTACTTCTTTATTGATATGATCCAATATTTATGTTTGATCGATATCTTATGTGTATTCATGTGTCTTGCCCACTATATGTGTTAAAGGTATATTTCATACTTTATGTAAATACTTCATCCTTTACGGGGTTGACTCATGTTGTTGTGCTTTCAGCATGATCACTTCATGGATGTATGGTCCTCCCTAATGCATACTCATGTTGCTGTGCAATTATTTGAGTTTGCATGGGTATGCTAGGTATCATGTCACCTTGATTTTTTCCAGATCAACTTGAATGGGAGAGTGGTTGATAATGTAACTGTAGCGTCCTAAAATTGCGACACTTGCAATTTCGACCGCATTTGGGTCTTCACGATGGTGACGCAACACTAAACCTGAATGGAGACCCCGAAACCTGATTATGACACTGAAAACTGCATTTTCTTGCACCCTGGCCTGAACCTCCTTTGCACCCTGTTGTCCCGGGAGGTGGGACCAGAGCACCCAGCACCCTGGTCCTTTAGGACCAGGGCGCCCAGCGCCCTAGTCCCCCAGGACCATGGCGCCCAGCGCCCTGGTCCCTGGGTCCTATTTTGGGCCCGGTCTCTTTTGGACTTCGGGTCTTTATGTTTGCAAATTGGAAAATTATCTTTCCTGGTCGGCCTAAGGTCGGGAAAATCAGTCTGTCAGCCCTAATTGACAAGTATATAAACTACATTTTCCTCTTTCATTCGATATGATGGAAAAGGCATGGAAACTATACTAAAGCATTCAAGCATTCAAGCATTCCTTCAAGCAATTGATCATTTCAAGTCTCCATTCAAGGCTAAGTGTTGCATTCAAGACAAGGATTCAACCATTGAAGAGGAGATCACTTACAACATACTACTACAACATACAACATACAACATCTATACCTTCACACATAAGGATACAAACATCCTTACAACAAGGTATTAGTACTTGTTTTACATTACAGACATTTACATTTACAGCATTGCTCATTTCTTGGTTAATTCCAAAACCGGGGTTTGACCTAAAGGCAAACCCCTAATCCCTAACCCCCCAATCGTCTTCGCTTTTCTGTGTGTAGGTTGCAGGTACACGGCTGAAATTGAAGATCTGGAATCCTTGTGCAGAGACGAACAGATCCCCCTTCGTTTTGCGGATTTTTCGGAGGACCGTGGCGCTCGGGTGCCATTGTCCCGGCAACTTTCGCTCAAATTTATAGGACGGCGCCGTATCGACATTTTACTGCTAATTCCAGGTCCGCAGCTTCATACTGTATTCCTATCTCAGTTTATAAGCGAATCTTTCTCACTTTCTATGCATTCCTAGCTTAATTCTTCTATGCACATTCTTTACAAAAGAGGGTAGCCTTGCTGTCATAACCCTTGAAACACATTTAGCATCCAATCTTGCATTGCGTGGGATTGGATCTTGTGGGTTTCAACCCCTCTTTTGAATGTAAAGTCTCTCCCCTAAGTGAAAACCATCAACCCTAGAGTGAATCTCCCTTCTCTCTCCTCGGAGTTGGAAGAGGGGAGAGCAACTAGGGTTCGATCGTGATTTTCCGCTTTACATTTTGGTGAACCCGACGTGAACATCCTTTCTGATTATTCTTGGTTAGATCTGAAAATTGGATTCATTGATTACATTTCCATGTTTGATCTTTTGCAAAATTTTAGAGGTTGATTGCATGAAAACCCTAAATTTTCTTTTTAGTAATTGAACTTGTGAAATGTCTAAATGTTAATGCTTGTTTCAGATCTGCCCTTCTATTACAAATTATCAATTCATATCTATGCTTTAATTTTGAAAATTAAGTGGTTAAGTGTCAAAACCCTAATTTTTAAAACCCTCTTGATTCAACCTTTGTCCGACAATTTCACTGACCAAAACATCTCTAAATCAGCTGTAACTTTGGATTCCACAATAAAATCACAATATCTTTCATCCCTGAAAATTTGGAAAAAAGTTGCGAGGACCGTGTGCACTCCGAGCACCATCGTCCCCGACATTTTTTCCGAAATTTCGGGAGCTAGATCTTACTGTATTTTCCTGCTAAAATCCAGAATTTTGGCTGATTTTATCAAATCTAACACTTTCAAAATTACAGTCAAAGTTGGTCTTGTGATTGCTTGGATTAAGGCTTCTAAACATTCAAAAATCATTGAAATTGAAATTTTGTGTTAAAATTGTGTTCTTACTGTCCTAAATCTGAAAAGTGTGTTTGCATTCATTCGAAATTTCAGTGCTTTATTCAAATTCTTACAATTTGTGACTTTTGAAATTAAGTGCTTAATTACAACAAATTTAATTTCCGCTTTCAAAATTGAATTTTACGTGAAATTGAGTCAATTTTTAAATTTCAAAATTTGCATTGCTCTTGACATTCCCTCTAAAATCATAAAATTCAAAATTTCAGTTTCCCTCTATTTTTCAAAATTCAAATTTTTGCATTTTTCGACAATCTTGGTAGGGTTCAATTTCGAGATTGCAACTTTAATTTGGCCTATCTACAGATTGTAAAACCACACAATTTTGTCAGATTAGCTCTAAAATCATCATAACTTTCATCCCTGCAAATTTCGAAAAAAGTTGTCAGGACCGTGTGCACTCCGAAGCGCCACAGTCCCTGACATTTTTTTTTAAATTTCGGGAGATTGTCCTGATTGTATTTAACAGCTTAAATCCAGAAGATTGGCTGATTTTACTGAAAATTGCTACCTCTAAAATTCAAAACTTTCTCTCTCTCTCTAGTGCATGAGTTTTACAACAATAAGCCCTACTTACACTATTCCCGTTAGACGAAGCCGTAGAATTAAGTCTTTCCGAGGTTTAACTACTGAGGAGATGGAACCTAATTTGAATAGCCTTTTTAACAAGGACATGGGTAATTCCTCTAATCCTCCTAATGATGAAGAAGCTCTCCATGAGGTTTCTGAAGAACAACTTTCAAAATTGGATAACCAATTTGACGATTTTCGACAATGGATGTCTCAAGAATACCCCGATAGTCAAGCTCTTCCTTTAATTGAGGGTCTAAAACGTATGCTTCAAAGTGATAAGAATGGAATTGATATTTTGCGTGGTATTGCACACATTGTGGATTCAAATGTGATGCCTATGAAAAGTTGTGCCGAAACCTTAGGTTATACACAACCTCCTACTCAAGACAATCATTCTATTCCTTTGACGACTTCTATTGCTAGTATACCTACTTTTACATCAAACATAATGACTACTTCAACACAAGACATTCCTCCTATGATCACCAGTCATGGGGGCAATCCCTCTTCTTCAATTAACCCTCTTCCTTCATTCAATCCGACTTCTTCATTCATTCCTTCAATGAGTGTTCCTATTATATCACCACAAATGAACATGACGCAAGGGGGCAATTCATTCAATCATTCCATTCCTCCTTGTAGTGTTCCTCCTGTCCAATCATCTCCTATGACTAATTATCATAGGGTCCCACCACCTTACTCTTTACCTTCTTTTAATAACATAACACCTCCATCACAATCTAACACGTCTAATATGAACTCTTCGACTGAAGCGACCATTAACAATCTTGCACAAACTGTCTCTTCTTTACAGCAACTAATTGCCTCTATGAATCAATCTAAGTTTAGTGTGCCCACATTTGATGTTGCGAGCCCACTTTCTCTTGACATTGTTCGAGCTATCCCTCCTAAACATGTTGAAATCCCGCATTTGGAGCTTTATAATGGTAAAGGTGATCCTCTAACACATGTTAAGACTTTTCAAACAATATGTACTGATTTTGCTTATGACCAAAGGTTGCTTGCAAAACTGTTCACTAGAACATTAAGAGACAAAGCCCTACAATGGTATTGCTTGTTGCCTTCTTATTCTATTACTTCTTTCAAACAACTTGCAAATGCTTTCATTCAACAATTTCAAAACAATATAAGTCCTAAAGTTACTTTGATTGATTTAATGCATTGTAAACAAGGTGTTAAAGAAAAAGTGACTGATTTCATTGGTAGATATAAGCATTTGTATGCTCAAATTTCTTTTCCAGTGCCTGACAATGATATTCAAAGAATCTTTATTTCTAATTTACAAAAAGATATTCGAGACAAACTTCTGTTTTCTGGGTTTACTTCTTTCCAACAGTTGTGTGCAACTCTTCACAATTATCAACTGACTGTGAGTCTATTATCCTTGGGCTTATCTCACACTTGGGGGCTAAATCCTTGTGATAACGTGCTCCTTTCTCATTTCTTATATGTATCACTACCTTAAAGCAATCACCCCCGGTGAGGCATGTGCGATCGCTTTAACGTAGGGGGGCATACATC